>NC_047066.1:3074709-3413042 GCF_902459465.1 Asterias rubens | reverse complement strand
CGGAGTACAGTGTAAGTATTTGACTAAGCATGTTAAAGGAAGTGGACACTATTGGTAATTACTCTAAATAATTATTAGCATAAAACCTTTCTTGGTGACAAGTGATGGGGAGAGGTTGATGGTATAAAACATTGTTAGAAACGGCTCCCTCTGAAGTGCCATAGTTTTCGAGAAAGAAGTAATTTTCCACGAATTTGATTTCGAGACCTCGGATTTAGAACTTGAGGTCTCGAAATCAACCATCTAAACGCACACAACTTCGTGTGACAAGGGTGTTTTTTTCTTTCATTATTATCTCACAAGTTCGATGACCGATTGAACTCAAATTTTTACAGGTTTGTTATTTTATGCTAATGTTGAGGTACACCAAGTGAGAAGACTGGTCTTTGACAATTACCAATAGTGTCCACTGCCTTTAACAAAAGCAGAACTTTGGAAAATGAATAATTATTGTGGTCATTTATATTTCTGAAGTTCCATATCAATTTGTTCAAAATCCGCGTACAATCATTGACAATAAACTATACTTCAAACTGCTCATGATAGGGCGCGTTATAATAACAATAATAACATGGCTTCTTATTAGCGCGCATATCCGTCACTCAGTGACGCTCCTGGTGCTGTAGCATACAGTATTTCATACAGGCAACATACAGGTATAAGGTACTACGTTTCAATTATGAGAATAAGCCACTTCGGAATGTCAGCTGCACATGTCTGTTACTGCTGACAACAGATTTTGTCTATCTCCTATAACCTTTTGACAATACCAGCGGGTATTGTCAAAAGGTTACGGGAGATAGACAAACCCTGTTGTCAGCAGTAACAGACGTGCTCCGCTGACATTCCAAAGTGGCTTATAAATCCTTAGCTCCATGAAATGGTTTACACGTTGCTTTGGCGCAATATGCGGCCAATCACACCAGAAACACCGGGGCGAACCCCCTTTTTTTTGGATAAGTACACTAGGTTCTTTCAAGCGTGAATGTTAATGTGACGACGGATGTTAATCCGTCTACAGAAAAATGCCGTACATCATCTGTAAGAATAATATTGACTTTTTGTTGATGTTGCAGGGTCAAGTTGTGGTTGCTATGGTTGGGCCATCTGTCTTCTCAGGAACGCTGTATCAAGAAGCGCCCTCGCTTGATATCAGGATTGAATATGTCATTTATGGTCCTAGTCTTCAAGAGGTACGATTCTTGGATTAAATTTTTTATCAGCTGCCGTTTTTTGCGTAAATCAATTTTGTATTTGTAATCTCTTGATTTGATTGCTTCATGAATTTCCTTAATTTAAAGTTGAGCGATTTGATTAAGGCGTGGAATTTTATCTTTGAGAGAGCAAGGCCATTTTTGTTTCACCTCTGTTGATTATTTGTCAGCTAAATTTTACTAATTGGTATGCTGAAGAATAAAGCATGATTGTAAATTAAGAGATATAAAAACCTGAGAGGCAAGTGGTTTGTTTTCCTCTGACAGATCAGTAGAAATGTAAAACCAAATTAATAAGTTGCACCTAATAGATTATACCCATAACTTTGTAGGCGTTGTTAATATTCAACAACTGTGTATCAGATGACATCCGGCGTATGGTGTCAACAGAGTGCCCTCACAAAATAATCGGTAAGAAAATTATATTTGATGTGTTGGTGTAATAGTACAATTATTATTTTGCCATTAAATGTTTTTGTTTGACCTCATTCTGAATGAACTTATGATGATCCTCATCTTGTTTGAAGAGTTTTTCTGCTTACATAAACACTGTATTTGCTATCTTTAGAAATAAGAAATACATGTATACAGCTAGACTTTTCTCGCAAATAATGAGAAACATGGACTATTTTTAAATAGTGAGTATAAATTTGACATGATGTAGACCTCGTGCACAAGATGTCAAAGGGCGTTGTCTTTGGCCCATCCTGTGCGCCATCTTTTGCCATTGTTTCCAATGTTTCAATCATCGGTCTACCTGTAACGGTCATGGAACACAACTTACAGGCTCCTAAACAAGCTATGCACAATGTGCTCGTTCTGCTGGGAACTTTCAAATCAACTGTTTTCTTTGTGCGTATTGTTTTTGTTTTTGTTTTTTTTCCCGGCAAGGATAGAAGATGGAGCCACGTGTGCACGCACCTAGCCACCAACCCTTTTTCTAACACACAGTGAAGACCGGCTCCCCAACCTGTTATTTCTCAACATCAGTTTCAAAATACTGTTCTTAATTTGTTCACAATCTATCTCCATTTATAGGAATCAAGGTTCCTGGAACCCGCCCCAGTGACTCTACACCACAGCCAGGTGACTTCTGGACCATTGCACAGGCTAGAGGAGAGTGGGACGATTTCTGGGACGGGGTAGGTGACGCTGTCAAGAGCAAACAGCCAATCACAATACAGGTATGTGAGAACACCGATTTGATTGGTCCAAGTGGGTGGGACAGAGAGTAATATCATGAAAGAGTTTCAAACAGAGTTATTTGGATGTGTATTAAACATTGTATGATTGCAGAACTTGCCCATGTTCTGTGAAAAAAAGTACTGCATGTACAGTGCGTAGTTCACTTCAGTGTAAGCATTTTTTCTCATACCTTCGATAACCAATTGAACTAAAACCTTCACAGGTTTGTTATTTCATATGTATGTTGGGTGACATAAAGTGTGGCTGCTGGTGCTTTGACAATTACCAGTGTTGTGCAAGAGTTTATGAAGTTGCTCCCATCGGCGAGAGCATTGAGAATGAAACCAAAATTCAGTTTCCTTTTTTATTCATTACTTGGAAACCATTCTTATTAAACTTAAAGGAACATTACAGAATTGGTTTTGCTAGCAAAAAGGTTGCTGGCAATGTAAGCACTTTATGTAATCCACCATATACATAAACTGACAAACCTGTAGAAGTTTTGAGATCGATCGGCCATCTTGGTCATGAGAGAATAGTGAAAAACTGATTACAAATTTTGCATTGCATCGATGCCAAAACAAAAATGAATAAAACGCTCACTGAGCGATAAACTCCAAACTATGAAATTTCAAGGGATGTTTTCTACTATCATTATCATTAGACCGTGTAACTTTGATGTAAATCTGTGATCTTCACGATTTTTGTTTCTTACCAATTCTGTAACGTTCCTTTAAGTGTTGACGATAAATGAAGCTTCATATTCAAATAAAGACTTCAGGGTTTAAAGTCGCTCTCAATGTAAGAATGCAAATCTTTTAAATTGTGCTTGTTTCTTTCATAGTGTGTATTTCTACTAGACAAAGAACAGAAGGTGTACCGTGCTGGCAGTAAACAGTTTGTCCTTCATTTTGTGCAAACTTCAGAAAACTCATCGAATGAAAAGTAAGTTCACTGACTGGCTGGGAATAAATTAAGAAAACAAGTTAATAAACAGCTTTAATATTGTAACAAAATGGTTTATCACATCCCTAGGTGTGTATCAAAGCGCTAAGTATTTTGTCCTGCAAGGTATTTGGAGCTAAGCTTTGAAGTATGAGACCTAATCCTTTAAAGCACCATGTAATTGTTTAGAAGGTGCTGTGGTGCAGTATGCTGCCAATCAAACCAGGAACACCAGGGCGAACCCCTTCTCTTTTCGATAAGTGCACTGGATTCTTTTACGTGTGTTACACAACACACAGGACCAATGGCTTTTCATCCCATCCGAAGGATGAAGCATGGGTTAAATGTCTTTCTTAAGGACACAAGTATCACGACTGGGACTCCAACCCACACTCTGCTGAACAGAAACACCAGAGTTTGAATTAGGTACTCTTCGAGGTACACTCGGCCACAACAAACCTTACTGTGCAAACTGGAGCGTTCTATATGGTTTTCTCTTAATGTATTTTCTGAAATAATAAAATGAAATATAAAAAAAAAAAATTTTTCCAATACCAATCACTTTATTGTCACCCAGATTTACAAGTTTTGCTGAGCTTCCTTATCTCACTTTGTATGAGGGATTCTTCTTCAAGAAAGCCCACGCCGACGCCTACCTGATGACGTTAAAACGTCTGGACATTGAGGGCGTAACGGAACTACAGAGAGGTCAGAGTATGGAAGATAGTCTGCTATCGCTACAGGAAGAAGTGAGGAATGATGGGAGTGACCTCGTTTATGCAAATGCTGTGACTGAACCAATCAGGTGACTTGTGATTTGATATGTTGTGTTTTTGCAAATTCAGTTATTGTCACAGCTAGACCAATGGAAAATGCTACTGTGCGTTTCTACTGCGCAGCAGCTACTATGCTGTAAATAATAATAATAATGTCGTCTTCTATAGCGCCTTCTTCTTTAGTCCATTAGGGTGACAGCCGTCCCGTGGTGATCCCAGAAGTGAATTCCTTCCACGCGTCCCTGTCCAGTGCTGTCTTCCTTGGGCCATACAGACTCCCCCCCATTAAGTGCACGAATGTTATCTGTCCACCTCGCCTTTGGCCTTCCTCTGCTGGCGCGACCAGTAACACGTCCGTCCATACATTGCTTCGCCAGGTTATCCCCATCTCTTCTTGCAATGTGCCCAAAATACATACGTTTTTTCTGTAGCATGGTATTTACTAGGCTTTTGGGGTTATGGACTCTCTCCAGCACACTGATGTAAGTTGTGTGGTCTTGCCATTTGATGTTTAGCATTCGCCTCCAGCACCAAAGCTCGAAACTAGAAATTTTTGTTTTCTCATTCTGTAGCCCCAGTATCCATAAAGGTGCTTTGGCAGGTGAGCAAGTGATGCTTTGCAGCAGCGGTATAGCTATTGTATTCCCTTATTCAAACAAAACAGATGATGTTGGTGGGTCAGACAGAAAGATGGTTAATTGGTTTGTCCCTCCTATCTGTCAAGAACTCATAACTAACTTATCTTAAATGTTTGTATAAATACTATGAAAACAAAAGTGGGGGCCTTTGGGTTTACCCTTCCCTGAGTTGGGGTATTAATCATTCAAGTACAATATAATTGTATAGATTTGACCTTGCTCAAGATCATTCATAAATTGCTCAGTATTATTCACACAAATTAATGTTTTGCCACTATTTCTTTTCCTCAGAGAGCACTGGCAGAGGCAGATGGCCAAACTCCACCCAGTCAGGGATTCTTTTCTTCTCTCTCATCTCGCCTTGCTACTCACTCTCTTAGACAGGTAAGAATCTTCTCAGGTTTGAAGGAAAGAATATCACAGGAGAAAGCTTTCAGATAGAACTATTGCTTTAAAACCACTGGACACGTTTGGTAATTACTCAAAATACATATAGCCTAAAAACTTGGTAATGAGCAATGGAGAGCTGTTGATAGTATACAAAATTGTGAGAAACGGCTCCCTTGGAAATAACGTATTATTTTAGAAAGAGCAAGAGACACTTTCGGAACAGGACAAAAAAAAAGTTCACAGATTTACAAATAACCTACAGGGTTTACAGAAGGTAATGGTGAAAGACTTCTCTTGAAATATTATTCCATGAAATGCTTTACTTTTTGAGAAAACATGAAAACAATTATCAATTCTCGATATCAAGAATTACGGATTTAATTTAAACACATGTCATGACACGGCGAAATGTGCGTAAACAAGGGTGGGTTTTCCCGTTATTTTATCCCGACTCCGATGACCAATTGAGCCTACTGGTTTGTTATTTTATATATACCTTGTGATACACGAAGTGTGGGCATTGGACAATGTTTGTACCGAGAGTGTCCAATGGCTTTAACAAGCATTCCCATTAACCTTTTTGTTTGCTAAAGAAGTTATTTATTATCTTTGTCCCTACAGAAGTGATGAAGGTTCAGAGGTGAAGCTTGAGTTGTACCGATATCTACACAGCACTGCAGCGTCATGGCACACTGCAATGTCTCTCAATACAACACTACAACTGTTGGCTGTCACATTCAAAGAGGTAATAAAACAGCAGTCTGTTGTGAACACTGTTCTGCTGATCTCCTGCCCCTTATAGAGTTATATATAAAAGAACTAGAGGAAGCATGCTTGTACACACGCGACGGCACACAGCTATGTATTGCAGTCAATCTGTGGACATTCCTTTGTTATGTACACTTTAGGAACATCCTATTCTTCAACGCTGTAAAAAACTATGTGGTCATATGTAAGTTCACATAGTGTTTAAAGCCATTGGGCACTTTCGGTAAATTGTCCAAAGCCCACATTTCGTGTATCACAACTTCTATATAAAATAACAAACCTGTGAAAATTTAGGCTCAATCGATCATCGGAGTCAGGAGAAAATAACGGGAAAACCCAACCTTGTTTCCGCACGTTTCCTCGTGTCATGACATGTGTTCAAAATAAATTTGTAATTCTCGCTATCGAGAATTGATATTGTTTTAATGTTTTCTCAAAAAGTAAAGCATTTCATGGAACAATATTTTAAGTCTTTCACCATTACCTTCTGTTAACCCTGTAAGTTATTTGTAAATCTGTGAACTTTTTTGTTTTTCTGTACCGAAAAGTCCCTAGACTATGTGGACTCATTTTGTTCTTCGGTCCAGACTTTGTAAGTAGCCATATAAAAAAATGATTTGGCAATTGAAAGTTAAAGTAGTCCCTGTGGTGGCTGGAGCACTTGGCACCATTCCCAACATACTTGGGGAAACATCTGGACGAAATAGCGACAAAAGTGAGGATAGATCTGTTACAAAAGGCGACGCTTTGGGGAACAGCGAGGATCCTGAGAAAAAACCTTGAGATCTAAGGCTACGGGACGTAGCCTAAATCAAGGAGCTACCCACACAAAAGAAAATGTGATATTTCTTTTGCATGCTGTGATGCATAGCCACAATCACGGGTACACTTTTTTTCTCCATTTTATGAACAAGGTTTGAAAACCACTGAAGCAGCAGTTATCAATTGAAGACACTGGACACTGGTTGTCGAAATTGCTAGATAAAACCACTCTGTCACACGAAGTTGCGTACTTTTAGATGCTTGATTCTGAGGTCTCGAAATTAAATTAAAATATTTTGGTGGAAAATTTCTTCTTTCTCGAAAACTACTTTACTTCAGAAGGAGCCGTTTCTCACAATGTTTTATACTATCAACAGCTCTCCATTGGTCGTTATCAAGTAAGTTTTTATGCTAACAATTATTTTGACTAATTACCAATTGTGTCCAGTTCTTTTAACAATCACTGTGTCCATTTTGAAAATGAGTTTGTCGAACTGTTGGTCTTTGTAATAAAAAGTGTACCCATGATTGTGGCTGTGCACTTTGATAAAATAAATAAAAATATTATCAATAATCGTGAATGATTCTCCTTTCTTTTCCTCAGAAGGAGGCAGACGCTGAAGACCAAGACTTCCTCACCGGTCAGTTTATGGAGTACAAGAAGAAGCTTCTCACAGTGATTGATCCTGAGCTCCATTCTAGATCCTCAGAGCTCCTCAATGCACACTCAATACTCAGTAAACTCCTCATACAGATGCTGCTACCCGATCCTACAGTCCCTAATAAATTCATCATTAAGTCACTCGTAAGTCTTCAGTTTCTTTTCTTGAAGTTAATGTTATTGTCCTTGTTTGTTTATAAATTATTGGTTGGTTAAAGGCAGTGAACACTATTGGTAATTACTCAAAATAATTATCAGCATAAAACCTCACTTGGTTACGAGTAATGGGGAGCGGTTGATAGTATAACTTTGTGAGAAACGGCTCCCTCTGAAGTAACGTAGTTTTCAAGAAAGAAGTAATTTTCCACAAATTTTATTTCGAGACCCTCAAGTTTAGAATTTGAGGTCTCGAAATCAAGCATCTAAACGACACAACTTCGTGTGACAAGGGTGTTTTTCTTTCATTAATATCTCGTAACTTCGATTGAGCTCAAATTTTCACAGGTTTGTTATTTTGTGCATATGTTGAGATACACCAACTGTGAAGGCTAGTCTTTGACAATTACCTTTAATTGTATTTCAACCCATAACAGAAGAAAAGATACAAAATATTTAGTTACATTTAAAAAAGAAAGAAAAAAAGGAGATATTGAGAAAATAAAAGTAATTCTATGATTTTTTTTGCTAATTGTTTGATTGGTGTGTGAAATATCAACGAAAATCCAAATCGACAATGTCCACGTAGGAAGAATAATCCGTAATAGAAATACACAATCTGAGGGACGTTATTGTGAGTTTCAAATTTTGGGCCATAAAAACTGAGATCTTTTTACATACTCGCATTACTTCCACATGAAATGTTTCTTAAAGGGTGGCTGCAGTGTTTTTTTAAATAATTTAAACGATTAAACATGACTTTCTAAACCTGAAATATTTTTTTATTAAATGCGCAAGTATTTTAAAAATGGTTTTCAAGAGATTAGGGGAACCCACCCGGCCCCTAAAAGGGGCATAAATGTGACGTCATGTCGGGAACCCGAGCCGTCGGGCCCCCGGGCTGTGTGCATATAGAGACGTGTGGCCTGGTACCTAGGCGCGTGTAGTTAGGGACCAGACTCTTTTTGCCGACGATATGTTTGAATTCCCGACGTGACGTCGATGGTAGGGGGGCGGTAACAATCCACAAAAGGGGGTGGGGGCATGACTTATTTGCTTATTACGCAAGTGAGATATGTCGGGGGAAAAAACAAAACACATTTTATTGAGGTTCAATACATATATCAGAAATAAATGACAGCAAAATTAACTGTTTTGTTTTAATTTACTGCAGCATCCCTTTAAAAAGCTTTGCACTATCAAAAGCTACTGTAGGTTTTTAATGCAATTAAATTTAAGAGTGATTATCAAACATATACCTTCCCTTTCTTCAGGACCTAAGGAAGTTACGTTACGTTCAAGACTACTGTATGTCCATTCAACTGGTCCTGATGGAGGATGCTATGGTTTTCTTCAAGCGTATTCAATTTGAGGTAATATTATTGACCTTGCATGAAGTTGAATCGACCAATCGGGTCAACCCTTATATGCATCAACTCATTGTTTGATTGATTGACTGTTTATTTTTTTTACTTTTCAAAACTTATACTTTAACCATTGTAGTAAAAAATATTGAAAAAAATCAGTTGCAAAATACTGTTCTTCAATATGTTATCAAGGTCCAAAACTATGGAATGAATTACCACACGATACTTAATCTGTGAAAAATAGTTCATAGTGCAACGCTTCAAGCCTAGCAGAGTCTTTCTCAAAGCCTTTGAGAAAGACTTTGCTAGGGTCGAAACGTCGGGCCATTAAACTCATTTTTGCATTTATACCATAAGTCCTTTTAGTTGATAAAATAGCTTATTCTTAATATCAAATCAACTTAATCTCTCATGGTTTTCAAATTACTCTTCGATAATGACTTTTCTTGGTTTTGGTAGTGATAATATTTATTAACTTATTAATTGATGTACCAAAGTAACTTAGTCAAATTATAATAATTGTAATCTTCTAACATGTCTAACAGGATAATTGTTACCATTTTGGGGAAAGTGGGATTCTAACTGTAATAAGGTTACCATATTCAAACCTGATTCATTTGAAATCTTTTGCATTTTGACCTGCGCCTACTAAGTGCCCCTACGTACAAGTGCTTGATTGTTTTTAACATGCGTGTGCATGTATCAGTCACTTGCGGTGAGCCAATCAGTGTTGGTTACCAGGGGTTTGTGACGGAATGTATTGTACGGCACGCTGCGCATGGCTCGGACACACTGGTGACACATTCATCATGACAATATCTGTAGAAACGACTGAGACTTGTGGCTAACCACGTACAATGGGAAAGAGAATGTAGCGTCAGGCCTTGAACTTCGCTCATGACGGGGCACAGCAATTGCCCTCTTGCAAGGGGACTCGATCTAGGAGGAAAATGTAAGTTTGTATTGGAGAGGGCACTACAGCAAAAGCACATTGCACTATTAACAAGATTAACAACACACTTCTGCCTCTAGCTACCGGGCAACCTCGGTAGTCTAGTTGGTAAGACACTGCTCTAGAATTGCAAGGGTCGTGGGTTCGAATCCCACCTGAGTAACATGCCTGTGATATTTTTTCACAGGACTCGGGGGAAGTACTGAGTAAACAGTGCTAACACACATCGGTGTATGGGTAAAAAACAAAATTAAAGGACACTTCTGCACTATATCTAGTAAAAGTAACGGGCAGATGCTCCAGCCCACCGTGGCAACAGTACTCCATTAGAGGACGTTTAGTTGTCTCATAAAAGTAGAGAAAAGCATCAAGAGGTGCAGCGCAACAATGCATGTGTAGTCTTGAGTCATGAGTAGGGTGATTCCTTTGCAGCACAAATTTGGCTAAACTCGGATGGGTGCAGCGTGGCATCACAGCCGCAAGGTACAAGTGAAGAACGAAAATAAACTAAGTGGGGGACAAAAAGCACAACAAGCTGACAAAATTCAACAAAAACTAGGGTGCTAAAAAGCTTGACTTGAAGATTTAGGGGAGCCTGGAACCTGTAGCCTCACGCATCCCTTTGATGGCAGGTAGTAGGCCTCTATTGTCGTAACATTCTTGGCTTGGTCTTGATTTCATCATCAGGCATTGGTGAAAGGTTGCAGAGCGGCATTTGAAGATGATGGAAATCCAAAGGTATGCTCTTGTCAACAATTTTGATGAGACAATCAATATTTCTTTCTCGTTAGGGCTTGAGTGTACTGCGTGGTAAATATGCATAGAATTTAGCTCATTATAACAGACCTTATGCATTGATGTTATTCCACTGCCATCTTATTGTTAAATGAATGATGAACAATGGCCATTTGCGAGTAAGATTTGAATAACCAAAAGAACGTCACCCTAAACAAAAACGCTAAACCCCTAATCCCAACCCTAACCTTAAACCCTAACCCTAACCGTTTAAGCTATAGACATTACTTTATACCCTTGGCATAAACCCTAACTCCAAATCCTAACCCCTTAATCCTTACCCTAAACCTATAAACCCTAGACCCTAACCTTAGACCCTAACTCTAAACCAAACCCTAATCCTAAATCTAAACCATACCTAACCATAAAACCTAAACCCTAGACCTTAACTCAAGACTCTAACCCTCGACTCCTAGCCTAAGCCTAGACCAAATACTAACCCTTTAATCCTTACCCTAAACCTATAAACCCTAGACCCTAACCTTAGACCCTAACTCTAAACCAAACCCTAATCCTAAATCTAAACCATACCTAACCATAAAACCTAAACCCTAGACCTTAACTCAAGACTCTAAGACTCAAGACTCGTAAATAATTGGGTCTCAGAATTCATCACTGCAATAACCTATCTTTCTGAAAGTTTGTTTATACTCAGCGCCTTGAGTACTTTGTTTGGTAGATACGTGCGCTATATAAGACTTCGATATTATTATTATTATTATTATTATTATTATTAACCCTCGACTCCTAGCCTAAGCCTAGACCAAATCCTAACCATACCCATAGCCATAACCTTAACCAGAAGCTTATCTGTAACAACAACCTTAACCCTAACCTAGCAAATATGGAGTGAAGTGACCAGTTGAATGATTACAATACTTGACATTGACAATTTGTCAGCTTTATGGCAATGTGGATTACTATTATTATTCCCACTGCTTTTTCTTCATTGACTACAGTCGGTAAAATCAACAAAAAATCGAAACAAAAAGGGTACAGCCAGCAGCTCATTAAAGATAAAACATGGAGTGGAATCCAAGGAGATCAATCAACAAACAAACAGAGGTCAGTAGTTGGGTGGTCCATCATGAGACTGGTAGCTAATCATTCTTCATCAAAAGTTGAAATCTGAAATCTTTTACAGCAATCAGTTTCATTCATGCTTACAAGTGCTCAATTTTAGAATGATGCTAAGCACCAAAGTTTGTTAACCAGGATTTTTCTGAAGTTTCGCAACCAGGGCCTAATTTCATGGCTCTGCTTTGTAATACCGTAAGCACAGAATCGGCGCTTACGGAAGCAGGGAATTCTGTGCTTACGGCAAGCCTATTTCACAGGTTAGCGGCGAATTTTGGTTTCTGTGCGTGTGTACTCCACGTTACTAGGCATTCTACGCTTACAAGGCTAGCGCAAAAATTCGGCGCTTGCACGTAAGCGGGGAATCATGTTTGTAAGCGCAGAATTCGGCGGTAAGCAGAGCCATAAAATTGGGCCCCGTTGTATTTGTCAAATGAAATAACATGCACTCACTCAGAAATATATTAAAAACTTGTTTACACTTTGTTATTTAAGGCAGAAATTTGACCATTATAGAGAAGTTTCAGTAGGGCACTGCTGTTTCCCAACCAGTGGGGACTGACGGGAGTTTGTGATAGGCAAACTTGGGTCTGCTTTTCATGGGTGTTCAACATAATGTTCACCATCTACTATATTAGCCTCTGTCGTGTATTCTGTTTGTCTAGTCTGTCTTGTGTTTTCTTTCTTCTGTATAGTATTTTATGTTGTTTGTCTGTCCATAGGTTAAGGCACAAAGGCCTCTGCTTCACCCTAACCTAATTGTTGTCCTACTTAAAAAGCTTCCTATGTAATATATAACTAATCTAAATCATTGTAAACTTTCATATCCTAAGATACTAAGTAATACTGTAAACTACTCATAATTTGAATCTAATCATCAAACTTTGTAAAATGGGTAAGTGTACATGTTGGGCAGCAATGAAATAAATGTGTGCAAATACAAAATAGATTATTCAGGTATCTCATTAATTTTCTTTTATTGTAATTAATTTTTAACTGTATCCAGTGCTCAACGTGGATGAAGTGAAACAGCGGAGTAACTGGCCTGGTATAATGGTCACAGAAGCTGTCCTCATGCAGGTAAATATCTCCTTTATCAACGGCATTCATAATCTTAAAGGGTCTATGTAACTTTTGTAGGACAAAAAACACAATGTCCACAGATTTACACTAAACTTACACAGTTTGAAGATAACGATAGTAGAAAGCTTCCCTGAAAATATTACGAGCTGAGGTGCTGTAGTTTTTGGGAAATGAGTAAAACAATGTCATGAAAAGAATTTTCGTCTCATGAGACGAAAATTATTTTAATCATTTACAAATGTATTTTCATGACATTGTTTTACTAATTTTTCAAAAACTACAGCACCTCAGTAAGTAATATTTGAAGGGAAGCTTTCCACTATCATTATCTTCAAACCCTGTAAGTTTAATGTAAATCTGTGGACATTTTGAAAAAGTACCCAAATCCTTTAAAGGAACAGAATTGGTCAGAAACAAAAATTGTAAAGATCACAGATTTACATAAAACTTACACGGTCTAATGATGATGATAGTTTTGAAAACATCCCTTGAGATATATCTGTCTGAAATGTCATATTTGATGAGAAATAAATAATCTAATTTTGCGTTTGGAGTTTATCGCTCAGTGAGCGTTTTATTAAATTTGTGATAGTTTTTTCACTATTCTCTCGTGACCCAGATGGATCACTGATCGATCTCGAACTTCTACAGGTTGTGTCAGTTTATGTATATGGTGGATTACATAAAGTGCTTACACTGCCAGCAACTTTTTTGCTAGCAAAACCAATTCTGTAATGTTCCTTTAATCAATATACCATGGCTGATGTGTGACTAAGCTTGGGCGATATTGATTTATTTATTCACGATATATCGCCGACAATATATCGCGATATCGATATAATCCCGATTAGTTAAATTTGACATCATCAGGCTTCAAACTCCCAGTGAAAGTTGTAGAAGAGACAGTCACAGCATAGTGTTCTAATGACCTATTCTTCTGGTTTTACTCCGAACCTATGGGGTGCAAGATGTCTCAGGTTGGAAATACATCACGATATTGCGATACTTAGTCGATATTGGGATATATCAATATTTTGATTAAAACCAAATCGACCCGATATCGAAATCGATAATATCGTGGTATCGCCCAAACTGATGTGTGGCAGAGGGTGGTTCCCTACGAATGTTCCCATACTTAGGCACACTCTTTTCCTTGTGTACAGAACAGAGATGTGGTTTCTTCCGGTTTTTTCCCGCCCTATAATCTAATCTAATCTAATCATTTATTGCACCACATACAATTATTTTGACACACTGTCCATAGTGACAGTTAAAGTTAATGTTAAAAAGTTGAACAAGAAGAGTAAAACTTATAGTAAACAGCGACTACCATAAATAAAAACGAAACAAATGAGTTTTAACCAATGACTTAAAGGATTCATAGCTGTACGAATGTTTGATGGAAGATCATTCCACACCATGAGAGCAACAACCGAGAAAGCACGATTACCATAATACTTAGTCATCGTAGAATTCACAGGTGGAGGCTCCAGCCGGATCTCACTACTCTGCCTCGTTAACCTCTGCGGAACGCAGAGACCAACCAGGTCAATGAGGTAGATCGGCAGAGTGACATTCTCAGTTATCTTATATGTAATGGCAAGGGTTTTGATCGAATTCGCTGTTCAACTGGCAACCAAAAAAAGTATACACCGGTATATAAAAAAAAAATTGAGGATCAAGTTGATAATAAAAAATGAAGATAAAACCATATCATAACGCCCCAGATTGCAGGGTAAGGCTTTTAAAACCAAAGATAAATGTTAATATTGGGCTTCATGCTCGCAAGTTTTTTAGTTTTTCATTTTTTTTCTCAACAGCCTATCACATCCCTGACAGAAATATCCCCCTTAAATCCTCTACAGATCTGAGATTCCCACAATGAAGCCACAATTAGAGGGGGGTACACCCATACCACATATCAAACACAAAATGGGTTAGAAACTGCCCTGAGTATCTTTGTGATCTCCCTGTTTTTTTTACTGGAAATCAAGTTGTTTTTTTGCCCAAAAAAATTAAATTTTAATTGTTATTATTATTCTTTTGTAATTAAGAGTAAGGCTTTTAAAACCTTATTCATAAATACCTAAGACAGTTTATCCACTCTGATTGGTCGAGAGGGCATCACAAGGTGTTGTTTGAACACGATACAACACCAGTAAAAAGTGTTATAACATGGGCGTGACACGCGCGCTTGCACCTGTGCGTAAAGACAGTTTCTTCATTCCTATTGGTCGAGAGCAACGGCCGGAACAGTTGTGCCACATTACGCGCGACGCGCACAGCATCATCGAACAATTATAAGATATCATTGAACAATTATAATTTTGGCATTTATTTTACTTTTTCATCAAATGTTTTTGACCGAAAAGGTATTTATGAATGGGAATCAAAGTGTGTGATAATATAATCATATTCTTGAAAATGTTCTTGATAATGTTCTTATTCTTGATAATTGACTTCGACTTCATCTCGGTATAATTATCAAGTCCAAACCTCTTCACCACACATTGATTCCTTTAATCATGTACATAAAACAGGCTTTGCACTCACAAGCTTTTATGCTTCGCGTTCGCAAGCTTTCACGCTTTGCTCTCACAGTTTTTGATCTCTTTTTTTGTGTGCAGTACATGGTCGACATCAAGCTGGATGTGATATGGCATGGATACATACTGGAGTTATTGACTGGTAATCACCTACCACCAAACCCATACCCACGTCTTGTTACTCTACTCCGACATTGTGCTCTCAGGTAAGATATATTCAGATGAAATACATTTGGTTTCCGGTAAAACCATGTGTGTGTGTCTACTTGGCAGGTAGATTCACGACTTGACATTTTCGTCCAAGCAGGTCTTTAATTACTACCTGAGCGGAAGGTAGAAAATCGGCCAGGACTACTACTATAGTCCAGTGCCTTTAAGGGTTATTGCTTAATTATAAAACAAAAGTAAAGTGATTTTAGAGTGCTATTTCATAAATTTCTTCTGAACAAATCAAATTCTCTTCCCAGAATGCGACTCTGCGCTGACACAATCAGCACCATCACCACCAAGCTTCTGCGCCCAGCCCAGACCAAACTGGTTGATCGTTCGGCCAACGTTTATGGTATCCCAAGCGTCGGAGCCTTCTGTCTGTCACAGCAGACTCTGGCTGCAGTAGATGCAGACCCCGGGGCCTACATGAGGATAGTGAAGCTCACTGAGCGCCTTGCCAATAGGGAGGTCGTCGCAAGAAAGGGCCAATTCCAGGTAATAGTTGTGTGGGGTGTTCGAATTCGAACTGCCTCTAGCCACCGGGCAGTCTCGGCAGTCTAGTTGGTAAGACACTGCCCTAGAATTGCAAAAGTCGACGGTTCGAATCCCACCTGAGTATATGCCTGCATTTCTTTTCACAGGACTCGGGAAAGTACCGAGTAAACAGTGTTCCCACACATCGGTGTATATGGTTAAAACCAAAATTAATGTTCTTTATCCCAGATCAAAATTTAACATTTATTAAATTGTTGCAGTACCCGCTGCTAAAACTTAGGGTTCGAACTGCCTCTAGCCACCGGGCAATCTCGGTGGTCTAGTTGGTATGACACTGCTCTAGAATTGCAAGGGTTGTGTGTTCGAATCCCACCCGATTAATATGCCTGCGTTTTTTTCACAGAACCCTGGAAGGTCATAAATGCTAGGTAATCTCCATTTCTCCAAATCTTTGAGCAAGTGTTCTGTGCATTCATTCCCATATGGAAAAATTAATGTAGGGTGAAGCCTAAGGTTTGCCATCGGGGTACAGATTATCCGGGGAGGTGGGGGGCGGGGGGGTGGGTGATAGAATCTCCTGCCACTCCGGCACTCGGCTTCGCCTCCCAAAATAGAACAGTTTGGATTTCACTTTGTGATTATATTCATAATGAACCCATCCACCACTAGTTGTACATTATCCCCATAGAGTAATATATAAGAACTAGAGGGCGCACTGGCCTATATACACGCTCCGGCATGCGCGCAGACGGCCATTTTCTAAGTTGACAAAACTGGCATCCCACAGCATGTGTTTGTGCGGCCATTTTGTAAGTTGAACAAAACGGCATCGCGTAGCGCTCAATAAACACAAACTCCAACGTGTGTTTCATATTCAACGCACGTACATAATGGCACGCGCGTACATAATGGCACGCGCGTACATAATGGCACGCGCGTACATAATGGCACGCGCGTGTCTCCTTGCGGTCCTGTCGCCTTTGTGCAAGAAGCATCACCCGTGCGCCCTCTAGTTCTTATATATAACTCTATGATTATCCCTGATGTAAATATTTAACAATTTCACAAAAACTTCACATTTATCTTCTGTGTTGAACCCCCCTTTGTTCTGTCTGTGAACTTGAAATTGTTGTATTTATTCAACGTCAAATGCTTTATCTCATTCTGTCTTCAGGTTTCTGTCAGTCAGGCCGTTGGGCAGAACTGCGCATTGTATGGTCGTCTGGTACCCTATCTCAACACACTGCATCTATATGAGCATTATTACATTAGAGGCACCATAGGAGCCGACACTGAAGCCATTCAACTCTATGCTAAACTGGGTAAGGAGCTATTTACCTCCTAACATTCATGCCATGTCTTCCCTGCAATGTTTTAAAGGGTTTGGGGTAATTTTTGTATGACACAAAGCAAAAACGTCCACAGATTTACATTAAACTTACACGGTTTAAAGATGGTAGAAATTAAGCTTCCCTTAAATTATTACTTGATGAGGTGCTGTAGCTTTTGAGAAGTTAGTAAAACAATTTCACAAAAATAATGTTTCGTCTCAGTGAGACAAATATTATTTTTAGAATGTACGAACGGTTTTATGCAACCTTCCTGAAAACATTGCTCTGTGATTTTAAATTTGAACTTCTATTTTTTTGTTTACATACATTTTCATTCACAGTAATTTTGGGTTCATGTCATGGCCAAAAACTTTATCTTTAAAGCCATTGTACACTTACGGTAAACAGTATTGTCCAAAGGCCCACACTTCGTGTATCACAACTTATATAAAGAATAGCAAACCTGTGAAAATTTAGGCTCAATCGGTCGTCGGAGTCGGGAGAAAATAACGGGAAAACCCACTCTTGTTTCCGCACGTTTCGCCGTGTTATGTCATGTGTTTAACTTAAATCCGTAATTTTCGCTATCGAGAATTTATATT
The DNA here is from genome assembly GCF_902459465.1 of Asterias rubens. Classification (NCBI taxonomy): domain Eukaryota; kingdom Metazoa; phylum Echinodermata; class Asteroidea; order Forcipulatida; family Asteriidae; genus Asterias; species Asterias rubens. The sequence goes on along the minus strand of NC_047066.1, from coordinate 3,395,089 downwards.
GTTTCAATGTTTTCTCAAAAAGCAAAGCATTTCATGGAACAATATTTCAAGAGAAGTCTTTCACCATTACCTTCTGTAAACCCTGTAAGTTTTTTGTAAATCTGTGAACTTTTTTTTTTCTTCTGTACCGAAAATGTATAATGGCTTTAAAAGGGTTTTAAAAACATTTTTTTTAAGTTGAGTTTGCTCATTTGGTCATTGGTTTGGCTTGGGCTATTGTCATTTGCTTTTTATTGGGCCTGCTTGTGTACCTAACTTTGTTCCATATTTTCATTGGAAGTACTTCTAAGTTATAGTTAGTTTTTAAAATTTATTTAGTCCAGTATTTAATTAGTTGTTAAGCGCAATGGGGGTTTATGTTTTAGATGTAGCACGCTATGTATAAGTTTTATTTGTTATTATTATTATTATTTTGAATCCAAATAGTCTATATCAAAAGAGATTAAACAACTTCGTTTTGTGTTTAGAAACAAATATTCCGGCGCCACTCACAGTATTAACTTTCAGAAAACCTCGACCCAAAATGTTTTGTTTTGTTTAACCCTGACATGATATGAAGTGAAAACAACAAATATTCTCAAAATTTACACTAGATTTATTTTTGCCATTCTTTCTTTGCAGTCTATGATTACATTGCAAGCATCCCAGCGCTGAATGTGTACATCGTAATTGGGGTGTACTTCAACGAGTTTGGTCGTTTCATGAGTGAGGCAGACTTCAGGTCCGACAAAGCTCTTTTCATTTCTCATATGGTGGATGCTGCCAGGAAGAAACAAGACATCTTCCTCAAGGTATGTTGTCTAACTATTGGTAAATTATAATATAATAACAACAAATTCTTATATAGCGCATTTCACAATAATCGACTCAATGTGCTTTACATTGATAGGTAAATAATTGGACCAATAAAATTCCTTTAATCTTTTTCAGCTCCTTGGTAGAGTATACAATCTGGGCAACCTAAACCTTCCAAAGGCTTTTTCATACACAATTGTTTTCAACCTCATAAGATGCTTTTTATTAAGAGAGGTTTTCGGTAACACCATGGAATATTTTTTTTTATGTAGTGAGTTGGTTCTGATAAGAACCGGTGGATTTGTCTTCAGGAGAAAGGAGATTATCAGAGCATACTGATCGAAACGTTGAGTCGTTAACCACTGGTTCTTTTTAGCCAACACTACTATTTTAACGTGGTGTTACCGCAAACCTCCCTTAGTTAAACTACAACCATGGAAAACCTTAAAGTTCCAAAGGCTTTTTCATACACCATTTTTTTCAACCTCGCAAGATGCTTTTTAACTAAGACAGGTTTGTGGTAACTTAATGATACTTATTTAAGTAGGTAAATTGTGGTAGTTGTACATTCGGTTGATGGTCGTAGGAAACTGGTCACACACGGTGTGTTGTGGTCTAGCTGATAAGAACACTGTACTCTAACTCTACCACAGGCTTGGCAGTCTTTCCTATTAAAGTATGTCGAAAACAACAAACTTTCATGACACTATAAACAAAAACAACTTATATAATACGTAATTAGTTGTTTTAGTGGCTTGCTACAACATAAAAAGAGTCTACTTTTGGAAAGTTTGCACCCAATGGATGGAATTATTGTTGTTTTGTTGCAACTGAAAATAATGCAAAGTTGGCAGCCATTTTGAAATTTTTACCAGATTATGCTGCACAGAAGGTTGAGGGGACGTGGTTCTTATAGTTCTCCTGTGCAGTGTCCTAAAATAAAAATTGGAAATGACTTGGGAAAAAACTTATTTAGTTGACGCACAGTTCTGCACATGCAGTTTGAAAATTATTTTAGGATCAGATCTGGTTTTTGTTTTTACCAATATCCCTTGTTGAAAAAAAACTTTCTCAAATTGTTTTATATACAGTCCAGCACAGTTCAGACAATGCTAACGAGTCAGTGTGTCAAAAATCCACAATCTCTACTACCTCCATTATTCAATCTACTACTAACACTTGCCACAAACTAAAAAAAAAAAAAAAAAAAAAAAAAAAAATCTGTATCTGTTTTTTTTTTTTATATACAATTTTTTTCCTCAATTATACAATTAAGGAGACAAGTAACAATGTACAACTACAATAATGTGAGATAAGGCTTTTTACTGGATTAATCGGGTGCCCCAATTCGACCAGTGTAAATGCGTTGTGCATGCTCACTTGACGTTACACGATCATTCCTACATCACGTAGTGTTTCAGCTCTTTTTTTAAGGGTCCACTTACATGCCTGAGCAATCCAATCCACTTTACCAAAGCTTAGAAAACCAACATTCCAACCGCTGATATAAAATGGTACCAAATTGGTGATACAGAGTCCAGCACAGTCTTAACAATGGCTGATTAGTCAGTGCCGTATTGTGAATAAAAGCCACAATGTCTATTCAATCCAACACAACTCACTAACTCTAAATTTGTGGTGTTATTTAGTTTTGTTCTCAATTAAGCTAGCTACCACAAAACAAAAAGAGTGGGGCTTGTTCTAAAATCAGGAGGAAAAGTAATAAAAAAGTTTTGATAATTAAAAAGTACAGTTCTCTCTTAAAAGGCAAACTCCAGAAGTCATTTTCCAATAACTTGCTATTGCTCAGTCATCTCTATCAACGCTAAGAGCAATTTCGAGTGTACACCATGGTTAACCATAGAGAAAGGACTATGGCTCATTTAAAGGTTGACTATTTTGACTCAAACCCAGGCTAGTGATCATTTGAAACTAGCCTTGAGCACATGGTTTCTTCACTGGTAGCCTGTTCGATTCTAACGTGTAAAGCTCAGAGAGGAACCAGTGACACTACAGCAAAAGGCAATGGAGTGTTCCCAATGGTTGACATTCAAAGGAGATGTTTGAGTGAGTAAGTCACTGCGCTGGTACATTGCTGGTCAGTGGTCAATCATGGGTCGACTAAATGTGGGCACTCCAACTTGCTCTAAGTTGTAGGCGGCATGCATGGATCGTTAACAATCCAATACTCAACTTTACCATAGCTTAGAAAACCAACGTTCCAAGTGCCATTAACAAATGGCACCAGGGACATAAACAGACCATACTCAGTTTTAAGGGTAAATTGCCCAGCATCAAGTAGTGCAACCACACGCTTGCCCTTGATGACGTCAAAGTCTTTCCTCTGTGGGCCGAGTTGGGAGGGGTAGGACCTAGTTGTTTTGTCGTATAACAAGAGTCTTATTTGTGACATCACTGCAACGAGAAAAGCACAAGTAGTTTGATTGTCAATAATAAAATAAGACAAATAACTTCTACACAAAATTATGTAAATTATAGGCGCATGACTTGGGGGGGCAATTGCCCTATTCAGTCAAAACTTGGGGCATTGGGGCACAGTTAAAAGAAGGAACAATTGACACAGAGAAAGCAAAACATACTTTTTATCCGGTATTAGAAATTGGTATTTATGTTTTTTTCTTGTTTAAAATTTAAGGTGAATCAATTTCTCTGCCCCCGACCTCCCTTTTAACCAAACTTGAGAGCCTCATAATTATGTCAAAGGTATAGACAAGCTTTCATATTGTCAAAATAAGCCATGCATGAATGTTCGTAACCATGTCATAATAGTACAGTTAATCACGAAGCTAAAGTAGTAGTCCCAGCCAATTTTCTATACCATCCGCCCTGGTAATAGTTAATAAGCAGGACAGTTCTTTTCAGAACTGAGAACTCTCCTGAACCCCCGAACATCTACTCCGCGGCAGTAGAATAAAGCAAGACAGTTCTCTAAGAACAAACTCTACCTGGCAAGTAGATACACACATGGTGTTACTGCAAACCAAATATACATAAACTTTGATACCTCACCATGCAATGCCTTAAAAAAAAGAAGGTTGAACTTACGATACATGTGATAGGCGTGTGAACCATTTACACGATCAAAATACATGTAAAGTTCATGAGCAGTGTCCCAATCTGCTGTGAACTCTAGACGTATTGGCTCGCTTGCATTCTGCAGAACACGAAAGGGAACGTTCTCTGTGGTGATCTTGGTCTGGCACAGTGGGTTTGCAGTAGACGATGGCTCGGACTGCTTATCTAGAATGAGAATAAGAGAAATATAAATATAAATAGTACACTTGCGGGTACAACCATGTGTAACATCTCTTTTTAAGGGAGTGTTGGCTCTGAATAGAGCCAGTGCGGTGTGGAATTGTTAGAATCGTTAGAAATCATAGTTGAGGAATATTTTAATCATTGTGCTTTCATGAAGTAATTTTTAAAATACCTGAATTTTTACCCCCCAAAATTAAGTAGGTTTGGTAGGTTTTTCTCTCTCCAGTTTCCAGCATCACAAACAAGTATTTTAGAAAATTTCTATTTTGCCTGCTTGGAACTAGTGCAGCTATTTTAATAAAAGAATAAACCAGATGTAATAACATTGATTACCTGAGACTAAAAATAGATATAAACAAACCTCCATAGTCTGAAATATTTGTTCAAAATAAAACAAAAGTAGTCCCTGGAAAAAATCTACTTCGTGGTAGTGGTGTGGTGATTGCGTCATAATAAATCAGTCAGGCGTAGCGGCTTGAGGTCAAGCTGGCCACAAAGCCGTCATTCTGAATCCTGCATTGAATGCTGAATGAACTACGTGTTACTTCTGTCCAGAACTTGACTTGCCCCTTAGCGCAAATACAACAGTAGTAGAATTGGAGCAGGACAGTTTTCTGAGGAACAAACTCTACCTGTCAAGTAGTTATATAAACACATGGTGTGACCGCAAACCAAATATATATTAAAACGTAGTTTTTTATCAGTGTCAGCAAGATGGTAATTCTACAGGAAAATAGTTTCAACCACATAACCTTCTTTCCTACTTTCGGCAGTTAACTTATCCCAAAAAAGTGTAACCATATAAACGGTTGCTTGATGGTGATGATGGCACCGACTTGTAGAGCCTCCATTGTATGTAATTTAACAAAACTTTTCCGTTTTTTCTTGAAAGGGATTTCATCAATGAAACTTGTTCATTTTTCTACAATCTTTACTACAATTCTTTTTGTAAGATATCAGTTTTAATGTTAAAACGATTTTTCTCAAAACAACGATTGGATTGTTAAATGCTTGTTTGTGATGCTGAAAACTGGGGAAAAGAAACTCTACCAAACCTATTCAATTTGTGGGCGTAAAATAAGAGTATTTTAAATTCGTTAGAATGAGCTCTTACCGTTGTTTTGTTGTTCATGAAACGATTCGTCAAAGAAGAGACAGCCACTAGATTTCTGCAGTGAGGTCTCGTTTTCAGAATACACAGCGGAGTTAAGCTGACAGAGCTCGTCGTCCATGCAGAAGTTAAAGGACTTACATGCATCATCGAGCAGACAGAATGTAGCACACAATACATATGTACGACATGAAATGTTGCGAAAGGTTGCTCCTTTAAGCACGTGATCTCGCATTGGGCCAGGGTAAAATTGATGAGTGACTTCAGAACGGAGGAGTTGCCCACGAGATATTGGTGGGCATGTGGTACTTGTATAATAACATGTAGTAGTTATCACAATGACTGTCGCCCATGCAGTGAAAAATATCATTGCGCTAGCCATCTTTCATGAAATATCAGATGAAACTTTCCTTTCAATGTTCGTTACCTGAGAAGAAAAGCAAAAAAAATACTTTGTAAAGAACAGTTGTGAGCATGTTGGGAAAAATGATGATTTACGGTGAATGTTTTTTACAGGCCTGAAGCCTTTTACTAGGCATCTGAAAAGCACACAAATTTTGTGGAACAACTACTGTAGGTGTTTTTTTTTTCTTCATTATTCTCTTGCAACTTTGACGACCAATTGAGTCAAATTTTCACAGGTTTGTTATTTTATGCATATGCTGGGATACCAAGTGAGAATACTGGTCTTTGAAATTTATCAAACATGTCCATCGCCTGAAAAAAGTGGTTAGACAAGTGTATGGTTTGGTAGCACGTCTTACCTCCCTGAACATCCGGTAGATGTGGCTGTGGGTAGATCAAGGAATATCTTGAGTTCAATACAAGATTTGAAACTAGTTTAGTTTGCATCGTACGTAATTTCAGCTAAGTATCGCAGGAGAACCTGTACACCCCATCCGTGATCCGTGAATGTTGAGGCTGAAAGTGAAAAGTAGTGCTTGCGTAAAATACCCAAAGTTACTGCCTGGACCCTCTGTTTGCATCTGAAACCATAGCAACCATTTTTTGTTAAAAAATATATATATATAATTTGGCTTGTTATTGATTTTCAGTGGAGAAGTACTGTTGGGGAATTAAGCTGAAATTTTAAAAGCATCATAAGGCGTTTTATAATGTTATTTTATTGATTACCCAGCGCATCAATGGTTTTGGTAATTAATAACGCATCAATCGAAACAAGGTTATTACATATTGACCATAAGACTAAGCGAGCCATTACAGTGTTTACTTGGTTTTTCGGTATAAAAAAATCTTAATTGACTTGGTATTGATTTTCAGGAGAAGCGGTGTGTAGTGTTGGGGATATTAAAGGGAGGGCATCTTAGGTAATTGCTAAAAAAAAATTAACGACCTTAAAAACTAAGTGATGAGAAGCACTGCAGCTGTTGATAATTTGTTAGATTTTAGGAAACAATTACCCCTCGTCTAAGTATTGTGCTTTTAAAGAAATAGATTTAAAAATTTGTCAATTTTGTCCTACATGGACATAATTTCTCCAGGGTTTTGGCAGTATTGCAAAAAAACTACTTTTTGAAATGAAATTGTCACAGGTTAGTTTTACTGCATCTGCATTTTTATGTAGGATGTCTACTTTGCCATTGGACACTTTCGGAACAGAAAAAAAAAAAGTTCACAGATTTACAAATAACTTACAGGAGGTAATGGTGAAAGACTTCTCTTGAAATATTCCATGAAATGCTTTACTTTTTGAGAAAACATTAAAACAATATCAATTCTCGATATCGAGAATTACGGCTTTATTAATCACATGTCATGACACGGCGAAACGTGCGGAAACAAGGGTGGGTTTTCCCGTTACTTTCTCCCGACTCCGATGACCGATTGAGCCTAAATTTTCACATGTTTATTATTTTATATATATAAGTTGTGATACACGAAGTGCGGGCCTTGGATAATACTGTTTACCGAAAGTGTCTAATGGCTTTAAGCTCTGTTTTTTAAAAGTAATAAAAGGCATTTAATGGACTTACTACCCAGCCCATTAATGTTTTTGTAATGACGAACGCACCAGTAGAATTAAGGTGGTAACATATTGACCATGTGGCCTGTGACATCACAGTGCTCACTTAACGGCATTGGACACTATTGGTAATTACTCAAAATAATTGTTAGAATAAAAACTTACTGGGTAGTGAGCAATGGAGAGCTGTTGATATATAAAACATTGTGAGAAACGGCTCCCTCAGAAGTAGCGTAGATTTTGAGAAAGAATCTCTCACTTAAATATTGAATTGAATAAGAGACCTCCAGTTGAGGTCTCAAATTCAAGGCATCTGATAAGCACACAACTGGTGTGACAAGGGTGTTTTTTCTTCAATTTTTCTCTCGCAACTTTGACGACCAATGGGATCCAATTTTTCACAGGTTTGTTATTTTATGTATATGTTTTGGGATACACCAAGTGAGAATACTGGTCTTTGGCAATTACCAAAAGTGTCGTGCCGTCGATTTCACCAAACTCATCCTAACTTAGGATTTATCTTAGGACTTAGGAGATGTTAAATTCCGTATCCAAAGCAATAGACGCATTGAACCCATCCTAAGTTAGGACATGTTTACTTGAGTTACCATAGAGTCTGGTCAAGCACGATTTGTAAAAATTTTTAAATATAAATCCACACCTATTTTGGAGATAACACTGTCTGATTTTGATTGATATGAAGAAGGAGGCCCGTCTTAAAACTTGTTCATCTATCATTTGTTAAACTTACAGGTGGAAGAGAGACAGAAAAGATGAAGATAACAATGATGAGTCTAATTTTATGAACTAACAATAATAAGTTCATGATTTTCTCCCATTTGCAGCTGTATCAACCGGTAGGGTGGCGCTATATTTGTATCCAGAAGCACTTTGTTCTGCACTACCTGTTTGTTGATAACACTGATGATAGGTGAGTATACTGACACATGGGGGAGGGAGGGGGTCGGGGAAAAAAATACTTCAGAGTCTGAAAAAAACGTGCAAATGAATGATTGGCAGCATATTGCGCCGCAGCACCTTGTTAACCATTACGTGGTGCTAAGGATAAGGTCTCACAATTCAAATGAAGTCCCACATACTGTACCTTCCGTGGAAATACTGTATGTTAAAGTGCCTTGAGCGTCACTGAGTGACCGGTCTGCTCGCTAGTAAAGAACCCACTAGAATTATTATTACTATACATGACTCCCCCCCAAAAAAAAAACAAAAAAAGAGTTAAAAAAGCAATCAATCAAACAAACAAACAACAACAACCAAAACAACAGCAACAACAAACAAACAAATTTCACTAGCTTGAGACGTCACTTCTCCATACACAGCTTTAAGATCGCTTTGTAAATTTGCTTATTACTTGTAAGTTACTCTTGTAGTCAGCTTCTGATAGTCTTGCCTTCAATTCCTTCTCTACTTGATTGTTGATTGATTGATTGATTGATTGATTGATTGGTCGGTTGCTTGCTTGCTTGGGAGGTTGAGTGAGCGAATGAGAGGTGATCACCTTGACTTCAACTCCTTCTCTTCATATTAATTTCTCACTGAATGTATTTGAATGTAACTTAGTCAAAGCCTACCTCAAATTCTACTCTTTGTAAGTTTGTTTTCTGTTTTGTATTAATATTTATTATTGTTATCATTACTTATCACAGTAAAGTTTATCTATTCATGTAAATTCTTGCAGTTGTGTTTCTTTGTCAGCCCTCTAATATCTGTCCGTTCGTATGTCAGTACGGTAAATGTCTTTTGTGTCCGCCAGTTGTCTTGCCCTATACGGCATCCCCAAACCAAGCAAACGCTTACCGGGCATTGCCACCATTTCACTTAATCTGTCATTTTCCTACTATTATTTTTTAGTTTTCATTATCTGTTTAAATGTAAATCTTTATTTTGTATGATACCTGTAATATTTTTGTGTGAAATGGAACTATATATGTTGTTCAATTGAATTTCCTTGACATTGATCCTACAGACATGAATGCTACAGTCCCTCTGATCCATCGGCGATGTACCAGTATATCTTCCAATTCCAGGATGAGGTAGGCTTCCTCAGGTTTTATTTATAATAATAATATTTTAATAATATTATTAATAATAACATAGCGCTTTTCACACCTGTAGGGCATCTCAAATTGCTTCCAAGGTAACCCAGGTCGAAATTCCAGTTGAACCTAGTTAAACTGGGTTTAACTGGAACTAGTTGAAACCAGTTGATAAACTAGTTAAACACAGTTAAAACCAGTTGGTTTAATATGGAAAATGGACAGAAACCAACCTAGTTGAACACAGTTAAACCTAGTCCAAACCAGTTGGTTAATATGGAAAATGGACGAGTTTGGTCATTTTCCAGTTGAACCAGTTGACCCCAGTTAACTAGGTTCAACTGGAATTTTGACCTGGGAATTACTGGGCCATTTAACACATTTCTTAAACCATCTCAGCTCCCTGGTACAGCATGTGCAACAAATATGCGCTACTAAGCTAAATCAACCACAAGAAACATCTCTGCCTCTAGTCTGAACAAATATGGGCCTAATGTCATAAAGCTGTCGAGCAGAAAATACTACTGGACAAAATTTCTTTGCTGAGAATATTATTATAATTGTTCTATATCAATTAACTTTTTAATATTAAATAATGAGTAATGAACCACAGGGGAAACTGACTGGCTAAGTTTCTCTGTTCAAACCCAGACTAAAATATGTACATGATGACATGATTTTGAAAAAAAAAAAAAGTTTCCTTAAAGGATTTGGGTACTTGTTCAAAATGTCCATAGATTTACATTAAACTTGCAGGGTTTGAAGGTAATGATAGTGGAAAGTTTCCCTTCAAATATTACTTACTGAGGTTCTGTAGTTTTTGAGAAATGAGTAAAACAATGTCATGAAAATACGTTTGTAAATTATTAAAATAATTTTCGTTTCATGAGACAAACATTATTTTCATGACATTGTTTTACTCATTTCCCAAAAACTACAGCACCTCAGCACGTAATATTTTCAGGGAAGCTTTCTACTATCATTATCTTCAAACTGTGTAAGTTTAGTGTAAATCTGTGGACATTGTGTTTTTTGTCCTACAAAAGTTACATAGACCCAATTAAATCCTCCAATCCTACAATACAACCAAAGCGGCAGCCAAGGGACTTTTATTTTTATTTATTTATTTTATTTATTATTTGTTTTTTAAAAACAATCGAACAGCGCAGCCAAAGGCGGAATTGAGTTTAAAATACAGAGATTATTAAATATTGAGTAATGAACCACAAGGGAACATGAGTTTTCTTTGTTCAATTACAGACTTAAATATGTACTTGATGACATAGTTTTGAAGAAAAGAAAAAAATGTTTCTTTAATGCTAATTAAATCCTCCAATCTTCCACACAGGCTTCTGCACACTACCGCGGTAGCGGAGCCATCCAGCTAGGTAACCCGAAAAACCCTACTGTCATCAGATCCGTCAATAGCTATCTCAGAGACAAGATAGAGGGCGCTATAAAGGAGCACCGAATGATGAACGCGTATCAGCTCATTCTACAGAAGGCACTTATTAATTCGGTTGGTGTTATTAGGACAAAAACTTGCTTGTTTTCATATTTTGGTATTGCTGTCTCTCTAGCATGTTTAGTATAAACACCGACGTGATGAGCCATGTTTGCTCGGGACACAGACTTTACTTCATAAAGTTTTACTTTAAACTTTCTGTTTCCCCAGACTTTGAGCCATTTCTCAATCCTGTCCCCATAATCGTTTTTTCCTAATCGTTTTTGTTATCGCTGCAGTGAACTCGGCCTTAGTTCTCAAGATTTATTTCTTCTGTCTTTGTAGGATAAGAAACAATTGGTGGAAGCATGGCGAGTCCATCACAGTCTTGCCTTCCAGTTGGAATACCTTCAGACCATCAACAGAGACATTCAAGCCTTGGTGAGGTACGCTCTGACGTCCCCCGAGAAACTCTTTGATGCCCCCTCAATTCAGAGTCTGACTAAAGGACGAGGCAGTAACAACAAGACAGAAACGGACTCTGGCAATCAGGTACTTGAGCTGTCTTTGGATTTTTACAACAAGATTGTAGCACTTAAAAATACTTGCAACTTTTGGTAATTGTCAAAGAAAGTCTCAAGGACAAGTCTTCTCACTTGGTGTATCTCAACATATGCACAAAATAACAAACCAGTGAAAATTTGAACTCAATTGGTCGTCGAAGTTGCAAGATAATAATAGAAGAAAAAACACCCTTGCCACATGAAGGTGTGTGCTTTCATGTGCTTGATTTCGGGACCTCAAAATCTAACTATGAACTATGAAGTCTCGAAATCAAATTCAAATGTTTTAGTGGAAAAATTACTCTTTCTCATTATTTTATATTATATAACTGACATACAGATCCTTGTCATTTGATTGGTGGAACTTACTACACGTGACATTCACTATTACTCCCATCCGCACCGGCGATCAAAAAGACCTATTCGCCCATGGGGAATAGCATTTCCCATTCAACAGTTAGGATCATCCTTGTTCCCAATGTTTTTGAGCAGTACAGCGCCGCCGCGCTGCTGCTAAAACAAAGGAGCACCTGTGCAAAAGGTTGTGATCCGATCGCTATTAAATTTGTGCATTGATGCCGCTACGCGGCGCTATATGATTTTTGGTTGGCTCCAGGGAGCTCAGATGGTTTAAGGGTGATCTAAGACCCAGATGACCAGGGGTAATAATGTTTATAGGGCTTTGAGAAAGCGCGATATAAAAACTGGCTATTATTATTATTTTTTACTATTGAATGATTAATTCTCATCCATTATTTGTCCGCACAGAAGCCTTTCAACAAGACCACCCTAGCTAAGTTCATCACTGTGTACTCTGATAAGCTGACTTCAACCCTGCAAGAACCTTGTTCCTTCACTCCTGCTGCATTACTGGAGTTAATACGAGAGAAACTGGCAACTTTGGTCGCCGTTGATGATCAGACGAAGGGGCAGAGTGTGATCATTGATCGTAAGGTGAGAAGGGGGATGCACACCTATCCAAATATGGGGGATACACCCCTATCAAAAATGGGGGACACACACTTATCCAAAAATGTGGGGTGGGGGGGGGACACCTATCCACAAATTATCACAGGTTTAAAGTCCTACTTGAAAGGTGGAATTTAAAATAAAATAAAAACAAGTTTTCCTTGAGTCTGATTATAATTCAGGTTTTTTTTTGTTCCCATATAAGTTATGCTTTTATCAATTGTAAATTATAATTTTCAACTTGTTTTGTTTGTTACTTATCTAACTGTTTACTTGATTATCTTTCTTTATTTATTTAGTTATTTTTATAATTTTGTTATTATTATTGTATATGTTGCATTCCTTTCATCTTAAACTAAGTGTTTAGATGTTATTATTTGTTTTGTACAATTAAAAACATGCTATTGGTTTATTTTGTTTTTGTTTTACACAGAGCTTTCAGACTGATTTGCGACAATAAGTCTGCATTTTATAAGTTTCTTTTTTATTATTTTTTGTAATGTAGTTTTCACTGTCTTGGGGAACCAAGGAGAATAAGTGGGAGCCTGAATTTGAAAAAGTAATATGGCAATAATTTCAGAGAAAAATTTTACATCAAAATTGTAATATTTTATTGTTTTGTTGTATCCACTTGTAGACTGTGACAACCTTGGGTGAAATATTTCAACTGCTGCAACCAGTGCAAGATTGGACTGCATACGATGCACATCAAGCAATCACAGAAGGTGGAAGCTTGTCTGTATGAGAAGAATTCAAACCAGAGAAAGCCAAGTGTCATGGCCTAGCGGTTAAGAGCACTGGATTTAAACTCTGGTGTTTCTGATCATTAGAATGTGGGTTTGAGTCCCAGTCGTGACACCTGTGTCCTTAAGCAAGACACTTAACCATTGCTTCGTCCTTCGGATGGGACGTAAAGCTGTTAAAATGGTGTTTCTGATCAGTAGAGTCTGGGTTTGAGTCCCAGTCGTGACACCTGTGTCCTTAAGCAAGACACTTAACCATTGCTTCGTCCTTCGGATGGGACGTAAAGCTGTTAAACTGGTGTTTCTGATCAGTAGAGTGTGGGTTCTAGTCTCAGTCGTGACACATGTGTCCTTAAAGCAAGACATTTAACCATGATGCTTCGTCCTTCGGATGGGACGTAAAGAGACATGGCAACATGCCATCAGGAAGTTAATAAGTGAAAATAAGTGATGACTATTATTCATTTAGTACTTCAAAATACTTCCAATAAGGGAGTGAATAAATTCAAATGGAGAGATGGCATCATTTGATGTTTTATGACCACACATCGTCTGTAAAGTGAAGTGGCTATGAGGTTCTTTCAGGTACTTCCAGTTCCAATAAGGGAGTGAATAATTTTAGAGCACTTGCTGGAGAGATGGTAACACGTGATGTTTAGCAGCCACAACAATTGGGACCATCAGTCATTAAATGAAAGATACTTCCAAATACTTCCAATAAGGGAGTGAAGAATCTTAGACACTTGTCAGAGGCGTGGCAAACACTTGCCAGAGGCGTGGCAACAACTTTAGCGACCACACAGCAATAAGGATTATCGGTCAGTAGCATGAAGCGATGTGTAATGTATAGGATTTGAGGCATTGCATGGCGAGGTATCAATATATATTTGGTTTGCAGTAACACCATGTGTGTATCTACTTGCCAGGTAGAGTTTGTTCTTAGAAAACTGTCTTTCTTTATTGTACTACCGCAGAGTAGATTTATCGGATGTTCGAGAGACTTCTCAAATGAGTCTGAAAAGACTGGGCCAGAAAAAAGACGTAATTTAGGGGGGCTATATATCCTCCAGCCTCCCCCTTTTCCTGGAAATGCCACTGCAGATGGCTCGGCAACTGGATTTGATCTGGATCATTTTTCATTTTAATACAGGTGCCTTATTAAATTATGTTTGAATATTATTTTTTATACTTAATGATTTTATATAATTTTTAAATGGAATGTTATTATTGTACAATATCAACCAAGTTTTTGTTTTGTAAATTTTTTTTTTCAAAGCACAATCAGAAGTTTTCTTCCGTATGTCAATAGTTTTCCAAAAGAAATTTATTTATTTCTAATTTAATTCCACAAATCCTTTGGGGTTTGTTTTTTAATTGTACATAATCAAAAACTAGGTTTTAATTGTGTCATTATTTTTCTCAAAACACAATCAAACATTTTCCTTCCTACGTCAAGTGTTTTCCCAAAGAAATTTATGTTTTATTTTTAGACTTTGAAATTAATTCCACAACTCGTTTGGTTTGTTGATGTTTATTTTATTGATTAAAAAAAATAGTACAGAGGAGTTTCCATTGCAATACGCCTCTCTTAATATTCATGCATGACGTCATAATTCTAACTAAGTACTAGTGGTTGCGTTATGTGCGCCTATGGCCTCATTTTGGGTTAGAATTGTGCCGCCATGCACGAATATTAAGAGAGGCGTATAGCAAGTTATATTTTATCAGAAAGGCTTGTTGCATTTAAGAGGGGCTCTAAGGTCAAATTTTCTTTTGTGATGCATTTATTTTTCAATAGTTACATCCTCATGAAAGTTGGGAAAAAAGTACAAGTTTCTGAACTTGATTTTGGAACCCCTCTTTAATCAAATTGCATCATATTCTTCCATTTAAACCAATGAAAGAAAACTAATCTAAAACAAGATATTCAATCTTAAAAACTAATGCTTGCTGTGTAACCATGTGGTAAAACCTCTCTTTTGAGCTGTGTCCGTTCTGAATAAGAAGCTATAAATTTGCAAAAATACTGCTTATCACAAATAGTTTACCAGACGGAGTACCATGTAGTATGTAGTATGTGTTTGTGACTGGTTCCATGCTAATTTTTGCTTAGCAGAAAACTTTGCTTAGCACCATATTCTACTTACTGGCTTAATGAAGTTGGACACTATTTCAGAAGATGCTCAGAGCTGGTGATTGAACATTAAGTTGTTACACTTCCACCACATGGGCCCATCAAGTAAAATTGATTTCTGCTAAGCAAAATTTGTCAGGGAACCAGTCACAATCAATACAAATCACTTTAGTCAACTGTTTTTGCTAAGCAAGTTTTTTTATATAATGAATTTGGGGCATGTTCTTTTCAGAACCGCCAGCCAATGAGAGAGATTTTATCAAGCAGTGTTACTGCAAATGTTTCATTCAATATTTCGCTCCTATCTTGCAAAGTGTAAAACCTTACTAGATATTTGTTCAATGCCAGCTTTTCCTTGAAAGTAACTGAGATAGTGGAATTAAATATATTAACCAATACAAATCATTTGAATACATTTTCTGCTGTTGAATATCGATACAGTAGATGCCCCACAACGATTTTAGAGCGTAGCATACATGTAGGTCTGTAAATGCCAATTATTGTTGTGACAAGTATTTCTTCATTTGGGTCAAAATACATCCTGGACCTCGTAGCAGAAAGAGCACCAATTGGGATAGGTAGTTGAGCCTTTTCACTACAGATTTTGTAAAACTCGAGTACTTTCCTCATTGGGAACCACTTATATCCTCATGGTGAGAAAGGAGTTTAATCAGGGTAATCATGTACCCCGATCGGGATATTAAGGTGAAAAATACCCTGTTAGCCTAACCACACCAGAAGGTAGTAAAAGCATTCCCTATTGGGGGAACAATGTCTCTCGATCAAGGTGTTAATATATCCCCAATGGGGTATTTTTCGGTGATAATATCCTTCATCGGTCCCATTTATCAGTAACCTGTCAATCATTTGGAATGTCGATCACAAGCTCCTCCCCCTCTTCCTCCTCTCCCGTCCTCTGTCGGTGACTCCCGTGAGGTGTCTTCATTGAGGGCGCTTTAGCCAGCCCCATGAGGTTTATGTCAGTTGGCGTAGTGATCGGCGAGGATGATTTCTCAGCTGATGTAGATGGTTTAATGTGAGGTTGGCTTGATGAAGAGGACGGGGCGCTAGGAGAGGGGTACATCGATGGGTGGAATTGCGAAGGCAGTTTGTCGGCCTCTCTGTAGTAAAAAATGTTGACAATATTTGAGTAGAATTGATGCAGCATTTGTATGTTATTTAAAGGCAATGGACACTATTGGTAATTGTCAAAGACCAGTCTTCTCACTTGGTGTATCTCAACATTGGTGTATGCATAACATAAGAAACCTGTGGAAATTTGAGCGCGATTGGTCGTCGGAGTTGCAAGATAATAATGGAAGAAAAACACCCAAGTCACACGAAGTTGTGTGCTTTTCGAGACCTCAAATTCTAAATCTGAGGTCTCGAAATCCAATTCATGTAAAATTACTTCTTTCTCGAAAACTACTTCACTTCAATGGGAGCCGTTTCTCATAATGTTTACCAATGTTTACTCGTTACCAAGTGAGGTTTTATGCTAATAATTATTTTGAGTAATTACCAATAGTGTCCACTGCCTTTAATGGTTTATACAGGATTGGTAGAGCTGAGAAAATAGTCACAGACATTGTTCATGTTTTGTCTGATCAACCATATGAAATAATTAGAAATCTGTTGTAGGATCAGGAGAAAATATTGAAAAACCATGCACAGTTTTCAACAAGTTAAAACATTGTCCTTAAGTTTGGTTGTAACAACCGAAATCAGCTGTTACCCTTTTTTACTAAATGGGTTTTCAGAGAGAAAATATGCTTTTGTTTTTTTCATTTTGAAATTGATATGTAGCCAGGGCAGATGTTCAGAAAGGAACAAGGCCTATAACTCTGATTAAAACATTCCAATCTTGTCCTTCCTTACTTCTTGTGTCTTTTCTTGCTTTGTTTCTCCGCCTTCTCCCCCGCGGCGGCCGCAGCCAAGCCCGCCCTCATCAGGGCTCCCATGGCGCTAGACTCTGTCGCTAAGAGACTGGATAACTTGGAGGATTGCTGCTGTGGATTCAGGGTCGGGGGTGAGAATCCTGGTAGACTTACTCCTGGGAATAACGAGTTCCCTGATTGCACTGGTAGACCTGCACAGGGGATTAAATCAAATAAAAGCCATCAATTGCTAGAACACAGGGTTTCATTTCCTACTTTAGTCTGGCTTTTCCGATTGTTTGCCTTTGGAAAAAATCAGAAAAATGTGGTTAGATAGCCTGAATATTTTATTTCAGCCTACACCACGAGCCTTTGTAGGTCATGCTTCGTACTAGATAAAATCGTTCCTACTTTGTCACAAATATCATGCCTGTTTTAATTATTATTCACCCGAGTAGAATGCCTGTGATAATTTTTCACAGAACTCGGGGAGAGGACCGAGTACGGGTACACAAAAAACATTCTTTATCCCCAATGCAAATTTAACATTTCAGATACATTTCCAGTAATGAAACCAAGGATGCCTCATAGGTGAATTAAATTACTGTATTTCACAAGCCTGAGGAAACCTGTAAACAAGGGTGCTTGATATGTGAACCAGAAACACAGGGATTAACCCTGCATTCTGAACCAGAAACACAGGAGTTAACCCTGCATTCTGCAGGCCTGGTTAAAAAATTGTTTTTAACTATTATAATATATTTCGGTATTGAAACAAAGGATGCCTCATAAGTGAATTTGATCACTATAGTGTGATGCATCACACATTCTATCAACCCACTTCAGGGGACGTTGTCATTGCAATATTCTTGGTTGTGCCATTTTGGGAGTCAATGTTACCATGTGTTGTACAGTGTAGTGTGCATTAGTTGAACGCTATTATTATTGTTGTTATTATTAACATCTGGAAATGGGCAGTCCAATTATGCTGATAGTGTAAGACCTTGGCCCAATTTCATAGAGCTGCTAAACACAAACATTTGCCTTGATAAAAACAGGATTACAAACCAAATTTCCATGTGATTTTCAGGATAAGCAAACAACAGATGAGTACCAGTAACAAGCAATATGCAATAACTGGAAATTTGGTTGGTAATCCTGTTTTTATCAAGGAAGAAGTTTTATGCTAAGCAAATTTGTGTGCTTAGCAGCTCTATGAAATTGGGCACAGGAAGGTCACTTTTAACATTTAAATAATAATGACATACCTAGACTTGTCAGTGGACTTTGAGGAATCTGCAAATTGGGAGATCCAACCTTCATTAAATCCATCAGCTTAGAATTCTAATCAAAACAAAACAAAACCAAAATCATTGTTATGAAGTCGAAACACAGTCACTGATAATCAAGTAATTGTGATTAAAGGCACTGGACACCTTTAGTAATTGTCAAAGACCAGTCTTCTCACTTGGTGTATTCCATCAGTGAATGTGAAAATATGAGCTCAAGTGCTCGTCGAAGTTGCGAAAGAATAATGGAAGAAAAACACCCTTGTCGCACAAGCTGTGTACTGTCAGATGCCATGAATTTGAGACCTCAGATGAGGTCTCGAATTCAATTCAAATATTTTAATGGGAAATTACCTCTTTCTCGAAAACTATGTTACTTCAGAGGGAGCCGTTTTTCACAATGTTAGATACTATCAACAGCTCTCCATTAATCAATACCAAGTAAGTTTTTACGCTGAGAATTATTTTGAGTAATTACCAATAGTGTCAAGTGCCTTTAAAAGAGAATAAGACAAAATAGGTGTTACAAACTGCTGTGAAAACTCAACACATGGTAAATTTAATTTCTTCCAAAAGAAAACCATCACAATCAGGAATGTGAAAACTTGTATAAAACGGCTTTTGGGTCAGGGATCTCCCAGAGTCTCCCAGATGTTACAATCCAGGAGGTTTACAGTTTCTTTGCCTCACAAGAATTACAAATACTACAGGTTTGGACACAATGTGGACTATTTCTTTCTCCCTTTGGTGACTGCGTTACTTCTGAAAAAAGTTTAAGTCTCAAGGAGATTTTGAGACAATTCTGAAATTAGGAATAAATTCCTGAGAAATCTCACGCCTGCACAAAATTACATTTGAAAGTTGCTGCTGAGATGAACTGTAATTCAGATTGCCGGGTAGTGGTTTCTTCTCTCCACCTAGGAGTGATTTTAACTGCCGTTGTTTCCTCTTCTTGGCTTTGACTTTGATTGGTTTCGCTTTCTTCTTCTGCTTCTTGGCGTCTGAACTCTAAAAAAAAATCAAGATCAAAATAAAATGACATGATTTTTAAAACCAGCTTCCCCTTGATGTACTTGCCTAGTTTATCGATCATTTAAAACCCAGCGTTACTGAATTTTCAAACGGTATGAGGGTTAACTTTGTACTGTGTTGATGCATTCAACACCACTGATATCATATTGCAGGCTGGTACAGTTTATCTGTCATTCAAAACCAGTGGGCGATATTGAACAAGAATGGTCAGACAACTAGTGAGAGGGTTGAGTTTGATTGAATGATTCAAACAGGGGTTAAAGTCATTGCTGACAAATTATTTTGAAACAAGGATCAACATTTTGGAAAGAATTTTGAAATGATGGTATTTCCTTCTTTTAGTAACCCCAACCCAATGGTTTAGATTTAATTCACATAGCTTTCAGGAATAGTGTCCTCAGCACTAATAGTAGATCACAAGCAGGATTTCTTTATGTGGACAAAATTAATGGCTGATTTTCTTCATCAGGTTGACTTTTAAATTCAGATAAAAGTCTAAAATTTGTCATCCCTGTACAAACCTTCTTGGTTTCTTTCTCACTATCGGACGATGCGGTAGACTCTGAGGCTGAGCTGGAACCTTCCACCCTCTCATACTGCAAGAGTCTGTCCAAAAGGAAACTCTTGTCTCGGGAAATCTTCAGTAATTTGCGCTGAGCACGTCTTAGCTCCTCTTGAAAACATTCTTGCTCCTACCGATTAAAAATATATTGAAATAAGGTGATAAGGAGAACAAAGGACTGAGAACTTTTCTGTGAAAAATAATTTTTTGGTATAAAAACAAGATTGTGATAATTTTTTTGGGAAGCAGATTCCGTGTTTGGGTACATTTTGTACGACACTAGGCTTATACGACACAAAACACAATGACCCCAATTTACATCGAACTTTCACGGTTTATGGTAGAATTAAGAAAGCTTCACTTTAAAATATTACTTGCTGAGGTGCTGAGACAAAATAATTTGTCTCAGTGAGACAACCATTATTTTAGCCATGCCAGCATGTACAATGTATTTACGGGAATCTCCTGAAAACATTACCTGGGATTTTGACTTGTTTTTCTCAAAAGCGTGATGACTAAAAATGGAAAAGTTTCCGTATGGCGCCACCACTTTTTCATTCGATATGAAATAATATAGTATCTAATTTACCTCAATGAGATATCCCTTTAAGTTATCCCTAAAAATAATGAGGCTTAAACTTCTACAGCTAAATTACAATATTAATTGCATACATCTTCATTCATTCATACAGTGAGTAGGGATGGCAAAAAACGTGTTCTACATTCAATTACAAAAGGTATCTTAAACCCTTTAACATGTTTAAGAACCTACTCAAACTTGTTATGCTTCCAATTTATTTTATTTATTCGATGGACTGAGTGAAAATGATAGCAAGCAGAACTCAGCCAGAGTTTCAATATTTTATTGGTGGTACAATTTTATTGTTTATATGTAAAATATAAATAACAACTTGTTTGACTGAGCCCCTTGGTAAGTTTTGACGACCCTTTTTTTTTTTTAAGCTGTGGGAGTTAAAAGTAAAACTTTCACAGCTATAATAATGCATGCAGTGTGGCACTTAAATGTGGCATTCCAAAATGCATTCTTCCAATATGTCCTAAACAGCATCAATTTGTGTTTTTTTAATATTAATAAACAAAAATATAAAATTTATTATTTAAAAATTCTAAATACAAACATTTTCTTTTATTTTTTTAATTGATAAACAATAAAGATTTTTATTTTTTTAATTTATCCAAACCGTCAAACGCACACGCCCAAGTATTAAACAAACTTACATAAATTAGAAATCGAAGCTTTCTTTTCAGCGCTCTGTATTTGGCTTTGCTTTCATTCGACATGACGAGAAGAAAAAATCTACAAAATAAGTACTGTTTTGTTACGCTGTCTGCTCAGAAACTGTGTTTTTTTGTGCAAACTTTATTTTTAAGTCGGTACACCTTACAAAAACTGTACACATAAACAAGTCCAAGTTAAGTATTAAATGGGTACCAGACATTCTGAATCTAGCTTTCGCTGGTGCTCACTATCCAAATTGCGTTTATACTACTCACTGGTCCCCACAAACATTACACACGGCAAATATCCTGCCTCTTTTCATCCTACGGGAATAATGTAAGCGTGAAGATTTTAACCATCCTATTTCTATCACAAAAAATCAAGCACAATCCTCCATTTTCCTCGCCAGATAACTATCAAGCAATATGATAAATGAACTGGAATTTATTTAAATACTTTAATTTTTGAGTAAAATGCAACAGAAAAATGCAAAAAGTTGATTTGAATTTACGGTACGTTACGTACAAGTTGGATAGTGTAGGCTTAACGGTAATAACGTATTGTATGTGGGCCTAAGCGTAAACAGTGCAGCAACATCATGCACTAAAAAACCATGGAGGAAGAAAAACCATGTTAACTGTAAAAACTACGTTGATTCATATTCAAACTTGATAATATGTACTCGTGCAAGACTCTACTGGTTACGTCTTTTTATTGTGTTTCTCCTGCCCATGCTGTGCATCATCAAATATCTTGCTAATTGCGCGGTGCAGCAACTGCATCTCTACTGCATGCAGCAGAGATTGTGTTGGCTGTTGTGTTTATAAAAAAAAATTATTTAGATATAGGGGCCTAGGCCTAATTGTATTTTTGTGACCCCTTCACTATTCACTCCTGGTGTGGTCAATGATAGGAATGATCACAATGATACACCATGTTTGAATGAAACTGAAAGGATAGGCCTACTTACATTCTTTGTAATTTCAAAGAAATTTATTTGGGTAACTTGCCGTATGGCGCCACCACCTTATTCACTCATTTTTACAAACGGATATCTCATTGAGGTAAATTAGATACTATTACTATATTATTTCATATCAAATGAAAAAGTGGTTGCGCCATACGGAAACTTTTCTTTTAATTAAGTGCAAAAACTTCAAAAATTTGCACTTGCAAAATCCAAGGTTTACAACGTACAATGGTACAGATTTAACATGGTGCATATTTACAAGGAAAGGTCTATTTAAACCCATGCTACACGCGGGTCCCGTGCAAATTAGAAGAAGTTATGGTCTTGGCTCAAAATGTTGAAGCCAATAGCACCCCCGCAATAATAGCGTAACTCTTTCTTATTAAAATACCCTGCTGTCAGACGAACATGCCACACCACCTCTGGGATCACTGCGTCATCGACGCACCATGACTGCCTTAGTAGTGTAATTAGCGGGTAAACATACGATTTGGATGTCTGCGCCCGTTTTTCTGAGATCCAGGTACTTAGCTTCTATTTTTAACATAGGTGCTGAATGCTATTCTAATTAAAGGGACTTTGCCTGACACTGAAGTTGTGCTTGTCCATTCATTTTGTTTTTGTTTTTCTTTATTTTTAGCATGGGGGACGATAAAAAAGCAGTCAAGAAGAGACCCGGCCACTCTTCTCGGCAAAGATGGTTGCCGGGTGGTGTTGCCCGCTACAGCCGCTCACAGATGTATGAAAGAGCTGCTCGCTACAAGAAGAAACATGTAAGCCTTTCACAATAATGTGCCTTTGTTTACAATTTGCCTTCATTACAGGCTTGGAAACACATGCAGGCCTTGAAGGCAATGACCTCGGTTTGTCTTGGCCTTGGCCGAGAAATCAAGGTCTGTCGTTCCGATCTGCAGGGTGTTGGTTCGAATTAGGCAAGAAACTTGATCATTATTGCATCACCTTCGGATGGGACATAAAGCCGTGTGTTGTGAATGCCATTCAAGAACCTAGTGCACTCTCGTAAAGAGAAGAGGTTCATCATGGTTTTCCTGGTTTGATTGGCTGCATATTGCGCGTAAACAATTACATGGTGCTATGTAAATAAATAGGTCTCATACTTCAACACATTGCTCCAAACATACCTCAAAGAAAAATAGGGACAGCGCATAGGGACCTCACAATGATACATGCTATAAGAAGGGTTCCTTACTCAACATTGTAATAAATAAATAAAAACGGTTTAAAAAAAAAAATCACATTTTTTTAGGGACATAAAAATATCAGACTTTTATCTGAACTTGGACTTGTTATTTTATTTGACAAGCTTAAATTCAACACATAATTTGTATTGAGTTGCTCTCAGATTGAATCTGAACATCTGGATTATTTCTTTGCTCTTTCTTCTCTTGAAGGTTGTCGTCAAGAAGGAGAGGAAGAGGCCAGCAGCCATGGTGGAGAAGGAGATTGGTGGAGAGAAGAACGGAGGAAAGCGTCTTGTCCGAGTTCGCAGACTGGTAGGTCGAAAAAGATCCATCCTTAAAGGCACTTGACACCTTTGGTAAAATTGTCAAAGACCAGTATTCTCACTTAGTGTATTCCAACGTATTCATGAAATAACAAACCTGTGAAAATTTGTACTCAAAGTTGCAAGAGAATAATCTAAGAAAAAAACACCCTTGTTGCACAAATTTGTATGCCTTCAGATGCCTAATAAAAGGCGTCAGGCCTGAAGTCTTTTAATATTTGAGTGAGAAGTTACTTCTTTCTCAAAATAACACAGTTATAAAAACTAATAAATACAATTGTGGCAATGGAACCTCAAACAAACATTAAGTTAACTTAACAGAGTATTAACCAAACTCTCAAATGGAGAACCAAATGAATATGATAATTATAAACAAACACAATGTGATCTGTTAGGTGGAGCAAGCAAAGAACCAAAATGTTGATGAAGGTGTAATGCGATGAAAGCATGACAAAAAGAGTCTGGCGTTGCTATGGTATGGTTATTATCGTGGGAGATGTCTCTCCTTCATAGACACCCTGAAACGAGACACCGGTTTGGCCAGCGCTTAGGAACTACGCTCCTGCATGCTGGATCAAATCATCTGAAGAAAAAAATCACTGAAGGCTCGAGCTTCTACATGGCGCTCGATTTGATGATGATCGTAGGGACAAGGGGAGTATCAAACTCTGTAGAATGCAGCAAGACCCTCTGTGTTGTTCCGCCAGTTACCAGCAAAGAATCTGTCGGGGCCGTATGCTTCGTTTCTGAAAGAGCAAGGGCACCAAGGCATTTTCTCCTTGGTAAAGGACACCCTATGATGAAATTGTAAATTTCTACTGGAGCATTTCAAGGGCACCAAGGCAATGACCAGGGGACACAGAGGCAATCGCTTTCGTTGCCTCTGTGAAGTATCAGGCCAAATAGACTGGTTCCATAAGAGGCATAGATGCTATGTGTATGCTCAGTATGTGTTGTTTAACCATTTTAGGAAAGTTAACATAAATGCACAACCGGAACAGACGGAAGTTACCGAATGCTGTGTTTTAACATTTCTTAGGAGTGAAAACAAAAATACGACAATATGGTTCAGGTTATTATTGAACCATTAATTTAATATTTACTATCGTTTCTTTGTACCCACAGCCCCGTTACTACCCAACTGAGGACCTCCCAAGGAAACTGAATAGCCGCAAGAAGCCCTTCAGTCAACACAAGCGCAGGCTGAGGTCCAGCCTTACCCCAGGCACAGTCGTCATCCTCCTGCGTGGCCCCTACAAGGGCAAGAGAGTTGTCTTCATGAAGCAGCTCGGAAGTGGTCTTCTTCTGGTCAATGGTGAGACTGTTATTCTCTGACTTCCATTCCGAAACCCCTGTTATATTCATCCCCTTATTTTTGCTTGGTTTTACCCTGAAAATAGAAACAAAAGCACTCATCAGGCCTTTTCAGACTATCGACTTTTGATCAAAACTTACCCGGACAGGGTATGTGCAGTGTGGGTTTGAATCTAGGCTGTGACGCTTAAGATGGTTAGCTATAAGCATCGCTCAATAATGATAATAAGTTGGATAATTTAAAAAGTGCATTTCCTTAGGGATACATTGCTTGTCTAAAGCAACTCCAAAAAGACGGCAAAGGCAAATGTTAGGAAAACATATGTGTATGCGCTCTCGTTGTGTGACAATAAAAACTTGAGAACTATGTTATTTTTTATCATTTTTTTTATTTCAAATGAAAATTGAAAAAAGCAAAAAAAAAAAAAGCAATGTTTTATTTATCACTGACATCGTGATAATAAAATTACAATCCCGTAACATTATGGCAAGTGTTCTTTTATCATCACAGTGACTCCTGTATGTTTTGACGTACAAGCAGTGAGAGGGATCCTACAAGGGGAATGACATATTGCTATACAGCAAGCCTAAGTTAATTGACATGTTGTGGCTCGTCCGGCGGGGTGCCTTGTACGTTGGACGTTAAATATTTGTTCTGCAATTTGGATGACCATCCTGTTTTGCATTAGATGGAGTGGCAACATACTTAAAAAGAGGACATACGACACAAACGACATGTTCATACTTGGATAGTAATATGGATCTGCTAGATGTGGTGCGGCTGGGTGTCATTTTGATGGGTGTGAGCACACAAAACGGGTCCATTTTTAGCCTGTTCGTCCTGTTCAAAGACATACCAAACTCATAACCAGAATTGAAGTGACTGGGGTCACATAATTATAGACATTTACGCCCAAAACTAAACGTTCTAGCCAGATCAAGCCTGTTTTATGAATTTTTTTTAGGACGAGTTCGGATGTTTTAAGAACTAGTTTGGTGTGACCCAGGCATTAGGAAACTGCAAAGGGAGTTCTATGCTTCAATGCATGATGTCTCGGCAATCCAGCTCTAGCCACAACAGCCAAATTCCAAAACTGCCTCCGTCTTGATTAGTCCTTTGTACAAGATTGACTTGATTCTAAGTGACCATCGTGATCTTTTACTCAATCCATCAGGTCCCTTGAAGATCAACGGTGTACCCATGCGTCGTATCAACCAGATCTACGTGATTGCCACAAGCACCAAGGTAGATGTCAGCGGAGTTAAGATCCCCAAGAGAGTCAATGACGAGTACTTCCGCCGTAAGAAGCTGAAGAAGCCAAGGAACCAAGAAGGAGAGATCTTTGACACAGAGAAAGAGGTAAAGAGAACGAAGTTTAAAGTGCTTGTTTGTCTTTTTCTTCTACTTCATTTGTTCTTAATCATCAGCCACCTTATTTTTTACATTTTAGAGAGATTTCCAATTTTGTATACCGTAACAAAATACACCTTTAAAACAAATTCAAAGAGTTATACCTTTTTGTTTTTTCTGGAGTTCTCAGTAAGATTTTCCTGCTTCATTTTTTTTTTCAAAAGTAAAATATCACATGTGGTCATCAAATTCTTGTTCTTCTCAACAACAAACAATTTGTTTGTAATAATGAGACAATAAAGGCTGTATTTTACTCTCTTTTTCTGTTTTGGGGAGAAAATATTTGCATATTTAATTTAAAAATAGGTAAAATTTTTGAATTTGTGAATTATTTGATTTTGAATACATTGTTCCAAAAAGACATTTTGTTCAATAAAAAATTACAGCACTGCAGGCCTAATTCTTTTTGAAGGAAGCATTTGCTTTCATTGTCGCGGTGCCACTTGATTTGTTCCATTTGAAAAAGTTCCTTTGTAGAGTGCCCTTCACCAAAGAAATAATGTCTTGTCTTCACAAAAGCCTGGCACTGAAGACGAGGTTGCCCAAGCTCCTGTTATATTGGAGATTATTGTGCCAATTTAGCCTTAATTGATCTGCTACAAAGCGACATTAAATGGCTGAAGGGTGATGATTCGAAAATAAACATTATTGCCATGCTATTAATTTAAAGGCAGTGGACACTATTGGTAATTACTCAAAATATTTATTAGCATAAAACCTTTCTTGGTGACGAGTAATGGGGAGAGGTTGATGGTATAAAACATTGCGAGAAACGTAGGGCCACTGATTTTCCGCGATCGCGGAAAACGGACGGAATTCGCGGAATCCGCCCTTTGAAACGGAAAACAGGATTTCAGAAAATTTGATTTTTTTTTTTTTTTTTTTTTCTTGACGCCAAAACTATTGAAATTGCATTCTTTATTAAGATTCTTTTTGTTAAACTAAAAAAGCATCAGAAATCAGACCATTAAAAAGTACGAGATCGTAACCGTGGATCATTCTGTTCTACTTCATACCATCCTCCATGTTTACACACATGATGTACACACGTTAACATGGTTAAGCGAAGGGCATTATTCGTGGCACGTTTTTAACACTTTTTGTTCACCAAAATTGCATTTTCTCCCTCTCTTTTACCAACAATAATACACAAACTAGCTTACCTATGATCTATAAGAACACATACAATGTTTTGTCATCTCGGAAAGGTCTAAAATAAAACCGTAAACTGTCAACATTCTGTCGCCAAAGCGGAAACAAAATGGCTGACATTTTGTTTGTGGATGGAGAACGGTCACGTCCATAGACTTGTTCCCAAGTCTTTGATCATGCTGAAACAGCGCCCTCTTGTGGATACACTCCTGTCATTAGCCTACAATGTGGCTGATGCAGAGAATCAACTGCAGTTTTAGACTTGGAATCAAGTCTATCACATCATGTGCATTGATACTGCAGTCACAGTGCAACCTTTTTACCCTGACTACATGTTTTTGTTTCATCGAACAGCAGTATACAAAATAATCCACATTACAATTATAATTTAAAAAAAATTAAAGTATTTTTTTGAAATTTGTCAGTTCAAATGAACATTTTACGAAGTCAGCAGTGCAACTTATCTCAAATTGATTTTTATAAGTGTGTCCCTGGGTATTAAACAACCTTTTATCTAATTAAAACAACATGAAACGGAATTTTTGTGCCTGAAACGGAATTCATGTTTTTGCCAAACGGAATTTGCACTTTTCTGAAACGGAAAATCAGTGGCCCTAGAAACGGCTCCCTGTGAAGTGCCATAGTTTTTGAGAAAGAAGTAATTTTCATGGAATTTGATTTCGAGACCTCGGGTTTAGAACTTGAGGTCTCGAAATCAACCATCTAAATGCACACAACTCCGTGTGACAAGGGTGTTTTTTCTTTCATTATTATCTCGCAAGTTCGACGACCGATTGAGCTCAAATTTTCATAGGTTTGTTATTTTATGCATATGTTGAGATACACCAACTGTGAAGGCTAGTCTTTGACAATTACCAATAGTGTACACTGTCTTTAAAATACCCTTTGTTGGGATGATCGATTCAAAGTCATTTTCAGTAGTAGTGTTAGTTTTGAGCAGTCTGTAAACTGGGTCGGGAATTTGTTGCATATAGGTGCATCTTAATTTTTTTGTAGTTTACTTAAAGGAAGCTGGTTGGTACCTAGTATATTAAATGCTGCTTCTTTCTCCAATGCAGAAGTACACCGTCTCTGAAGAGCGCAAGCAGGACCAGAAGAAGGTGGATTCCCAGTTGGTTCCCATCATCAAGAAGGTGGATCACCTCAAGGGATACCTCCAGATGCCGTTCTATCTCAACAACAAACAATACCCCCACAAGATGGTCTTCTAAATCACTCTCACTCAATCTTCAGAAACACGGTCGGTCAGACGAGGAACTCGACGAGAGCAGCTAGCGGGGAAAGGACAAACAGTGCCCTCCCTTGCTTTACTCTGCGACTCAAAAAGTTGCAAAGCAGCCATCATACAAAATAAAAGCTATTCCCTGGATTCGTGACCTTTCAATGTTAAATATTTAATTTACTTGATGAGAAGGTTAAAATAAATTCTACAGTTAGCCAACTGAACTACAGTTTTGTTTTGGTGGTTTATTTATTTTTGATGTTTGTATACAGTCATTATGTATGTTTTTTGTTTGTGGCCAAAATTACTAACTCGATTTTGGTTAAAACTCAGGTCAATCAAGAATTTTGTAAAAACAAACAATTTGTTGAAACGAGCTTTAACCTTTTGATATTATTTTCAAACCCTGTAACTACTGTGGAGAAGGTTGACTTGAAGACAAGGACACTATTGGTAATTGTCAATTCTCACTTGGTGTATCTCAACATTTGCATATAACAAACCTGTGACAATTTGAGCTCAATTGGTCGTAGAAAACACCCTTGTCTGTCACAAGTTGTGTGCTTTCATATGCTTGATTTCGAGACCTCAAATTCTAAATCTGAGGTATCGAAATCAAATTTATGGAACATTTTCTTTCTCGAAAACTACATTACTTCATAGGGGGCCGTTTCTCACAATGTTTATACTGTCAACAGTTCATCATATACTCGTTACCTAATACCAAGAAAGGTTTTATGCTAACAAGTTTCTTTAAGTAAATACCAATAGTGTTAGTTGCGGCACTGCAGGCCTGGTACTACATGAAGACAATTGCTTCCATTGCCCCTGCTCATTGTCGCTGTGCCCCTTGATTTGTCCTACTACATGTGCATGTACAAACATAGTTCCCATGTTGTATCAGGTGCCCTTCTCCGAGAAATATAGTCTTGCCGTGATGATAAAAGCGAAGTATTTGGCCTGGCACTGTTGAAGAGAGCTTCTCTAGGCTGTTATACTGTGGCTCTATGTGAAAGTGTTTTTGGAAAAGATCAATATTATGGCTACATCTACGCACAAAACCACAGTGTGGCTGCACATTGCTTGGTCATTATTTTTGTAGCCATTGATGCATAATGGCCTTATGTAATGACTATTACAACAAACCTTTCCATATCGTATTTACAACATGCAAAGTTTCAAATTATACATAAATGGCCTTGATATGGGGGTGGTGGTCAGGTTTGCACACACAGTGGTATCCTTTGTAGGACCTGGTTCGAATCCTACTGATTGGCTTTTCAGTCCCTTCCTGACTGCATAGGTAGTCCCTGGAATAATCCTATGGGGTTTTCCTCTCACATCTTCTCTCCATTGGGGGATATAAGTCTGTTCTTGAGAATCCATTGCTTCACGGCCAGAAATAAATTAAATGAACAAAATATACAGAAGAAAAAACGCCCTTGTCGCACAAATTGTGTGCTCTCGATGCCTTGAATTCGAGACCTCAGCTGAGGTATTGAATTCAATTCAAATATTTTCACCGAGAAATTACTTCTTTCTCAAAAACCGTACGTTACTAAATCAGAGGCAGCCGTTTCTCACAATGTTTTATACTTTCAACAGCTGTCCACCAAGCTTTTATGCTAACAATTATTTTGAGTAATTTGTATTACCAATTGTGTCCGGTGCCTTTAACATTACATCGAGAACGCAGTTCGAGATTCCCCAAATATAATTTGGTTCTTTTTTTAGGCCGTGAAGCTGCTGCCCTAAAACTGCTGGAGGATTTTCAGCTCTCACGTTGTATAGTTTGTGATGGAGACAAACAGAAACACTCGGGGCTCCCCACTAATGCTTTTGCCATCACCACCAGTACACGAGGTTTTCACCCGAGCGCTAAAGATTAATAGTGGCGGGAAGTTTTGAAGCACGTGCGCCGTACTTGTTCGTCTCTTTTTTCAATGGTTTTTCAACGTTGGCGCGCAAATCTTGACTGCGCACACAGCGCGTGCGTCTATTTTCGCGCGTGTTTTGTACATTATTCTCTCACTTGCCCTCAACTTCCATGTTGAGAGGAAAAACAACAACTTTTCTGTTGAAGTTAATGTCGGCTATGGAACAATGATAAAGGAACCTAAATTCGAGTGGTAATGGCTGAAGAAAAGTTACATAAACCATCCGAACCGGTGAGACCACCACCCAAGCAGGCTTTGCGTAACTTTGGTCCGCCCGTCGTCAGTGAAGCTCTCCAAAGGCACTTGAGGGAACGAGAAGCAGAGCCAAGAAAGTGGAAATCGCAGAGGTAGGCCCTAAAAAGAAGACGGTATCATATATAATGTTTATTTTCTTTCAAAAAGGGGGGGGGGGGCTTGAACAAAACAGTAGTAAAACACAGACGTCGCATAGCACGACTGTGGTAGGCCTCCCTGCTCTCATCATGGAGCGTCCACGAATTTACCGGTTGCATTTTGCAAACACCAAGTGGCGCATTTTGCTTCTGTTGCTTCTGTTTGCCATCCTCAACAATTATCATGATTGCTTTTTATAAAGGCAGTGGACAGTATTGCACTTATTTTCTAAGCACAACTTTTCACCTGTCTCACGCACACCTAGTCTTCACCTCAGCTTTTACATCCAGAGATGGACTTTGCTGAGTAAGGCAGCGTAGATGTAGATGTAGATTGGTAATTATACTCAAAAATGACTATTAGCATAAAGCCTTACTTGATCATGTTGATAACGAGTAATGGGGAGCTGTTTTTAGTATAATATATTGTGAGAAACAGCTCCCAACGTAGTTTTCGAGAAAGAAGTAATTTTCCACGAATTGATTTCGAGACCTCAAAGTTATATTGGAGGTCTCGAAATCAAGCATCTATCTGAAAGCACACAACTTCGTGTGACATTTGCCTTTTTTCTTCCTATCTCGCAACTTCGATGACAAATTGAGTCCATGATTTTCACAGGCTTGTTATTTTGTGCAAAAAAAAATGTTCATGATACACAGGCAGAAAAGACTGGTCTTTGACAATTACCAATAAGGTCCAGTGTCTTTATTAGGCCCATTCCCTTTTTAAAAATCGATTTTGTTAGAGAATGAGAAAACCCTACGGAGAGCACTACGGCAGTGGAAATTGGGTGGTACATAAACAAAATTGCACCCATGGCGGCAGGGTCCCGGTCTATGGGCGGCCAAAAGGGACAAAACTAGTAAATATCTTAAGCAAAAGACAAACTGCAACAACTAACTCTATTTTCGGGAAACTAACTGTATTTTCGGAAAACTAACTCTATTCTAAAAAAAACTAACTCTATTTTTGGGAAACTATCTATATTTTCGAGAAACTACCTCTATTTTTGGAAAACTAACTCTATTTTCAGGAAACTAACTCTATACTCGAGTCTCGAGAAACTAACTCTATTTTCGGAAAACTAGCTCTATTTTCGAGAAACTAACTCTATCTCGGGAATAACTCTATTTTCGGGAAACTAACTCTATTTTCGGGAAACTAACTCTATTTTGAAAATTTTGGAGATGTCCCAAAATATCTTTGCAAAGAGTTTTGAAAAAAATATTTGCGATGGCCCTTCAGGGCCACCTTACTTTTTTTCGGGAAACTAACTCTATTTTCGGGAAACTAACTCTATTTTCGAGAAACTAAAGACTGAGTAAAACTCAACGTGGCGTGTGTACAGTTGTGATTGTTACTCGGCCGAATGTCCCGTACCTCCCGTGCGTACATAGTATACAAATTGTTGCCATTTTAGTCAATGCACGCCCACGTAGTCGTAAACTATATTTCGTAGGACGTCCTGTTTTCAAGGTGTCCCTACAATCGTGGCAAATCTGTGACCTCTCTGTGCGCGATGTAAACAGTCCGTAGATAAAATATTTGTGGTTTGACTTGCCAAGCAAAGAGTCTCCTCTAGTCCCTTGACCAAAACTAAGAAACACGAAAGGCTCCACTGGTTAGTTGCACTTGTAAATGCAAAGTTTTGTATTTTAGGCATTTCTACAAGTTACAAAAATGTGTCAGAATGTTGAGGCAATATAAACAAATTTGCGCACCGGATAAGTTTCATCAAACACTATTTCAATTCACAATTATTATTATTATTATTATTATTATTTATTCGGCAATTCACATAAAAATACAAAAATACAAAAATTGTATACGTAAAGGACAAACTCTTAAAAACATTAAATAGGCCTTTATAAATATATACATCTGGATTGGAAAACATTAAAAAGGGAGATACATCAAGATATAAAAAAGGAGGACAGGCAGTAAAAGAGAAGACAAAGTACTACACGACTGAGGACAACAGAAAGACAACAACAATCCAGGTTTGCCAGGACTGACAAAAGTGCCTGCACTGTCACCAAGAGGTGTGTCAGTCCAACCTGGAAGGACAAGAGACAAACAATTTCACATAATAACCAGGTTAACAAACAAAAAAACAAACAAAAAAACAAACAAACAAACATCAGTTTACAAAACTGCCAGAAAAGCAGGGAATAAACCGCAACTTTTAGTTTCCCTTTAAAAATATTGAAATTAGCAGTGAGCAGAGAGTTTTTAACATCATTGGGTAGAGCAGACCACTTAGTTGGAAAAGAGAAAATGCAGCTGTTTTTGGTAGAAGTTTTCTTGAATGATAAATGGTTAAAACAAAGCTTGTCAATATGCCTGCTGTTGATGGTAATTAAACTTAGGATGGGAACACTGTCTCTTTTACCATTAAAAAGCAATTTAGAAATCAAACATGTTTAAGGATCATTCTAGTGGCTGTCCGTTGAATTTTTTCAACAGCCGCAATATTGTTTTGTAAGTATGGATTCCAAATTGGAGTGCAATAGTCTAAAACAGGCAAAACCAGATACTTATACAATTGCAAGAGAGCTTCAAGTGATGAATGACCAGCTACACTGCCGAT
Organism: Asterias rubens; assembly: GCF_902459465.1. NCBI lineage: Eukaryota > Metazoa > Echinodermata > Asteroidea > Forcipulatida > Asteriidae > Asterias > Asterias rubens. The sequence goes on along the minus strand of NC_047066.1, from coordinate 3,361,475 downwards.
AAAACCAAGTAATCTATTGCACTTAGAAACTGTGTTTTGAACATGCATATCCCAAGACATATTATAAGACAATGTAACTCCAAGCAATTTTAGATTGTCAACTGTTTCTAGAGACTGGCCCTGCACATAGTAGGTAGGTTTAGTTCGAGATCTGCTACGGTTCAAAGATAAAACCTTACATTTGGAAATATTCAAGGTCAGAGCATTCTTTTGAGACCAACTTACAAGGTTATCAAGATCATTTTGTAAAACTGTTTCATGATCCTGCGAATTCACAGAGTGGTATATGAAGGTGCCATCTGCAAACTGACCAATGGAGGAATTTACATGAAGATGTAGGTCATTAATGTAGACGCTGAAAAGAAGTGGGCCCAAAACTGAACCTTGAGGAATTCCAGACTCCACTGGTATCCAGTCTGCAGAATGTCCCCCAAATACCACTCTTTGAAATCGATCACATAGAAAGGATTTGGTCCATGCTAAGAGATGTCCGGAAATACCATAAGTGAGTTCAAGTTTTTTTAAACAAAGTCTGATGACAGAGACTATCAAAGGCTCTGCTATAGTCCAAAGAAATAATATCAACTCTAGAGTTTGTCTTGTTCAAGGTTTGGAGCCATTCTGTTGTGCAGTTTAGAAGGAGGGTGTCACATGAAAGACCAGGTCGAAAACCGTGTTGCGAGTTGGTCCATAAACCGTAATTATTCATGTGATCCCGGAGACTTTCACAGACGATGCTCTCAAGAAGTTTGGAGATAATCGACGTCAGTGCAATTGGACGATAGTTGTTTAGTTCCATTTTATTACCCTTTTTGAAGATAGGTACAATGTTTGCTTGCTTCCATCCAAGTGGTAATCTTCCAGTGCTCAAAGAAAGATTGAATATACTAGCTAGAACTGGTGCGATTTCCTCTGGGCAGAGTTTCAACATATCCACAGATACCAGGTCTGGACCAACAGCTTTACCACGGGTCATTTTGTTAATCCTGCTGATCCATGATGATCAAATCATGTGATGTGACTGAACATTCTACTGAGCATTCTGAGGGAAAAATACAAAGGTTTAAGAAGCCTTAATTGTGCCTATAATTTTCTAAAATATTTGGAGAGTTAATTTGTTTCAACCCCATATCAATATTATTAGGAATATTTAAATTTAAACATCGGCTTGGTGATTCAATTATCACTGTTTATTGATACGCTTTATTACCCAGAAGCAGGTGTACCACCTCGAGAAGATCCAGAAGCGTGTATGTCACTACATCCTCTCTAAAGACTACACAACATACCACGATGCTTTGTCTATTCTTCAATTGGACTCCCTCCAGTCTCGAAGAAACAAACTCTGCCACCAATTTGCAGAGAAGGCAAGCGCTTCTGCGAGATTTTCGAGGTGGTTCCCTGCTTCTTTAAACAACTCATCTATGCAACTCCGCCAACGAGCACGGTTTGGTATGTTTCACTGCAACACCAAAAGATTCCAAAACAGCCCCTTGCCCTACCTCACCAAGCTCCTGAACTCCTAGAACCATGTTAATATAATTGCTTAAATTTCTGGTCTTAAATGTATACAAATGTAGTGAACCTGTTTGTACATATCTGGCAGGCCATTGCTTTTGTGATTTTTTTTTCATCAAAATGTTCACTATGTATTTTCTATTATAAAGCTTTTTAATAACTAATGTAATATTTTTTAATTATTGTAAATAATTATGCCGCAATTCAGCGGTATGCTGCGATGGCATTTTTAAATAAATAAACCAATAAACCAATATTATTATTAATGGGAAGAAGAAAGAAAGTACAAAAAAACTTCATAAAAATCAGATTTGAAAACCAATAATTATTCACACTTTTTATTTAACTATAGTCAATTTTCTTTGTTCAATCCAAAATCATTTAAAAAAAATGTTCCCAGTCAGTTTCCCTTGTGGTTTATTATTTGATATATATATATATATATATATTTTTTTTGCAAATTACCATGGTTACTTTTAAAATGTCATACAAAATATTTTGAATAAATTGAAAACAACTGCTGGCTATAGAGTTATACACAAAGTCTCACAGAACACTTGTAGTCACTGCAGATGTTTCTTCCACGTATGGCTTCACCGGGAAACCATACTTTCTCGTTTGCCTCGAAAACAGGAAAAACTCAGAACAAATGGGACCAGTTGAAGTCATCGAAGATCGGTGTGTGGTGTAAAAATTTCATTTTCCATCAAGTTTTAATAGACGTTTGCATACTTCTTTCAAACAAATGAAGGTAATTAGGGCAACAGTTGAATGGTATCATTACTTTTATTTATTTTTCCAATTCAAAGAAAAGGCCATCAAAATACATTGAAAACAGGAGAGGATACACAGATATATTGAAAATTGCGATATAATGTTCGGATAATATATTCAGTACAGCCTTCATAATTTCTGCAGGGATATTCCACAGTATCGGAAATATCTTTGTAAGATTTCTCAAACAATCTGATATTAGCGAAGCAAACTATATCGACACTGCTGTGACTGCTGGTGACAGTGATTACGACAATCGTCTTCGTCTTTCCATGGTCCTTCCATGGTCCTTCCAACCAGACACACAACGTCATCTGGATAGAACAGGCGCACAAAAGTTCTAAAGCAAATTGAACATGCGCCACCAACGTTGGGTCTTACTCAGTCCTTAGTTTCCCGAAAAACGAGTTAGTTTCACGAAATTAGTATGGTGGCCCTGAAGAGCCATCTCAAATATTTTTTCCTAATTTCTTTGCAAAGAATTGCGACATCGCCAATATTTGCAAAATAGAGTTAGTTACTCAAAAATAGAGTTGGTTTTCCGAGAAAAAAAAATTAGACTCCCGAATAGAGTTGGTTTCCCGAAAATAGAGTTAGTTTCCCGAAAATAGAGTTAGTTTCCCGAAAATAGAGTCAGTTTCTCGAAAATAGAGTTAGTTTCCCGAAAATAGAGTTAGTTTCTCGAGAATAGAGTTAGTTTCTCGAGAACAGAGTTAGTTTCCCGAAAGTAGAGTTAGTTTCTCGAGAATAGAATTAGTTTCTCGAAAATCAAGTTAGTTTCCCTAAAACAGAGTTAGTTTCCCGAAAACAGACTTAGTTTCCCGAAAATATAGATAGTTTTTCAAAAATAGAGTTAGTTGTTGCAGTTTGTCTATTGCTTAAGATATTTACTAGTTTTGGCCCTTTTGGCCGCCCATACCGGTCAGGGCACACGCATGGAGGTGCTCGAACTAAAGCCTACTGTTTATTGCCGTTGTGCATGGTCACCCTGCGTGCTGGAAACGGAGACTAACCAATCAGCGCATCGGTTGAGTAAAGAATGTTGAACACATGAATTTGTGCGACAAAATGGCGCATGGACGATAACGGCGATTCACAATGAACTAGGAAATGTGTTACTCCGCTACTATAAACTACTCAACATCTGACAAAATCAAGGCACGGTTTTCCTCTATATTAATCGAATAAGGTATATTAATACAACACTATTGACAAGTTTGCTTCAGTTACTTGAAATTAACAGTTAATGGTTGCACTATATTAACATTCGGATGAATCTTATTTTACGTAGAGGTGTTGCTGGGCACAGAAGTAAATAGGTGTTCAAAACTTCCTACGTTGACGTCTTGGGGAGGATTCGTACTCTGAAAAACCACTCCAAAGTCATGAGATAAGCATAAATCAAGACATTTGACTGCTCACATTTATTCTTTGGTTGTTTGACCCGTCTCAGGAGTTACTGGATGGAACCAATGGGGATGGCAAAGTTGGTGGGAGTGTGTCCCAAAGTGGGGACGTGTGAAGTGAACAACCCGTACCAGTTTAAGCGTAGACAAGTACCCCTGACTGCAGACAATCTTACGGTGGGTATTTATTTGATTGAGTATGGGGCATAGTTTTTATTTTATGTGATAGTCTCTATAAAGAGTCCACTCATGATTAATTAGCATATGCAACTTAAACTGTATTAACAGGAGTATCAAATCATCAAGTTTATTTTTAAAAAAACTGACAGATTGGGCTGAGCAAGTTTTTTTGTAATTTTAATTTTTTGTAAAAACTTTTAATTATAAAAACTCAACTAAAAAAGATTTCCTTATGCAGGCGTCAATTTGAAGCGTGGACAGACCCTCCTCACGTCATCACCTTTCTTCACCTGAGCCAATTATGTATAGGGTCAGGATTTCACCACCACTTCACTCTATTTAAGTATATCATATCAGCAAATGTGTTACTCCAAGCTTCACCCTTTGAATTATTTCCATATAGGTGAAGCTTCACTTTTCACCAAAAACACACTATAATTTTTTTTTTTGACAAGAAAATAATAATATCATAGGCTTACATTCTGCCTGTCAGCCATGTCAAAACCACCACGCAACACATTATTATACACATACAAGTTCGCGATCGCTAGCCTGAACATCTGATGTCTTTTCTTGCTGATAATGTATGGACAGGGCACCAGTCTTGTTCGCCTCGTTGCTAACTTTCGCTAACGTTGGCGGCGCACAGCTCGTTCCACTTGAAATGAGATCGGTAGCAAACGTGCGCAAACTTGGCAACGTTTGCGCAAGTGGAACGCACCACAGGATGCAGTTTGCAAGGTGGTGCGGTGCGCGATGTTAGAATGTGTGTATTTGTGTGGCCACACTTCAGTTCAAAAATTGCGCGCACGCAAATTCCAAGTTGGCTTGCGCGAATTTCAAAACAGGCCATCTTCAAAGATTGCATCACAATTACAGTTGTTTGAAACGCCACGACTTCGACATACTTTCGGCGCGACCGATGTCGTGGATTCGATGTCACATCACCAAACACAAATAAGGCTCGCAACGCTTCACCCTTTTCATAAACTTTATAGGTAACACTTCACCCAATTATTAAAAAAGAACGTTACGGCTTCACTATAACAACAAATTATTGACCTCAGGTTTCGGCATCGAAACGGCGTCGATATTTTGCGACCTCTGAGGAGGGTCGGTCCACGCTTCAAATTGAATAATATAGTCTAAATTACCTCAATAAGATATCGCCAATGGCGTCAACGGAAATTTATCCAGCCCTGATACTTCGGCTTTTAAGGGGCATGGCAGTTTTGCCTTGACTTTAAGCTTGGGCGGTTCCAGAAATTTGGGGCTCGGTTCCGGTTCCGAAAAAAAGCTCGGTTCTGAGACATACCCGGTTCCAATTCAATATAAAACATAAGCCGCCCGTCCCGAGCTCACACACACACAATTGAGCCGATCTATTTTAACTGAAAATAACCAAGTTAATCAGACATCGGTCCCGAGCTTACACACACACAATTGGAGCCGATCTATTTTTAACGAAAATACAAGAATACCCACCCCAAGTCAATCAGACATCGTGCCACCGAGCACCTATTCTCCCTGCATTTTTAACCAAGTCTTTGATTTAGCCGGCAGTACGTCCGTTGTGTAGCAGTACGTCCGTAGTGCAGTATGTCCGCAGTGCAGTACGTCCGTAGTGCAGTACGTCCGTAATGCAGTACGTCCGTAGTGCAGTACGTCCGTAGTGCAATACGTCCGTAGTGCAGTACATCTGTAGTGCAGTACGTCCGTAGTGCATGCAGTGTGTCGTCTCTGTACATACAAGTGTACATGCCTGTACATGCAAACAGCACTGTGTGTTTTGTGCATGGATGGGGCAAGCTTTTATGAATATGGATATATCGGCAGCCAATCACAACGTGCTGTCTATTTGGACTTTGGACTCTGTTCATGTACATGTATATGCATGAGATATACATGTATAGATGCCTATGCATTGGAGGGAGCTGTGCACTGTGTATGCAGCCACACGTGATAGTTGATACTCATGTCGGCTTGAAGCCTTTGCACACTGTATCTGCGCTCACCGCTTTCAACATCAAGCCTCAATATCTAGAGCCGGTTCGTTGCAGGATCGGCTCCACAGAGTTGGAACCGACAAAAACGGGTACCCGGTTCCACAGAAGAGTGGAACCGCCGGTCCGGTTTTCAATTTGGAACCGGGTAGAACCGGGTAACCGAAGGAACCGCCCAAGCTTACTTGACTTTTTGTAAAAATTTAGGGCACCAAGGCAATTTTCAAAAATTTGGAAGGGCATCACGACAATCATAAAAAGTTGCAAAGGGCACAACGGCAGTTTGAAAAAAAACCTCCGAGTTGCCTGTAAAAAATAGTTCTTCCAATTTTTCCATTTTCTAACTGTTACCCAATGAAAAAAGAAAGCATTCATCTAATTCAACAAAATAAAGAACAACTACTTACAATACACAATAAATAATTTTTGTTCATACGTAATCCTACTACTATTGGTCATGCACGTTGTGTAGTTTTTCGTAGAGGCGCTAAAATTCCCACGTAACTGCTCCATTTTGACACGATGTTGACAGAACAAATGCATGCGGTGCGCGACGACTATGCTGTACATGATGGTACATCACATGTACCAAGCATGGGGAAAACCACTATCCCAGCATGCACAGACACGTCGAGTCTTTGTCTCAAGGCGTTTAGCGTTGGTTCGCGCAATTTTACCACTAGAGGGCGTTTAATCTCACGCTATCGCTTTGTTCCGAAACGCCCTCTAGCGTTCGATGTTTCAAGTATTTTTTTGTCGCACGCAAAGAACAACGACTAACGGGCCTGAAATCTGCTGTTGTGCCTTACGTGCGTGAAATTGGGGTCTATTTCGTTGCGTGAAATTTACACAGACATCGGGACTTTTTGGCTTATTTTCGAACTTTGACAACGTTGAATACAATTTGTTTTCGGGAGGAAGGGCACGGCTGCGATGATGAGAAAAGGGCACGGCAATCATTGGGTTTTTGAAGGGCATTGCGGCAATCGGTAGGGGCAACGACGGCAATTGCCATCGTGAAGTATCAGGGCTGGTTATCCCTATCCTGCCACCACCTCTTCCTTCACATATTTTTGTTGTTGAAAGGAATATCTCAGTTGACTAAAATAGATTCTAATTTATTTCAGTTACAGTTGGCAGGATATGGAAATTCTTCACTCAACTCACGTATTTATTGTATGAACAGGGCTTACCATCAATTTTACCCGTAAATCTCTATTTATAAATCTCTGCAAACTGTGCAAGCCCGAATGTCTGCCCTCGCTGGACATGCTTATAAGTTATATAACATCATAAGCAAAAGTTCCCTGCCGGTCCTACTACTTGCCATCAACGGGCGTCAACTCACTTGTGCCGTCAACTTGCCGTCAACTCAACCGCTACTGGTATGGATTAGTCTTGACCTAAGTCGTTAGAGATCAATTTACATGAATAGAATCGCAGTACACAATACACCATGCAGTACCGATAATTGATGTCATGGGCTAAGACTATTCCGTTTTCCGGAAAGTCTCTCTATTGTCCATGTTGCACAAGCTCTGTGAAAAGCAAGATAGCGGACGACAGCTTCACTGCTTCACGATAATTTTTTTTCACAAGAACAAAACTTAATAAAATTTAGTAAAATAACCTTAATGTAACTCAAAACTTATGAAAATTATCTTTTAGCTAATACTTTACAGTTCTATGCCTCTTTTGTGGATTTTAAATTGGTATTGGTTGAGTTGGCGGCGAGTTGCCCCAAGTAGTAGGACCCTCCTTTTTGCAAGCGTCAAATTTCCTGCTTCCGTAAGCCCTGATTCTTTGTTGGCGCCTAAGGGTTACGAGGGTAAGCGTAACCATGAAATTGAGCACAGATGAATCAAACAACTTACAAGACATTCACTATTGGAGTACAACAAATAAGTCAATTCCTTTGTATACAGTTTAACAGTATAAGTGACAGACAAAAGCAATGTGAGCAGAGGATCAGTACACTAAATTAGGAGATTTGATCTTGTTGCACTGACCATGACAGAGTTTTGGATTCTTTCCACATAGCGCCACCACTTTTTCACTCATTTTTACAAAAAGGGATATTTCATCGAGGTAAATTGCGTGTTATATTATTTCATATCGAATGAAAAGTAGTGGCGCCATACGGAAACTTTTCCGAATATTTCTTCAAACTCAAACCTGTCATTCCATGTTGACAAAATGATGACAAAACAATTTATGTGATAAACTTTTTAAAATTTTACTTTATTTTTCCTTCAGATGGTAATGGAGATGTCGGACATAGAGTATGATCAGTGTGATCACAATAACAAGAAAGGCAGGAACAAGCACACAGAGATTGATTCCTTCATCGAGGTAAGTAACTAGAATCCTCATTTATATTGAATTCTTTATTCTTCTGATTATATTTTTACAAGGCAAGAATTGTATAGTAAAGAACTCATGGATCAGGCATGCCACAATAATCAGAGTCCAACAGTTTGGGTGTTAAGTTAGGATGTTGGATTTGTTAAGGATTCTTGTAAATCCCCATGGGATCGTGCTTTTTACCACCATAATCAGAGTCCAACAGTTTTGTTGTTTAGTTACCATGTTGTTGGATTTTCAGGCCTGAAATTACATGCAGACCATAGAGGCCATGGTCTCATTTGCCCCTGGTCTTGGCCTTTATGCCCCTTCAAAAGTTTCCCATACTCACCTAGACTTTAAGATATTTCAATAAAGGTTCTCTTTGCAAAATTGAAATGGCTTTGCCCTCTCAAAGGTGGAATTTAGGGGTTGATTTCACAAAGATAGTTATTAACACTTTCTGAACAGAACAAAAATTAAAAGTTCACAGATTTACAAATTACATTAAAACAGTTATCAATTCTCGATATCGAGACAAACAGATTTATTTTAAACACATGTCATGACACGACGAAACGTGCGGAAACAACGGTGGGTTTTCCTGTTATTTTCTCCCAACTCCGATGACCGAATAAGCCTAAACTTTCACAGGAAGTTGTGATACACAAAGTGTGGGCCTTTGGACAATACTGTTAACTGATGTTGTGCGATTGCTTTAAGGCTAGTCCAAAGTTATGACGAGTAACTCGCCTCGAGGTTTGTTAAATCCGACCCTGGCCTAGATGTGAGGAGCAATCTTTAGTAATAAACTCATTTGAGGTAATAATTCTGTTTTGATTAATTTGCAGAAATTTAGCGATCTTAGCCGGGATGAGCTGGCAGCAGCGTTGATGATCCCAAGTAAAGAGTTATTCGGTCATTCCATGCAGGAGAGCGTACCGTGTGTGGGATGCAGGAGAAGGTATGTAGAATGAATTATTTTGGGGGTTGAACAAAGAATTGACTAGAGTGGGATTCGAGCCAACGGCCTCCGGCACGTTCATCCGGAGGTCGTTGGTTCGAATCCCACTCAAGTTCAACCCCCAAAAATCATTGAAAAATTTACCCTTGTGGTTTATATGATTTATATAACCGACATACAGATCCTTGTCATTTGATTGGTGGAACTTACTTCACGTGACATTCACTATTACTCCCATCCGCTGGCGGTCAAAAAGACCTATTCGCCCATGGGGAATAGCATTTTCCATTCAACAGTTAGGATCATCCTTGTTCCCAAGTATCTAAATGACAAGGATCAGTTATATAAAACAAATATTGAGTGGCTGTTCCATTTCACGAGGCGAACTCTCATTCCACTCTGAGCCACTCAATATTTGTATAATAATAAATTACCTAGATAGACCTCTGTATATAATGTCCCAAACCCGAAATAGCGCCCTCACTGTGGTCAGTGAAGACCTTTCATTTCGCTCGTCCCCAGCGCCGTTGCTTTAACCAAAGGCGCTGGGATGGGCAAACGTATCATGCACGCACATTGGTTTTATTGGTTTAATAATGCGCAGTCCCATCATGCACTCACACTCACATTGCGCCATATTTCTATGCACTGCATATACGTGACGTACTTCCTGAACAAGAATCTGTGCAAGTGATTAGCCCATCCCAGCGGTCCTGGATAGACTGGCCGCTGGGGCTGAGCGAAACCTTTCATCAGCTGAGAGTTGTTTGTGCAGGTCCTGTACATGAGTTCACGGTTTTAATGATGCATATTGGTATGATATTCTAAGAGACAAGAACAACAGTTGGTCCCAATTTTAGACCCTTACTTTGGCTGGAAGGTGTTTGTTGCTACTGGGTGTTTAACAAACAACTTTACTACATGTACATTTAATTTTCAACCTTTTGGTTCATTGCACATGGTTAAAAAGCTCTTTCTCCTCATGTAATTTTGAACAAAAACAAGTGATTTTAACGCTTATAGTTGGGTTTATCTCCAGATTGCAAAAATGCTACAGAGCTCCAACATACATACACCAACTTAAAGCTTGGAGTATGGCCTTTCAAGCCATGTGTGTAACTCCCCAAAAAATTATTGAAATTTAAAAAAAAATGTGTTTCTCATCAACCCTTATTATTTGACTCTCTGTTTTCAGTATGGAGCAGCTGTTTTCCCGACTGAGGGACCAACACCATGTGAGGGCGCTAGAACCTCTGGTGATCACAGGGCATTCAGAGCTTTCCTTGGTTACAGATATGCTGTACGATCCAAGGAAATTGTATAACCTCTTCCACTTACATGGGTAAGAAAGCATTAAGTAGGATTTGAAACTCTGCATGGTGGGAGTATAATCAGAGCCCAATTTGATAGAGCTGCTTAAGCAGACAATATTGCTTACCAATTTGCTGCTAAGCAGAAATGAGCAGGAAACCAGTCACAAATTGTACACATGACATGGTAGCTTGGCTGGTAACCTTATTCTGGTAAGCAAAATTGTGTGGCGCTTAGCTACCTTTTGTGCTTAAGCAGCTTTATGAAATTGGCCACTGGTGAGGTTTGCAATAGCACCATGCGTCAATCTCTGTGAGTAGAGTTGGTTCTGAAAAGAACCGCCGGTTGACAACTTAATGTCTTCTCCTAAGGATGATCAGAGCATACTGATTGAAACGTTGAGATCTTTTCAGAACCAACACTACTCAGAAGAGACCTACCTTAACTCATGGTGCTAATGCAAACCTCACTTTAAGGAAGAATTAGGGGATTATATCGGCAACTTGTGTTTCTGGCTTTGAGCTGCTTCAAGTGATCTTAATTTTCTATGCTGTTAAGTTAGTAGTTAACTGACCAATCATGCAATAAAATTTTGCAAAACTCATGCCTATTAGACGCGGTATTAAGCAGGCCTGTGAAATCGCCGCTTTAATGCGGATTTCCACTCTTTTTAATTTTCCCAGTCCGCATTTTTCTTGGGTTCCGCTTTTTTCCCGTTCCTCGTTTATTTTGCGCGCTCCGCTTTTTAGCCGTTCTGTTTTAATCTTTCTTTGTTTACATCCGAAATAGACCGTCAAGCAGCACGTAGCTGGAAACGGGAAGCACTTTAATTGCGATTTGATTTTGACATGTGAGTCGGGGGCTAGACCCAGTAACATGCTCAGTGTTGGTCTTTCATTGGAGCCGTTGTTGTTATTTTTCGTTTAGCGCGATGTCCATTTTACATGTACTTCAATGTCATTGTTCCATTGCACCAATAGAGGGCGCTTTACTAAAAAGCCAACACCTTGAGACAAGATTAGGCACACATGGTTTTACGCGACGTACGTTGTGTGTGTATGGTGTGTATTTTTGTGCAACAAGTAAAATATATGGCAGTCGACGATGAGGACTCATTGCGCTTGTGGATTTATTTCTAAAGGAATGCTACAAAATATATTGAGAATGAGGATGCACAACACATTGTTACATGTAAGAATTGTGGCCTATTGTTTCTGTGAATGTGTTGTCTACGCTTCAGTTTTTAATTAAAGCCTTTTATTATGTTCGTAGTGCTGGCCCAAAATCACAGGCCACAATTCATGACCCGCTCACAGGCCTGATTAAGGCACCTTGTCAAAACTATCCCCGGGAATATTCAGGGATGTCTGTCCCGACCGTGGTTTTCTAGGCGGGATGAATTGTTATTTAGTTTCTCTCCCGGTTTTATCCCGGTGGTGGACCAGACTGTCCCAGTGTTTGTTTATACTCCCCTGCTGAGCTTTCTGCGGTTTGACGCTGATAAGATCTCACACCCTCCAGGGCTTTCAGGCACACACAGAGCTTGAAATCTATCAACTGTGATTTTTATTAACCTTTGCCAAAACAATAATGTTCCAAACATCAATCTGTGCTGCTAGTTTTTGGAATGGTAGGATGGTGTTTAAATAACTTGCATTACAATTGATCCCTTATTGTGAAAAAAAACCCATCATGATTAAAGTTGTTTGATTAGGCAATAAGTAATCCTCTTTAAAATCTGTGTTCTCAGGTCAAAGTTAGAAGATCTGGTCAACATGCTACACAAGAACAAGAAGAATCGAAGGTGTTTACTGCATTCATTAGATAACCACAAGGCAAAGCACATATCGTAAGTTGGAGAAAGTTTTTAAATAATAATAATAACCAGATTCTACACAACACTTTATCTACAGGTGTCTCTTTTTATGTAGCACCTTAGGTTTTACAAGGTGCTGCGGCATTCTCAGTAGCCACTGCTAGAAACACCAGGGCAAACCCCTTCTCTTAAAGTCACTGGACACTATTGGTTATTGTCAGAGACCAGTCTTCTCACTTGCTGTATCTCAACATATGCACAAAATAACAAACCTGTGAAATTTTGAGCTCAATCGGTCATCAAAGTTGGGAGATAATAATGAAAGAAAAAACACCCTTGTCACACAGAGTTGTGCGCTTTCAGATGCTTGATTTCGAGATCTCAAATTCTAAATCTGAGGTCTCGAAATCAAATTCGATGAAAATTACTTCTTTCTCGAAAACTATGTCACTTCAGAGGGTGCCGTTTCTCACAATGTTTTATACTATCAACAGCTCTCCTTTGCTTGTTACAAAGTAAGTTTTTATGCGAACAACAATTATTTTGAGTAATTACCAATAGTGTCCACTGCCTTTCAATTATAAGTGTAACTAGGTTCTTTTACATGCATTACATGGGACCAATGGCTTTACATCCCACCGAAAGGACAAAACATTTATTTCCAATGGCCGCAACCAATATTATTGCGATAATGTCATCATGTGAATTAGGTCGACTGACCCCTTGGCAAAATGCGCTGTGCACTGACAAGCATCTATCTTCTCCATGATTTTGGGAGTCAAAATGTATGTGAAGGAAGTATATACTATTTGATCCTCTTTGCGTGTTTGTGAATCTAGAACTTGGATTGATGTATGGGACACTATGGAGAGACCTTGCAGGGAGGAAGTGACGTTCGTCCAAGCATCGAGTCTACACAGTACAACAGAAGCATACCTGCGGAAACACAGGTAAATATTGTTTGCACGAACGCATAGTTACCATGAAAAATCTGTATGTCAGAGTGTGTATTGACACAGATGGAAAAATTGTGTTTTGAAATAATCTTAACAGGTGTTAAATTTTCATCATGGATAGAGAATACTCATTTTGGTTTTACCCATAACACGGATGTGTGTTAGAACTGTGTACTCGGTACTTACCCGAGCTCTATGAAAAAGGGATTTGAACCCACAACCTTTGCAATTCTAGAGCAGTGTCATACCAACCAGACCACCGATATTGCCCGGTAGCTAGAGGCAGTGTGACAAATGGTTTGGTTGTTGTAGCCTGAATGTATTCTACAAACCATCTTTGAAATCGACTGAAAGGCACTGGACAAAGTCGGTATTTACTCAAAATATATAGTAGCATAAAAGCTGTAGTAAAACATTAGAAACGGCTCCCTCTGGAAAATCATATATTTTTTTAGAAGTAGGTTATTTCTCACTAAAATCTCTAAAAAACTTGAGTCTTAAGGCCAGAAGCCTTTCTCAGGCATATGAAAACACACAAATGTGTGCAACAAGGGTGTTTTCTTCTTAATTCATTATTTTCTTGGAAATTCTATGACCAATTGAGCCCAAATTTTCACAGATTTGTTATTTTATGCATGTTGGGAGACACCAAGCGGGAATACTGTTCTTTGAGAATTACCAGTTGTGTCCAGTGCCTTTAAGAGGGGCTACAAAATAAAACTTTTTTTCTCAATTTTAGAGTTTGCCAAAACCATCATCTCAATATTCCATGTCCTCTATTTTCCTCATAAGGTTCTGCGGCGAGTGTAAGACCAAGGTGATGCGTGCGTACAGCATTTTGGTCGGAGAGGTCCAGCCGTGCGAGGAGAAGAGTTACTGTAGCGCCCTCTATGAGGGTATACGTTGCTGTCCGCTAGAGAAGCATATACACCTATTATGCGAGACGGACTTTATTGGGCGACTCATCGCAAGAGCGGAGCCAGAACTCAACGGAATGTGAGTATAATGAATTTTTTTAAAGTCTTAAGTGCGGAATTAACGCAGGAGCTACACATTTGCAGGAAGGTTCCACTAGTTACTGGCACTCAAGTTAGCCAAAATAATTGATTGGGGGAACCTCAGAACCTTGGAAACCGTAGAGCCTAGTACAGGCTGTCGGCAAGACATCTGGGCCTTATTCCATGGCTCTGCTTTACCTAAGCACAGAATCGGGGCTTATTGAAGCAGGGAATTCTGTGCTTACGGCAAGTGTATATTATGGGTTGGGGGCGAATTTTGGCTTCTGCATGTGCGTACTCCACATTACAAGGCATTCTATGCTTACAAGGCTAGCGCACTAATTCAGCGATTGCCTGTGAACAGGGAGTCGTGATTGCAAGCACAGAATTCAGCGGTAAGCAGAGCCATGAAATTGGGCCCTGATGGCTCCATTTTATCAAAGGGTTAGAACTACACAACTCTGGGACCAAACCCCCCTCTATGTTAGATATGGGGCCATCATTGCTGAAGTGCGCCACCTGGGGAAATCTGTGCTGGGCAGCACTAAGCTTGGGCGATATCGATTTATTTTATTCACGATATATAGCCGACAGTATATCGCGATATTCGATATAATCGCAATTAATCAAATTTGACATCATCAGTCTTCAAACTCAAAGTGAAAGTTGTAGAAGAGACAGTCATAGCATAAGAGAGGTGTTCTAATGACCTATTCTTCTGGTTTTACTCCAAACCCATGGGGTGCAAGATGTCTAAGCTAGCAAATACATAGCGAAATATCGTGATATATCGCGATAAATCGATATTTCGATTAAAACCAAATCCATCCGATATCGAAATCGTTTCCAAATTAATATCGCGATATGCGATAATATCGTGATATCGCCCAAGCTTAAGCAGCACAGTGTATTTTGCTCAGAGTGCTGGGTGAAATGTGTTTGTTCTGGATAGGCCCGCCTAGCACCGCCCACTGTGGCTACAACACTGCCCAGGTCGTTGCACTTTGCAAACAGTGAAATTAATAAAAATGTGCCATGATTTGGGGTTAATAAAGTTTTAAACCTATTTATTGGCAATGCATATTTAAGAATATGTTTTAGCTTTGTTCGATTGAAAGAACTGAATAGAGGTGTCTATCCGCCCCTCATCTGGTCAGCCGCCATTTGCATGTAGAGCCTCAAATTGGGGATCGAAGAGAATAGAAACATTATATAACTTCGTATTGTCACAGTAATGTTATAACACTTTTAACCAAACAAGTACAAAAACACAAAACGAATGAAATGGGGGGGATTTGAGCAAGTAGCGAAAGGCACCCCTGGTTACGTATGTAGGTCGTTGGCAATCGAATATATATTGATGTCAATCCAAAGTTAGTCAACGAAAAAATTGTTACTTAAAATTGTTTTACTCAAATCTTGAAGACGGAGAGAGCGGCACGCCAAAACCATTGAGATAGCCCAGGAGGAGGTCTTAACCTGTCTAGGAATCCACATCTACGAGAGATTGCACAAAATATGGCAGAGTCTCAGAGCGGAGGAACAAACATGGCTGCTGCTGTTTCATGTGGGCGTCCAGAAACTGGAAAAAGCACTAGAGGTGAGTCTGACATGAAACAGTCGCTGAAACGGCAACCTCCTTGGTACATAAATCCTAGCAGTATAACTTTACTCAAAAATGTTTCTGTAATATTTGTTTACTTGTGCGCTTTATTCCAAGTAAGTCTAGTCAATACGACTCAAGTTCTGATGGCTGAATCATCGGGGTGTGGGTTTGAATCCAGGTCATGACATTTGTGTCCTTGAAGCAAGTCACTTTACCGTAAATGCTTCTTATGGCCAAGCAAATAAGAGCATCAAATTCAATTTCTGGTGGTTAAGTCAAGGAGTGTGGGTTCGAATCCCGGTCATGACACTTGTGTCCTTGAGCAAGATGCTTTGCTATAATTGCTTCTCTCCACCCAGGGGTATAAATGGGCACCTGGGTGGGTACATGTTGAATCGTTGATATTTGTGTATTGAAAAGCCTTTAGAGTGCTATGATAGACCAGGGTTGTATACTCCCAAGGGAGCTGAGAAATATTACCGGAATGTTATTGGCCCAATGACCAGGGCACTTGCGTAAAACGCATTAATAATAACAATAATGAACCATTTTTGTATAGCGCATATCACAATCACAGAGAAGTCTCTATGCGCTTTGAGATGAAAAAAAAGAGAGGTAACAGTTAAAAGAGATGTGAAGTAATTACAAAAGCAAAATTTAGTTGATACAGAAAGAAGAACTGAAGGCTATTGCAAAAATAAATGTGTTTTTAACATTGAGCTTGTTTTATTATGTTGTCCGGAAGACTATTCAATAATTTTGCTGCTGCTGCTGCAAAAGCTCTGGCCCCGTAAAATTTAGTGAAAGTCGAGAGACAAACTGAGAGAGCATTGGTACGTTATTGTAAAACGCACTATAAGAATTAGTTATTAATATTATTATAGCCCAGCTTTTATCAGAAGGTGGAAATAATACAATTTCATTGTATACCTCCTAAGATCTTGATCACAATCCTTTTTTGTCACTCCTGTAAAATCATTTTGATTTTAAGTAATGTGTTTTCATAATCAGATGGCATTGGAAGCCAAGCAAGGTATGTCCAAACTGGAGCAGGTCTGCGAGGAGATCACAGAAGCCGACCGGGTCAAGCAGCAGAAACGAGACCAGAAGAAACAGCGCCGCAAAGCCCGCAAGAAGAACAAGAACGCCGCAGAGTCTGTGGGGTCAGAGGGCAAAGGTCAGAGGTCACTGCAGCTTTTATACAATGAGGCTGAAGAGGGGGAGCATCAGTGTCAGGTGGAGGGCGGCGGAGAAGGAAAATTTGTGGTAAGAACGCCTTAGTTTAATGGATGATTAATTTGCATCGGGCATAAAGAAACTTATTTTTCCTTAGTGGTTCTCTTATTCTCTGAGTTACTTATATTAGCCAGAGTGTAGCATGTCTCAAAACACCCAAAACTAGCAAGCCTTTTGATTTGGGACATGAAATCGTTTTTCTGTCAAATACTTTTTCTTTCTATGCCCCAAAAAAGCTGCAAGCCACTCTTGGTGAGAGGCTACATGAAGCAAATATAACTACTGTCTTTTGGTTGGGACTTTTTCTTTTGAACTCTGTTCTATGTTTATGTTTCGTGTGCCATATTTCTTGAAGACCAAAGGTTGAAAATAATTAAACAGCAACATTTTCTTTTGAATGTTGGCACAAGTGGCTAGTACATGAAGAGGTGTTATTATTATTATTTAATCGACCAATACAAACCATCAAGTACACAATAGCACAAGACAGAACATTAACGGAAAAACAATTATAAATAAGCAAGAAATAAGGAAAATAAATACAGAATTAAATAATGAAGTGTGTTGTCTATTGGTTCTTTCCTGGGCCACAAATGTTTTTCTCTGGGCCCTCAAGTTTTCCTTTCCGCAAAAAATCAAGCACTTCTGATCCCTGGCTGTGCTCTGAGGTTATGTGAGATTGGGCGATGGAGCTGGGTCCAATTTCATAGAGCTGCTAAGCACAAAAATTTGCTTAGCATGAAATGTTTGCCTTGATAAAAACAGGATTTCCCATCCAAATTTCTACGTGATTTTCAAGATCACCATACAACAGCTGAATACCAGTATCTAGGATGCAAATTTTGGTGCTTAGCAGCTCTATGAAATTGAGCCCAGGTTGCCAAAGAGGCCAAAGCTTGATCCTGTTTTAGCTGTGTCCTAAATTCAGTGTCTTGGCTTCAAGTAAGGTTCTTAGCCTCCCAAAATATTATTCTTCTCTTGAGCAGTGTGAGCATGATGAGAATGACAACATGGGCATTCCTTGCAAGGTGTGCGACACAGACTTCAAGTCAACGGCAGACGACAAGCTACACTCGTGTCGCAACGACGCCGACTACTCCAGTGGTATCGATTGCGGGGAAGACTGCGGTCATAGTTCACGAGAGAGTTCGGATGTTGCGTGCTCAGAGGGGATTTGTAATCACGACCAAGACGCTGGTTCAATACAGGGTATGTTTCTAAATGAGCAGACTGTTGTAATTTGGGCTCAATTTCATAATGGTTGGGTTTGAACAAAGAAAATTTTACTGGATAAGTACTTGAACCAACGACCTCCAGATTAAGTTGATGATATTCCTTTTTGTCTATATCTTCGTTCATGGGTGCCGAATTTACCCAGTTAGTTTCCTTTGTATTACCTGATATAACAGCCTAGAATAGAAAACAAAAACTTGCTTAGCAGAAATAGGATACCAGTAAGCAGCTTAAATTGTCATTTTCTTCATGTTGTTGTGACTGTTACCCAATTTTATATATGAGCCACCTGTGTAATATTTGTCCTACGCTGGTCTGTTTTCCATTTTCTTATTTGCTCTTGGATAAATCAGAAAAGTTGTAAATAATAGGACCTGAAAAGTATATTAAAGCCTACACAATGAAAGCCACTCAGTCATGACTCTGGCTGAAAAACCCAGTCCATGCAAGTCACCTGTCTGGGCTCGAACCAAGGTCCGTGAAAGACATGGAGAGAAACCAATGCGCCATCCTGATTGCCCAACCTGATTTTGTTTTGTGCAGGTGAATTTTTACATGAAGGATCTTGTGGTCAGGATCTTTCCATGGAGGATCAAGATGAGATCTGTGTAGATAGAACGTGTCATTCCAACGAGGGGTTGTTGTCTCTACATCATTCCAAGTGTGACGGCGGTAAGACACTGGACTGTGCCCACTGTGAGGGAACGCAGGAGGTACGTATCAAGAAAGTTAGCTGGGCTCAATTTCATAGCGCTGCTTAACGGTAAACAAATTTGCGTGCTTACTGTAGCAGAAAAAAATTGCTTAAGCCTTAGCGTATTTTGTAGGTTAGCAGAAAAATTGGGCGGCTGTATTGTGACGTCATTTATGTTCGTGCAGTAAGCACCGGAAGGTTAGCATGCTTTTTCACGTGCTTACGGTTAGCAGCGCTATGAAATAGAAATTGCACAGTAAGCACAAACTCGGCCGCTAAGCAGCGCTATGAAATTGGGCCCAGGTCCCAACAGGAGACTTTGGAACGCTAGGTGGCAGCAGATTTACCAGATAAATTTCCACTATTTACATAGTTCTGAGCATGCCGTGTTACTGAGAACAATGGATTTTACCTGGTAGATCTGCTGCCACCAAGCATCGCAAAAGTCCCCCGATTTATGGAGCTAATTTGAGAGGTAGGGAAATAACAAATTCAATTTTGTGGTGTACTCATTGACCAATAGAAAGAGTCCTCATGTGAGTGGAGAAAAAATTATATGTCTCCAATCTCATGTTGAATTAGTGTAAATTGCTGCTGTTTCGATGCCCTACAAGTGCAAAATTTTCAACACCCAAAACATCCAAGAAAAATGGGTTTGTACAATTTGTACGAAGATGTTTTGGTTCATTACTGACTTTAATAACATTTAATCAAAATGGCCTTGAATTTGACCTTTGGACTATTAACCAAATTATTTCTCCTTGGAATGCAACGATCCACAGTTTTTTTTTTTTTTTTTTTAAGTTTTTTTTTTATGCAAGTTGCCAGACACACACGACCTGAAGGCCACTTCAAGGTGTGGGCTACAATTTGTTTTCCCGTTACCCCTTTACAATCCATACGGAGGTAGACTTGGGTATCATCAGTCCAGTGCCTGGCCGGTAGAGCAGAAAGCACTACCTCCCCAACAACTACAGTTGTTGGAATCATATGACCTTTCAAATTTCGCCCTGAAAAACGCAGTCATCAGATATTGAGAATTTTGCACTGGAAGGGTATCAAATAACATTGGCAATTTACACCTATTTTAGTTGAGGTTAGAGACGTGTAGTTATTTTTCCCATTCGGATGAGGGAAAACTGGTAAATTCTATGGGAAAATTCTATGGGAAAATTCTTCTGGAAAATGAGTTGTTAAGATAACGGGTATCCCTGATGCAAAACTAACATCTCATAATTGTTATTGTTATTATTATTGTTCTTATTACAATGTTGTTTTTTATCGGCTAGGTTTCGGAGGAGGTCAATCAAGTACAAAAAATCTGTCAGTGTTCAACAGAAGCTCAGCTCAGGCATGCTGTTGGCTGGACATCTACTTTACTTGATATGTTAGAGGTAAGAAGCAAGGACATTTGGCAAATGTTGATATATAAAGGTTTGTGATAACTCCATGTTTTCTTGTGTCATGGCAAAGCGATCTAGCATAACGGAACCAAGCTATAGGCTCTTAAGCACAAAAAATAGCTAAGCACAATGAAATTATGCTTACAGAATAAGGTTACAAACCACTTGTTCATTTGTGCTTAGCAGAAAAATGTTAAGCAATATTTCCTGCTTATAGGCAGTGGACACTATTGGTATCTACTCAAAATGATTATTAGCATAAAACCTCACTTGGTAACGAGTAATGGGGACAGGTTGATAGTATCAAACATTGTGAGAAATGGCTCCCTCTTAAGTGATGTAGTTTTCGAGAAAGAAGTTATTTCCCAAGTATTAGATTTCGAGACCTCGGATTTAGAATTTGAGGTCTCGAAATCAAGCATCTGAAAGCACACAACTCGTGTGACAAAGGTTTTTTTTTTTTCCTATTTCATTATGATCTTGCAACTTTGACGACCATTTGATGACCGTTTGTTATTTTGTGCATATGCTGAAATACACTAAGTGAGAAGACTGCTCTTTACAAGTAACCAACAGTGTCCAGTGTCTTTAAGCAGCCTTATGAAATTGGGGCCTGGTGTTTGTTATCAGCATAGTGCGGGTTGGGTCTCGGTCTTGACACTTGAGGAAGACATTCAACCATTGTTGGTTTGTGCTTTGAATGAGATGTAAAGACCTATGTCCAGTGTGTTGTGTTATGTTGTGTGAAAAGAACCTTATTACACTTATGGCTAAGAGATGTGTTTCTGGTAGTGGCTGCACCTCGTAAACCACTATAAGGTGCTGCATTAATGGGTGTCCTAGTTCGAAAACCTTTCTTAAAAAGTGTTTTGCTTTGTTTGGTCGCCTTGTATAGCTTATTGAGGGTACAAGCACTATATGATGTCACATGAATGTGAATGTTCTCATAATTTTCTTGGGGATTGTAAGACATTGTTTAAAAAATGACTCATGTGCTACCAAAGGGGTCTTGTTGCATGCTCTGCAGTTGGTTGTCTGCAACAGTTACCCCGTTTTCCACTGCCCAAATACTCCAATATTATTAGTGTTTTCTTCTGTCTTAACTTTTAATACTTCTTGTTACCCCGTTTCCAGGGTTCGTGTTCATCAGATGACGAGCCGCAGATCTCCCCTGAAGAAATCCGTCGCTTCCGGGACAGTCACAAGTCTCTCGACCGCCAGCGAAAGAAACTACGCGCCAAAATAAAGCATCGCTACAACAAAAAGTTTGCACAACAGAACACCGGTCAACCGACGAAGGGGTTCGTGGCACAAATCCACAACTTAGCAAATGAGATCGGGCGGGTCACAGTCGAGTAAATTCCAGAACTTCATAAATCTTGAGGGGAAAAAAATGATTGGTTTAGATTAGAAGGAACAAAATTTGAAAATTTGCAATAAACTAAAATTCCTCCAAATCAGTTACCCAGAATATCACCTGCTTTGTGATGAATTCAGGTTTGGAGAATGTAGACTTAAAAAACAATCAATTATTTGCACAAACATTTAGAATGCACTCATCCCCCCAATGGACAAAGTATTTGAGACCAAGTCGGATTCAACCTAAGATGGTATAGCAGATGTTGTCAAGTGAAGAATTTACAGTTTTTCCTATGTTTCAAAGGTCAACATGCTATTTATATATTGTCAGTGCGAAAACGTTGTAGCTCATAAAATAGTACTTACATACTGGGCAAAGTTGAACTTATCAAAGTGTGTATCATGCTTAAAATGGCCTGCATTTACACACAAAACAATTTGCTTCCAGATGTTTTTGCACTGAGCATTTTCGTGCAAGATACGATGTTTGTGCGAAATCGAGATGCAATGTTTTTGCAAAATTCAGATACAATGTTTTTGCACTGACGTTGTTGCAGATACCTTCAACTGGTGTGAAAAACAGGAGGTCTATGGATAGAGAGAAATCAGTAATGTTTCAGCCATGTGGTAAAATTTACAAAGAAAAGCTGTTGAGGATAAAGCTGTTGAGATAAGGCTGTACCAATAAAACCAACCGAAATTGCAAAGGAATACCAAGATGGCTGATTGAGGTATCAGTCCATGATATTCACCATTAGTTATTCAGTATTGTTTTTTGGCAGAAGTATTTATGTTCATACGAGGAAACGTCCCTGAAACATGATGAAGGTTTCAGAGCCTCACACATTCCAGTTTATTTGAGATGACTTTGAAAATGCCCTTTCCAGCTTTATTTACTTAGTGCAAATGCAATGCATCATTTGACTTGACAAGTACACAGCCTAAGTTCATGGTGCTACTTTAAAGGCAGTGGACACTATTGGTAATTACTCAAAATAATTATTAGCATAAAACCTTTCTTGGTGACGAGTAATGGGGAGAGGATGATGGTATAAAACATTGTGAGAAACGGCTCCCTCTGAAGTGCAATAGTCTTTGAGAAATAAGTAATTTTCCACGAATTTGATTTTGAGACCTCAGATTTAGAACTTGAGGTCTTGAAATGAACCATCTAAACGCACACAACTTCGTGTGACAGGGGCATTTTTTCCTTTCATTATTATCTCGCAAGTTCGATGACCGATTGAGCTCAAATTTTCACAGGTTTGTTATTTTATGCATATGTTGAGATACACCAACTGTGAAGGCTGGTCTTTGACAATTACCAATAGTGTCCACTGCCTTTAAAGGATGGGTCATAGATTGGGTTTTTGTCAATGTGTAATGCTTACTTAAAAGCAAAATCATCAGCAAAGATACAATACAAGTCAAATGTGAAAGTTACAGCTGAATACGTTGTTTGTATGCTCACATGAATGTCAAATCAATCTACATTAAACGCAAGGTGACAGCGATTACCGACTGCATATCTGGCCGTAGGGATCGTGAAACGGACACCAACCCACAGAAATTTGAGAATAAGTGCATGCTTGAATTTATTTCTCTGATTCAAATGTTTTTGGATGAAATCTTTTTCCAAACCAAATACTTTGAAGGTCATCCTGTCTCAAAATAAGTGACACTATCAACAGCTGTTTGTCATGCTTCTTACAAAGTACATTTTTATGGCCCCTAATTCTTGGAGTATTAACCAATCTATGACCCTACCTTTAAACCATGTACCTTTACAGGCCGTAAGCAGAGAGCTCTATGGTCAGCTTGATTTTTTGTAACAGCCCGTTCATGCTACTTTTAGAGGGTGAAAATTGTATGCTTCATGCAAATGCAGTGCATCATTTGATTTGGCAACTTAAGTGCTTAATGCAGAATTTTGGACTTGCAGCACACTGTGAAATCCTGTAACCTGTTATCAGTTTCTGTTAAACAAG
Organism: Asterias rubens; assembly: GCF_902459465.1. Taxonomy (NCBI): domain Eukaryota; kingdom Metazoa; phylum Echinodermata; class Asteroidea; order Forcipulatida; family Asteriidae; genus Asterias; species Asterias rubens. Next base: position 3,337,687 of record NC_047066.1, on the reverse strand, counting down.
ATTTTGTTGTGCTTAGCAAGTTTTTATGCTTACAGGCTTAAAAAATTGGGTCCAGGCCTCACAAGTTGCTTCATAATTGCAGGACTAGGTTATAGGTGATATCTGCTGACAATGTTTTTCCAAGTTCAGTCTATTGTTTGTATGGAGCTTTGGAAATGCCATCCAACTTGTTGAGATCCTGAGTTTTCTTCCAGTTTGATGACATCATAATATATGTAAGATGACAACATCTTGATTTGATTTATCTCGAGATGACGACTTCTTCAAAGTAGCATGTCGTTTATGTTTTATATTGGAATGGCAACATCCTCAGAGTAGAATGTTATCTTGAGTGACGAGAACCCAAGATAAATTACCTTGGGTTCTCGTCATTTTGAGGATGCTATCATCCCAAGATGAATTATCTCGGGAAGTCAACAACTTGTGTTCAGGATGTCAACATCACAACCTTATATAAAATACATCAGGAAGAAGACATCTTTAACTTCAGGATGTTGTCATCCCGAGATTAAAACATCTCAGGATGTTGTCATCGTGCGGTAAAATATCTGTCGGATGGTACTTCCAGAGCTTCGTATTTTTGGGAACAATTCTAAGTCCAAAATGTCTGGTTTACTCTTTGATAAGAACATCTTCATAGACTCTTGTTTAACGGTGGAAGAGTGTTGAAATCTCCACAGTGAGCTTTCCCACAACAAAAGGCTGCCAACAATATACTAGGTGGCAGCAGACTTGTTCTTGGTAATCTGCGCATGCTCAGAACTACGTAAATGATGGAAATTAACCTGGTACATCTGCATGCTGCCACCTAGCATTTCAAAGTCTCCCATTCGAGCCTGTTACCTGTAACAAATTCTCCATTGTTGTGTGTACAGACAGCGAAAAAGGTGGTCTGCGCAATCTTTTCTTTTCAAGATGTGTTGGCACAACTTGTGTGCATGGGTCAAGGCTTCATTTTCTTGAAGCAGTCTCAGAGTGTGTTATAGTACTGGTGCAAGTTTCTATGTCTGCTTTAGCTTCTAATGCGCATAATTTAAGCTTGGATTCTTACATCTTCAGTTGGGTCAACCCTTCTTGGGCCAAATGGATCCTTTGAAGTCACTTACACAACCTATGCTGGAGCTGGAATACGAGTTTGAGCAGAGGCCCAAGACTATATTCCATTTACTCGCGATATCTCAAAAATGCTCCCTTCTTTTAATTTCACAGGTTAGTTTGATTGATAGTCTACAATATGAAAATAAAGAAGGGAAAGGGAAACAAAAAGGAAACAAAGTATGTTTATCCTAACCTAACATATAACGAACCCCCCCCCACTAATTCTATATTATTTTAAAAAAAGGCACATGATGCAATTTCTTTCCAATGTGAGCGCTAAATCATTGTTACCAACAGATAAGAGGGTAATTCAAACAAATAATTATGATGTTGATCTACTGTGAAACACTAGTCTTATTTATCTAAGAGTGGCCATTTTGGTGTGCTTTAAATATTTTATGTTGAAAATAAACGAGCATATGTATGAAAAAAGCTGTCGTGAGTGGCAAGGAGGGATGTAATAAAATGAGCAATACGTCAATAGTTTGTCATCGGGATCGTTTCATTGATTGTCTAGTTGGTAAGACACTCGTTCAGAATTGCGAGACCGTGGGTTCGAATCCCACCTGAGTAATATGCGTGTGATTTATTCACAGATGTTGGGGGAAAGTACTGAGTATACAGTCGTAACACCCACTGGTGTAAGGGGAAAGTACCGAGTATACAGTCGTAACACCCACTGGTGTAAGGGGAAAGTACCGAGTATACAGTCGTAACACCCACTGGTGTAAGGGGAAAGTACTGAGTATACAGTCGTAACACCCACTGGTGTAAGGGGAAAGTACTGAGTATACAGTCGGAACACCCACTGGTGTAAGGGGAAAGTACTGAGTATACAGTCGGAACACCCACTGGTGTAAGGGGAAAGTACTGAGTATACAGTCGTAACACCCACTGGTGTAAGGGGAAAGTACCGAGTATACAGTCGTAACACCCACTGGTGTAAGGGGAAAGTACCGAGTATACAGTCGTAACACCCACTGGTGTAAGGGGAAAGTACCGAGTATACAGTCGTAACACCCACTGGTGTAAGGGGAAAGTACCGAGTATACAGTCGTAACACCCACTGGTGTAAGGGGAAAGTACCGAGTATACAGTCGTAACACCCACTGGTGTAAGGGGAAAGTACCGAGTATACAGTCGTAACACCCACTGGTGTAAGGGGAAAGTACTGAGTATACAGTCGGAACACCCACTGGTGTAAGGGGAAAGTACTGAGTATACAGTCGGAACACCCACTGGTGTAAGGGGAAAGTACTGAGTATACAGTCGTAACACCCACTGGTGTAAGGGGAAAGTACCGAGTATACAGTCGTAACACCCACTGGGTAAGGGGAAAGTACCGAGTATACAGTCGTAACACCCACTGGTGTAAGGGGAAAGTACCGAGTATACAGTCGTAACACCCACTGGTGTAAGGGGAAAGTACCGAGTATACAGTCGTAACACCCACTTGTGTAAGGGGAAAGTACCGAGTATACAGTCGTAACACCCACTGGTGTAAGGGGAAAGTACCGAGTATACAGTCGTAACACCCACTGGTGTAAGGGGAAAGTACCGAGTATACAGTCGTAACACCCACTGGTGTAAGGGGAAAGTACCGAGTATACAGTCGTAACACCCACTGGTGTAAGGGGAAAGTACCGAGTATACAGTCGTAACACCCACTGGTGTAAGGGGAAAGTACCGAGTATACAGTCGTAACACCCACTGGTGTAAGGGGAAAGTACCGAGTATACAGTCGTAACACCCACTGGTGTAAGGGGAAAGTACTGAGTATACAGTCGTAACACCCACTGGTGTAAGGGGAAAGTACTGAGTATACAGTCGTAACACCCACTGGTGTAAGGGGAAAGTACTGAGTATACAGTCGTAACACCCACTGGTGTAAGGGGAAAGTACTGAGTATACAGTCGTAACACCCACTGGTGTAAGGGGAAAGTACTGAGTATACAGTCGTAACACCCACTGGTGTAAGGGGAAAGTACTGAGTATACAGTCGTAACACCCACTGGTGTAAGGGGAAAGTACTGAGTATACAGTCGTAACACCCACTGGTGTAAGGGGAAAGTACTGAGTATACAGTCGTAACACCCACTGGTGTAAGGGGAAAGTACTGAGTATACAGTCGTAACACCCACTGGTGTAAGGGGAAAGTACTGAGTATACAGTCGTAACACCCACTGGTGTAAGGGGAGAGTACTGAGTATACAGTCGTAACACCCACTGGTGTAAGGGGAAAGTACTGAGTATACAGTCGTAACACCCACTGGTGTAAGGGGAAAGTACTGAGTATACAGTCGTAACGCCCACTGGTGTAAGGGGAAAGTACGGAGTATACAGTCGTAACACCCACTGGTGTAAGGGGAAAGTACCGAGTATACAGTCGTAACACCCACTGGTGTAAGGGGAAAGTACTGAGTATACAGTCGTAACACCCACTGGGTTGTAAAGCCTAAATTAATATCATTGATTGTTAAAGCCATTGGACACTTACGGTAAACAGTATTGCCAAAGGCCCACACTTCGTGTATCACAACTTATATAATCAAATAACAAACATTTAGGCTCAATCGATCATCGGAGTCGGGAGAAAGTAACGGGAAAACCCACCCGTGTCATGACATGTGTTTAAAATAAATCCGTAATTTTCGATATTGAGAATTGATATTGTTTTACTGTTTTCTCAAAAAGTAAAGCATTTCGTGGATTGATATTTCAAGAGAAGTCTTTCACCATTAGCTTAAACCCTGTAAGTTATTTGTAAGTCTGTGAACTTTTTTTTTTTTCTGTTCCGAAAGGCGTGTATACCTTTGGTAATTTCTCCACAAGATAATGACCGTAAAAACTGACTTGATCAAGAGTAGGCCTACTAATATTATAAAACGGGTTTTGAAAAAGCACACCCTTGAAGTAGTTTTAGAGAAAGGTAATTTTCTATCCAATAATCTGAATCTGAGCACGATCTGAGACACCAGGGCTTTTCTTCAGGCTTTCATCATGTTCTTGCAACTTTGATGTCCGAGGCCAAATTTGCACAGGTTTGTTATTTTATGCAAACTCAATTGGGATACACCACTGGTCTTTGATGGCACTGTGATTTTGCTAAACTTATTTCTTATGTGCGCCTATGTGCACAAATTACTGGCTGGCTTTTGAACAAGTAAAATGAATTTCAAGAAGCAATTTTCAGTGAACTTCCTGTCAAAGGAAACTATGCTTTTTCCTGTCCTTCCCACACATGTCCGAGCATGGAGGAATGTCCGAGTAGCTAGAATGTAAGGGGAAAATCCCTTGAATTTTTATGTCATCTCTTCAGGGAAGGATTCTTTGATTCATTCTTTGATTATTTTTGTTTTTTAATTTACATCCTAAAACTTGTTTTGCTGCCGTTGTAGCGCGGTCGCCGCTTTTTACTTTACTTTTCCAGGGCCTTTTGTGTACACTAATCAATTAAGAGTACATTAAGAGTATGTTTACATGGATTTAAACATGCCTACTCGTGTTTAACCGTTTACATTACGTAATGTAGGAAGTAAAAACGGGAGCTGTCAAAATCAATGCGCGCTCACTCAAATCTTCCATTTTAACTGCATGCTGTTGTGACTGAAAAAAAGCCTAATCTGAAAGTGAAAGGTCAACGAACGCTCAACTGCGCAAGAAAATAGTTCGTATAAAATATCGTTTGATCTTGGATGACGCATAAAAGTAAGTTCCCCACTTAAAACATGCTTATTTGATCTTCACGATTTGTTGTTCTCTTCAAAATAAGACTGACATTTAATACAGAAAGTTATTGCTTTTTCAAGTGTTGACATTTCCACATGTAGTTTCCTGAATTGGTTTTGGGTGATACATGTTGTATTGCACTGTCTGGCGCATGATGTGATGCTTAGACTCGTTCACCGGCCGTAATTTACAGATTCCACTACGGAAATTTACCAAACACACACATGAAATTTAGCAAACACACATGGATGTAAATTATGAACAAAAAAGTTTGAGGAACGTTTGGACAACGCCCATGTAGTTCTTTCTTCCATGAACCAATGAACAGGATATGCGAAAATGACATCCGAAAAAAGAGGGCGCTGTCAGTGGAATTTCTTAACATTTCGGAGATGGGGCGGGTACAGAATTATCCTGCCACGAGATCGTGAAGGTTGTAGTCTTTTAGTTTCTAGTAAGATTGTGTTTGTTTAGCATTTTAAAAGCTGAGGGGAGGTTAGATTTAAGTCTCCTTGTTATAAATCCCCTCCCCCCCCCCAAAAAAAAAAAAAAAAAAAACTGCTCACACCATGCTCACACAGTACAGTACTTTCAGCCCAGTCACACAGAAGAGCTGCACACAAGTGAATACGCGCAATTTAACAATGCACACCGCACTTCACCGGAACTAGGTTCATCGTTTGGCGGGTCACCGGGTGTGGTTTATCGATTCACTAGCTCAGTTACCTTCGATTTTGGCGATAATTGTTTGCATAAAATTCAATTTAATCCCACTTAATCAACATGGAAGAATCCGACAGAGAAGATCTGATATACACCGCTAGATTGGCCGAACAAGCCGAGAGATATGAGGGTAAGAATTGAAGATATTCGTGTAAATTTCGTGAGAATTTAGTTAGTGATCGGCCCATGATATAGCTTCTGTGCAGTTGACGATCATCATGTGTGTGGTGTGTTATTTGGGGCCTGTCGACTGGTGATGTGGTATGGCAAGCAGTGCATTGACATGGCATTGCATTTGACTGCATGAGGTAGTCACTAAGCACAAGTGCACATGACAACGAACGCTCAAAATGATTAATTCTTTGATTTTTGCTGACAGTTGTAATAAATGCTTGTTATGTTTATGATGTTTGTATTGACTATCAATTGTGGGTTTTTTTAACTTTCGTTTTGCAATTATTTTGTAGATTCTGACCCGACTGACCATGCATGCTTTTTTTAGTCACTCACTAATTTTACTTCACTATAATTTATCCTCAGGGTATTATGGCTTTTGTCTTTGAATTTGGAAAAAAATAATGATGCCAACTGATGCCCTAATTACCTTCATTTGTTTATAAGAAGTATGCAAACATATTAAAACTTGATGGACATTGAAATGTTCACACCACACACCGATCTTTGATGACTTCAACTGGTCCCATTTGTTTTGAGTTTTTCCTGTTTTCCCCGGTGAAGCCATACATGGAAGAAACATCTGCAGTGACTACAAGTGTTCTGTGAGACTATGTGTATGACTCGTTAGCCAGCAGTTGTCTTCATTTTATTCAAAATATTTTTTATGACATTTTAAAAATTACCATGGTTTGGTATTTTCCAAACAATATAAACAAATATATTAAATAAAAAGTGTGAATAATTATTGGCTGTCAATTCTTAAAAAAAGATTATTTATAATAAAGCGTATAAATAAACAGTGATAATTGAATCACCAAGCCCATGTTTAAATTTTAATATTAAAAACAATTTTGATACGTACAAGGGTAAGCTTCTGTATTTTATTTCCAGAATGTTCAGCAGAATTGATTTGATCATCGTGAATTGTGAATTGAAATGGTGTTTGATGCAACTTTTTCGATAAGCAATTTTTTTTATATGGCCTCAACATTATGACATATTTTTGTACCTTGTAGAAATGCCTAAGATACCAAACTTTTTGCATTTACAAATTGTGCAACTAACCAGTGGAGCCTCATGTGTTTCTAAGTTTTGTTCAAGGGAGAAGAGACTCTTTGCTTGGCAAATAAAACCACACAAATTTGATCTAGGGACTGTTAACATCGCGCACAGAGAGGTAAAAGATTTGCCACGATTTTAGGGACACCTTAAAAACAGGACCTCTTACGATATAATAAATATAAATTAAATTGTAATTTGGGCTGTGGCTGGGCTAGACCAAGTAACTGGGGCGCGGTATTTCCTTTTTTTCAAAATTTTGACATCATCGGTATGACCGATGTCAAAATTTCTAAAAAAAGGAATACTACAGTGCCCCAGTTACTGGGCATGCTGGGTCTCGAGGGCTAGGCCTATTTTCTCATCTAAAGAATGAATAAAATAAATTTAATTTTGTAAATTTTGTGTGAAATGTGTTTTGAACCTTTGTATATGTTGTTAAACTTTGAAGTTACTTTAAATGTTGAAATATGAGTGACTGTTTTAAACTTTCCGTGACATTTTATTGATCATAGTCATATCTATCGAGATTCCCGCTGCGCTTGACTGATTTTTTTTCAGAATTGCCCTACGGCACTGTGGATGTGGGAAAGAAAATGGGCTTTCAAAGCCCTTTTTTTCCATCCCATGAAATTGATGCCTTTTGTTTGGCCATCCAGTAAAATCAGCCAAGCGGATTGGCGATAAGGTCTGTGTATTTTTGTTGTTTTAATTTCATGATTAATTGGTTTGTTTATGATGATGTCCTTGCAGAGCGAAATTACATACTTTGCAAAGTACAGACATTGCTTGATAAATATTGAACCACAGGCCTGCGACCATGTACATAGTTTTTTTTATTACCAGACAAGTCTGGCTGTCTCGTGTTTTTTAATTGAATAGTAATGAAAAGTAATACCTCACTGTGTGTTTATGGGTAGACCTACTGGGGCGAAGTCCTTTGCTCATTATTAATAACAGGGCTCGTATTTCACGCTGGACCGCAGGCCCGAGGCCAGTGATTTTAGCTTCGGTCCAGTAAACTTTATGCCGAACAAGTCCGGCGGTCTTGTGTTTTTTTTATGCATACTAATATAGTTACTATTACAAATAATTATATGAAATATATTATCTTTCATTAAAAAATGTATTTCAATCTCATTTAAAATAAAAGTTTTTGTTTAACTTGTCGTCAAATCAGTGTTCTGAGCACGCCTGCGGAACGTGCATCAGGCTGCATACAAGTTTTCCATTCAGTTTAGGCCGAACAAAAGAATAGTTGTGTTTCCTATTACACTGTGGCAGGAGAATAGGGTAGGTAGGTAGGCAATAACTTTTTTTTTTGCTTAAAGTTTTTATGGCTCTGAAAATTAGGGTAGGCTAATGTTCCGATATTTTTTTTATTTTGCGCACTCAATTGAAAAACTGACCACGTCAAATTTGTTATGTAAATATCAATAGTCCCTACATGCAGTACTGTCTATTCACTGATTTGTGAATACATGTATATGACTTAATTAACACATGATTAACACCAGTTGAAATTGGATGGTTTGAGTACAAATACAAACACAAGAACATGTAACCATTCTTTCAAGAACAAATAACAACATGTTTTTATTGCAGTTTTTATGCAAAAGTAAATGAATAAATATAAATGTGTGAGGTTTGTGGAGACACCATGCTAGATCCCTTGCAGCAATGCGAAGACTCCCCGTCCCCAGCTGTGCCGCCATGATGCTGCAGCGAAAAACACTATTTATTTTTACATGCGGTGCCGTGACGACACACACAGTACACGGCATGCACAAACACACGCCGCACGTACACACATAGTACATGTTTGGTTTAGATGTACATGTTTATGTATATGTACATACTCATGTACAGCACATGCATGCAACGAAAGGAGTTGAGAAGTCTCGATCGATTGCGTCTCGGTGGGGCACCATGCTTGTGTTGACCCTTGTCAAACATTTTCAAAAACACTTTCCTCATTTATATTGATGTATTCTTAAGTCATAAAAACAAAATTGCAAAAAATTACTTTTCAGAAATTGCAATGCTTGACCCCCAACTTTATCTGCAAATAAACGGAGTGACAAAATTTCTGAAAACACCCCTGCACTCCTTTTTCGACGAGCCCAAGTACGTCACAGAACCGCGCAAAAAAAGTAATCACGCAAGTTCAAAATTCCAATGCGCAATGTTGGAAATGTGCACATTCTCGCAGGTAAAATGTTTTAATTTGCGTAGGCACGTCTTCAATTTGCGCAAGTGTTGCAAGCACACTTCTAGAATATATAAACACAACAACTGAATTTGTCGAGAAGGTCCTGGTGCGTGTGGTGTGTGTGTGTGGACGGATGAAATCATAACGATACGAAGGACGGGACGACACGCGGCGTGCCGGTGGGTCTGTACGATTGAAGTGACCAAGGTACGAAATGACAAAGGTTCGAAGTGTCTGACAATCTTGTTTGGATGAATAAAAAATATAGGAAAAAACATAGAAACATACCAGGACGATGTGCACAAAAATGAGGTTTAGGGTCGGCACCATAATATTTTATTTTATACCTTTTTTTTAAATAAAAAGATACAGGGTCGGCGTGATTTTCTAGGGACGGTCGGGTAACCGGAAACACAACAATTATTTTGTTCAGCCTTACTCATGCCCACACCTTGAACATCTAGTCTCAAACCATTTATGTTTATGCACCCGGGGAGTGAGAGAGCGGGGACGAGGGAGTGATGTGTTGGTACCCGGCGCGGCGGCACACCTTAGTACAGCGATGTTTGTTTACCACTGACCATGTGTAAAGTCTGATACCTTACAAAGGAGTGTTGAATTTGCATTAAGAAGGTCTGGTTGCAATACCACACATCCCTGTGTTGCATGGATTAAAAGTAAGGTCTTGTTGCCAAACGTCTTGCTAAGTATGGCTACCAACAGTGATGAGATTCTGACTACTGCTGTCAAATTTTTGGTCAATCTTTTTATGACGATCTTTTTATGAATGCTGCACGTTGCAGTGTTTTATTGGTGATTTGCCTGTCAAATCGGAATTTTTTTTTTTGAGGCGGCGAGAATGACGTGAATTTGGTATATGGAACTTTATTGATTGGGTTTCACAGCAAAAAAAAACCTCCTAAGGGATGAAAAAGGCCTGCTGTTCTATCGTGTTAACTTTTTTTTTTCCTAATAAAATTTTGGTCTTGTAAAAAATCTTCCGGTCCAGTAAAAATTCTGAGCAACAAGCCCTGTGGTCTTGTGGATTTTTTCCCCAAATTCGAGCCCTGAATAAGCAGCCTTTTTCACCTAAGTAGAGGGCGCCCTACTCAGTCTGAAATAACATTCATCTACATGTCTCAATGTACCACTCAATGCGAGATGATTTATTAAGAATTTGCCCAATCTTCAGCGGGAGCCTGACAAACAAGCAATCAAAACTTTCAACAAGAATGCGCGCAGAGCAGTCACTTTTGCTTAGCCAATCAGCAATGATTTTCAGTGCTTCCCTTCCAGGGTTTAGTGTCGGGAGGTATCAATAGGCGCGCTGCCCTTGGTTTAAACATGGCTGACTCAGACTGACCTTTGATCCATCACCTTCCAATAAATTCACTTTCATTTACAGACAAAAGCTTCAAACTCTCAATAGATATAACGTTTCTTTCCATGATGCCTGCCAGATTGAAATTTTGTCACACCCAATAATGGGCTTTTGGGGAATTAGAACTTATAGTAAAAGGGTTTGTCATAAAGATCATTTTTATTTGGAACTTTTACATTTATAGGCATTTATAGTTGTTGAAGGAGTGCCAATGTCATGTGTTTTTTTGTTTTTTTTTTCATTTCGGCCCAAATTTTCGCAAATTACATTCGCGGATTGCCCCAAGACACTTGCTTTTGAATGGGGAAACCCTCCTGTTAACTCTTTCTTGCTCTATAATCTTACAGCCCCAATTCCTATTTTTATCAAATTGTCTATTAGTAAAGAATTTAGAAGAATTTTTGCTAGCAGGTCAATTACACTTTGTTAGCACAGGGTCAAACATTCCAATCTTATCTTAAGTCCAACAATTTAGTGTGGAGTGAGAGAGGAGTAAAGGAAATGAGATGTGGAGTGCAGTACAGCCAAATTGCTTAGTCTGTCAAGGGTTTAAAGACCTTGTGGCATGGGGTCAGTCTGATAGTGTGCATAGAATATGTGGGGAATTTTGTGGTAAGTTGGAGCATGGTTGGAGTAAGCACAGAACACATGAATAGGAAATGACAAGGTCAGGGACCTTAACAAATAGAAACTCTAGAGTGGTTGTCTTTTAGAGCATGACTATACCACACTGAGTCTGTGACCATTCATCAAGCACTATGAGAACTTTCAAAGGAGCTTGAAGTTGCCCATTGATTGTGCAGGGTTTACTGACAACTCTAAACCAGTGAACGAGCAAAATGCTATGCAAAATGTGTCAGTTGCTATTCAAAAATAATCATTTTGCTACTCAATGTTACCATTCAGTAGTGTGCACAAAATTTGTTCAGTCAAAATATTTTGCTATGCAAAATACTGGGTGAAATCGTTTCCTGCTTTTAACCAATTGCATTTGAAGACTTCTTATTGTATGAATTAACCTTTTCAATTCCATAGCTCCTTCTAAAAGTTCAAGTGGGGAAAAAACCCTGCCCCATTATAGGTCTGGTGAAAGCCTTAAGTAACGAGACCCATGGTCCATTGTAGATTTCCTTGGAAATTCAAGCCCTGTTAGGGTGTTTAAATTCAGACCATTGCAACCAAAATTCATGCAGACACCTCTGCCTCATGGAATACTACTCGAGACTGAGAGCTCTAATCCATTTTCAATGGAAACAAAGTCAGTGACTCATGCAATCTACATGCGCAGAATTTCAGAACTAAACCAGGCGTTTTGTGGAGTGGCTGGGTTATCATTGTAAAGCTATGAGAGAAGTAGAAATTGGGAACATCATCAGTCAGTGACACATGACCCTTTGATGTAATAGAGTTCATTTGATTAAAATATTTTCTTTTTAATCAGAATTATATAGTCATGCTATGTACACTTGTACTTCGCTGTGCTCAAACACATGAGAAATAGTTACACATATTCTGGGAGGACGTAAGGAAAGGAAACACAAACTATGTGACAGTATGGGATAGTGCTAACAAATAGACAAAATTTGTCTGCTTCTTTTTAGTTTATCCGCCAAATTTAATTAATTAAGTAATACAATCTTAATTTTTTCATTATTTACTCTTGCAGACTGTCTGTCGTTTTCAGTGTACACTTTGTATATTTTTGTCTCAGATTTACTGAGTTTTAATAATGTAGTTTTATGCCTGTTTTAATATTGATGTTGCTGGCTGCCAAAGGCGTCCTTGCCCTTATGCATATACACATCTCGAACATGTCCAGTAGCTTTCTAAATAATTATTGTAATATTAATAAGGATAGTTTGACCCGGTTCAATGGAATTCAATAGACAAGAACCGAATCTCTCATTTCTGTGTACACTTGTTACTGCCTTGGCTATAGTGTTGAACTCTCGGTTTAGCTTTCGGTTTGGTTGTGCTCTGATTTATGTCAAAAGTTCCTGGTTCCATTTTCCAATGGTTGTCAAGGTGCCTAACGTGCGTTTATATTATTGGCTTGTCAGGTCATGCACGGAAATGTTTAATTCAAAAGAAGCTAATTCATCGTTCACCATTTAGAGAACACAATCGATCATAGTCAATGCCATTACCGAACTCCACAAAAATGTGGTCGGTGATCACAATAGACTAGCTACAGGGGTTGCCTTTTAGCCCAAGGATGCTGAACAGGAAATGTGCTAAAATTGCTGGGAAAACATTTTTTCAGACTTTTGTCTAAATTAAGACTTGTCCGTGTAGCGAAGAATTTACCTGCTATCTTTTCTGCGGATATAAAAAATATCAGTTTTGTTGGTCTTTTTAAACAAGCACTGAGGACTGGATACTGTTTCAAAAAGCTGCTTTAAATCCATAACACACTAAATAGTAGGATTTGAAACTCTGCATGGTGGAAATACGATATAGAAAGGTTTGCGGTAACACCATGTAATGACTATCTCTAATGATATGAATGAGTTGGGGTGGTTCTGAAAAGAACCGTTGGTTTCAACTCAAAAGTGGTATCTTATAGTGCTCATATCCGTCACTCAGTGGTGCTAAATGCTATTTTTAAAACATTCAGTATTTTCCTGCAAGGTATTGTGGAGCTATGTTTATGAAGTATGAAACCTATTCCTTTACCGAGCACCATGTACTGGTTTACAAGGTGCTGTGGCGCAATATGCTGCCAATCAAACCAGGAACACCAGGGTGAACCCCCTTCTCTTTTTCGATGAGCGCACTGGGTTCTTATACACAATGGACCTTTGGCGTTGGGCGCTCTGTTTGTTTTATAGCGCCATGTAAATGCTTTGTAGCAGTATTACTTATTATTGTCTACAAGGGGTTATCTAAAGGTGGAAATACCAACATTTCAACATACCTCCTAGATAGAATGTGGAGCCTCCCTTTTCATCAGGAAGTCCCAACCCTACACGTAATGATTTTTTTAACATTTGGGCTATTGCGGTTAAAGGTACTGTGTACAAGATTGGAATGGTAGAGCTGACAAAATAGTCAACAGATAGTGTGTGTGAATACAACATTCATGAGATAACCAAACTTTTGGGCATGCACAATTTTCAGCATGTATATAATGCATTGTCGTTAGACCTTAATTTTGGTTAAACATTAAAAATCAGTGTATTGCATTTACTTCAGGTTTTCATAAAGTTTTATTTTTAGTATGAACTTCATAATCAGTGAACTTCTAGACTGAAATTAAACAATTGGTGTTTTTTTCTTTTTTAGCAATCCTCATCAACCTTTACATTTAAAGGCAGTGGCACTTTTGGTAGTTACTCAAAATAACAACAGATTAAGCCCAAATGTTCATAGGTTTGTTATGTAAGTAAGCAACTTGTCAGCTCTACCAATCCTAACATCTTTAAACTCGGAATGTACATTAAGTACTGCCCCCCCCCCCTGTAATGCACCTTGTTAATTTGCTTAATTCACTGAGTCTCACCGTCTCTATTACAATGCACATTGTAATATTGACCAATTGTGCTCCATTGTGAATTAATGGATTCAGAATAATGGGTCTGACTCGGGGATCAACCCTTAACACAGTTTGTCCGGCATACATTTTCTTGTGAAAGCTGCTACCTGTACATGCTACAACATTTAGTGAACACCACTTCTCAGCTTGCTCTATGGGCTACAAGTGTCAAAATCTTATTTAAAATGTGCATATTTTTTTCTCTCGGATGTGAATAATATATTTTAATAATTTGTATAAACAAATTAGTTTTTTTTTTTTTTTTTTTTTTTTTTTCCCAGAAGAGTTTCGTATATAAAAAATTGTAAAAGAACTTTTGATTTCACTGAAAAATATAGTCTTTGTTTAAGTTTTTTTTTCCTTGTTTTTGATATGCGCCAGTCTTAAACAATCTATTGACCAACAAGTCTAAGAACAGACAAACAACATTATGTACATCTTGTTTGTTTTTAGCAGTGAAAAGACCGCCAGTTCACACATTACAAATTGCTTTGTTACTCCTGGGCCCATTTTCGTAGAGCTGCTTAAGCACAAAAAGTAGCTAAGCACAGCAAACTTATGCTTACCAGAATAAGGTTACCAGTTCAGGGCTCGAATTTCACGCTGGACCGCAGGCCCGAGGCCAGTGATTTTAGCTTCGGTCCAGTAAACTTTATGCCGAACAAGTCAGGCAGTCTTGTGGTTTTTTTTATGCATACTAATATAGTTACTATTACAAATAATTATATGAAATATATTATCTTTCATTAAAAAATGTATTTCAATCTCATTTAAAATAAAAGTTTTTGTTTTACTTGTCGTCAAATCAGTGTTCTGAGCACGCTTGCGGAACGTCAATCCGTCCTTTTTTCACGTGCATCAGGCTGCATACAAGTTTTCCATTCAGTTTACTCATGCCCACACCTTGTACATCTAGTCTCAAACCATTTATGTTTATGCACCCGGGGAGTGAGCGAGCGGGGACGAGGGAGTGATGTGTTGGTACCCGGCGCGGCGGCACACCTTAGTACAGCGATGTTTGTTTACCACTGACCATGTGTAAAGTCTGTTACCTTACAAAGGAGTGTTGAATTTGCATTAAGAAGGTCTGGTTGCAATACCACACATCCCTGTGTTGCATGGATTAAAAGTAAGGTCTTGTTGCCAAATGTCTTGCTTAGTATGGCTACCAACAGTGATGAGCTTCTGACTACTGCTGTCAAATTGTTGGTCAATCTTTTTTTATGACGATCTTTTTATGAATGCTGCACGTTGCAGTGTTTTGTTGGTGATTTGCCTGTCAAATCGGAATTTCTTTTTTTGAGGCGTCGAGAATGACGTGAAGTAGGTATATGGAACTTTATTGATTGGGTTTCACAGCAAAAAAAAAGCCTCCTAAGGGATGAAAAAGGCCTGCTGTTCTATCGTGTTAACTTTTTTTTCCCTAATAAAATTTTGGTCTTGTAAAAAATCTTCCGGTCCAGTAAAAATTCTGAGCAACAAGCCCTGCGGTCTTGTGGATTTTTTCCCCAAATTCGAGCCCTGCAGTTAAAATACCGTGTCTCATGTACAATATGTGACTGGTGGTATCCTGCTTATTTTGGCTGGGCAGGCAATTGTAAAGCAATATTTTCAGCTCTGTGCAATTGGGTTCTAGAGATGACTCCAAATTGCCTAGAAATTTCCTGTTATCAAGGTCACTGCATTGTCATTCAGATTGGTTGATATCATGATTGAAAGGATGTGCATAACATTGATACAAGTCGGAAAAAAAAGTTCCATATTTTACATGATACGAAGATAGCTATGGTGGAAAACTTTCCTTAAATATATTTTTGCTTGAAATGCAATTTAGTTTTTGAGTGGTGATTGAAATAGGTAGTTTTTCTTCAAATGAGTGAAGCTTTTCAGGTATTTTTTTCCCCACTTTTTGTGTGTGCGACTCCAATGATTGATTGAGGTTAAAGCCATTGGACACTTTCGGTACAGAAAAAAAATTTAAAAGTTCACAGATTTACAAATAACTTGCAGGGTTTACAGAAGGTAGTGGTGAAAGACTTCCAGTGAAATATTAGTCCGTGAAATGCTTTACTTTTTGAGAAAGCAGTAAAACAATATCAATTCTCGATAGCGAGAATTATGGATTTATTTTAAACACATGGCATGACACGGCGAAACGTGCGGATACAAGGATGGGTTTTCCAGTTATTTTCTCCCGACACCGATGACCGATTTAGCCTAAATTTCCACAGGTTTGTTATTTTCTATAGAAGTTGTGATACACGAAGTGTGGGCCTTGGAAAATATTGTTTACCGAAAGGGTCACATCAAGTGTTCATACTCTATGACGATTACCAATGTTACACATTTGCTTTAAAGACAGTGGACACTATTGGTAAATGTCAAAGAGCAGTCTTCTCACTTGGTGTATCTCAACATATGCATAAAATAACAAACCTGTGAAAATTTGAGCTCGATTGGTCGTCGGAGTTGCAAGATATTAATGAAAGAAAAAAACACCCCTGTCACACGAAATTGTGTGCTTTCAGATGCTTGATTTCGAGACCTCAAATTCTAAACTTGAGGTCTTGAAATCAAATTCGTAGAAAATAACCTCTTTCTCAAAAACTACGTCACTTCAGAGGGAGCTGTTTCTCACAATGTTTTATACTATCAACCTCTCCCCATTACTCATTACCAAGTAAGGTTTTATGCTAATAATTATTTTGAGTAATTACCAATAGTGTCCACTCCCTTTAAAGAATGTACAATGTATATTGCTTTTTTAACATTTAAAAATGTTATGATGTAGCATTGGTTTGTGGAAGAGCAGTTCATTTCAACCCTTTAATTTTCATTAAACATATTCAGCCCACCAACCTGTGAAAATTTAATTAAACGAGGTGATAAAAAAATGGGGCATGGATGAGAGAGAGTGAGAGTAAATGTTTTCTCAGGGATTTCGTACAACGCGTGCTCCAACACGGTAGTAATACATGTGCGTACATATGAACGGAATATGCACAGTGTTCGCTTTTAATCAAATTATATTAATTTGTTTTTGTGGGTCATTACCGAGCATATGTTGAGTAGTTTAAACAAATTTTATTATGAAAAGTGTCCGTTTCCTGTTGTCATGAGATTATTTTTAATACTTAACTTTTAAAAGGGCACCAAGGCTGAGACCAAGGGCAATGGAGGCCATGCTGCATGTAATTCCAGGCCTGGACTTCAGTTCTGCCCCTTCTGTCCCTCAATTTGTGATTTCATACACAGGCCTGTATGCTTCGTTTTTGGAATAATAATAATAATAACCCGTTTTTATATATAGCGCTTTTTACACCCGGAGGGCGTCCCAAAGCGCTTCACATTATTACCCCTGGTCACTGGGCCTCATTTCACTCCTTAAACAATCTCAGCTCCCTGGGTGGGAGTATACAGCCTTGTGCAACATTAATATGCGCTACTCGGCTAAATCAATCACAAGAACCATCTCTGCCCTCACAGGTACCCATTTACCCCTGGGTGGAGAGAAGCAATTAAAGTTAAGTATATTGCTCAGGGACACAAGTGTCACGACCGGGATTCGAACCGACACTCTGCTGAACAGAAGCACCAGAGCTTGAGTTCGGTGCTCTTATCCACTCGGCCACGACACCCCGGAAGAGCACCAAGGCATTTTTTGCTTGGTAAAAGGACACTTTTTTTGGCTTGGCTTCTTTTGCTTAGCAAAAGGAAATCGTTAGTTTCTACTGGAGAGCATTTTAAGGGCACCAAGGCATCGCCTTCGTTGCCTACTTGAAGTATCAGGCCTGATACAGGAGAATATTCATGCCAATGATGAGTTTCTTTTTTATTTATTCATCACAGATATGGTGGAGGCCATCAGTCAGCTGGTGAAGCGCGGTCATCAGCTCACACCGGAGGAGCGTAACCTGCTCTCCGTCGCTTACAAGAACGTCATCGGCGCACGACGGTCTGCATGGCGGACGATCAACACGGAACAGGATAAAGAGATGGCCAAGCCGGAGGGCAAAGGGGATCCCTTCAAAATCGCACTAGCCAAGGAATACCGTATTGAGGTTTGTTAACTGCTTAGCACATGTCAAACTGTCAAACTGAGTTTTAAATTGTCAGGTTTTTTTTGAGGATGCTTGATAACTTTTGCTTAAAAGCCATTGGACACTTTCGGTAAACAGTTTTGTCCAAGGCCCACACTTCGTGTATAACAACTTCTGTATAAAATAACAAACCTGAGCACCTTGTTTCCCACCCTTGTTTCTGCACGTTTCGCCGTGTCATGACATGTGTTTAAAATAAATCTGTAATTCTCGATATTGTTTTACTGTTTTCTCAAAAAGTAAAGCATTTCATGGACTAATATTTCACTGGAAGTCTTTCACCACTACCTTCTGTAAACCCTGTAAGTTATTTGTAAATCTGTGAACTTTTTATTTTTCTGTACCGAAAGTGTGCAAAGGCTTAAAAGGCAAACTATACCTTTGGTTTTTTGGAGCTGACATTTAAACATTTTCGTTTCAAAGATGGTTGCGTTTTTGATACAATATAACCGAAAAATTGGAATACTTACTCTGAGAAGCGTTACTGACAGTAACGCTTCTCAGATTCAAATTTTGTGGCATAAAAACTTGTTTCTTTTTACATACACTGTAACCACATTTCTTCCAAGTGAAATATTATCAAAATGCTTTAAGCCCGGTTCATACTTCCTGCGAATGCGAATGCGAAGCGAATTTGACGTGAATTTGACGTCACTCCCTCCTTTCGCAGCGATATTCGCAAGGGAGTAGAGCAGAGGGCAACTGCTGCGAATTGTTCGTTGCGTGCAAATTTGTGATGTCAAGATTCGCTTCGCATTCGCATTCGCAGGAAGTATGAACCGGGCTTTATCCTATCGAAAGTTGCTGTAGGTTTCTAACCATAAGTTGTCATTGCCATAAATTAATAAGAGTAATTACCAAATGCATGCTTCCCTTTAAAGTTTGTGCTCCTTTTGTACTTTTGTTTTCGTTTCTAGATAGAGAAGGAATTATCGGACACCTGCTACAAGATCCTAAAGGTGTTAGACGAGCATCTAATCACAAACACAAAAGAAGATGATTTTGAGTCAAAGGTCTTCTACCGTAAAATGTAAGATTCAATTCAATTCAATTCAATAAAAACGTTTGTTGAAAAAAAAACAATTGTGAGAATTAAACAGTACATAGAAATTTAACAAATCTAAAGTGCATTAAATTATACAAAAACAATATAATCTAAAAGCAAATAATAAATTAAGATCAAAGACAAAATTACGGAATTAAAAATTGAGCTGAACAAAAACAAAAATTGTTTCCCCTGTAATCTTGCGCAATTTTGTAAAGCACAAAAACTTGCTAAGCACAGAAAAATCGACAAAATTAGATTACAAGCCAAACTACTGTACATTTCTATGATTGGTACCCCACTCATTTCTTGCTTCCTCAGCTCAACAGCTATATGAACTTAGGTCTGATTAAACCTTTGAAAAACTGGGTAACTTTATTTGAAAAAAACATTTTGAAATAAGTTTCACAAATAAACCAATACGTAATACCAGTAGAATTTGAGGCTTCACAGGGGCTGTGTCGTCATGATCAAAGCAGGGCCCAATTTCATAGAGCTGCTAAGCATGAAAATTTGCTAAGCATGACATTTTTGCCTTGATAAAAACAGGATTACCAACCAATTTTCCACATGTTTTTCAGGATAAGCAAACAACAGCTGAATACCTGTAACAAGCAATATGCAACAAGTGGAAATTTGGTTGGTGATCCTGTTTTTATCAAGGAAGAAATTTCATGCTAAGCAAATTTTTGTGCTAAGCAGCTCTATGAAATTGGGCCCTGGACTGTAGCTGTACGTGGAACTATGAACTCTCACCCACTTACTTAACGTGGTGTCCTCCCTTCTATGAAGAGCAGTGTGCGCCCATTTTTTGTTATTTTATTTTACTGCTCATTTTAACATCACAAACTTACTAAAATTTATCATAAAAGTAAACAATCTATAATAATAAAAAAACAGACAAAAAAGAAAGCGTGGTGGCGAAACAAGCTTTTTTGACAGGTTTGGAGACCACATGTTTTGATGTTTTGGGTTTTTTTAATATTGGTTTTAGGAAAGGGGATTACTTCCGCTACCTGTCCGAGTTCAGTGATGGAGACAAAAGAAAAGAGCAGTCTGAGAGCAGCCTTGCCGCTTACAAAGATGCCGCAGCAGACGCTGATAATCTGATTGCCACACATCCCATCCGACTTGGTCTGGCGCTCAACTTCTCCGTATTCCACTACGAGATCATGAATAACCCGGTAGGACAATCGGGCTATAAGCCTCCTGCGAGTTAAATTTTAGTAACGTGCTATTGATCCAATTGATTGGCTCAACTTCAGAGAGCTGCTTGAGCACAAAAAGAAACTAAGCCCCGAAAAATTGTCCTCACCAAAATAAAGTTACCAGCCAAACTACCATGTCAGGTATACAATTTGTGACTGGTATCCTGCTCATTTCTGCTTAGCAGAAAATTTTGCTACAAATTATCTGCTTAGCCAATAGAAGCAGGACCAGTTACAGATTGTACAAGTGACATGGTAATTTGGTTAATAACCTTATTCTGGGCCCAATTTCATAGAGCTGCTTAAGCAAACAAATTCATGCCTAGTAAAATCAGATTACTGGCCAAGACTCAATTGTTATGCTAAGTAATTACCAGCTAAACACCAGTCGCAAGCAATGTATATGGCATGAAATTTTGGCCAGTAACATGTGTAAAATAAGCAAATTTGTTCGTGCTTAAGCAAATTTTTTGCTTAAGCAGCTCTATGAAATTGGCCCCTGGCATAATTTTGTTGCGCTTAGCTAATTTTGGTGCTTAAGCAGCTCTGTGCCCTGACGTCATCACTCAAGAACTTGATTTTTGTTTTCCCTACTTGGAGCAATTTATATGAAAAAATTGTGTTCACATGAAATTTTTTTAAACTAAATTAATTTTTTTCACATCAAGAAATTTGTAAGAAAATTTATTTTGATCAACAATTTTTTGTTATCACTCGAAGGAAGCAGCATGCAAGCTGGCCAAAGACACCTTCGACGATGCATTGAAGGAACTGGACAAGGTCCCTGAAGATAACTACAAGGATTCCACGCTGATTCTGCAGTTGCTAAGAGACAATCTGACCCTCTGGACGTCAGAGGGGGAGTCCGATGGTAGGTCTGGGGGAGGGTGTATGGGTGGGGGAGCATGATGCTGAGTTGAATGGTTGCCCTTTTGATAAAAAGGGGGAGATACCTTTTTTTATTATGAGATATCACTTAACATTACTAGACCGAACGGCCACTTCAATGTTAGAGCTACACTTTATAACTGATATGGGCTATCGACCCAAATCAACCATCCTGAGGCTTAAAGCCATTATACACTTTCGGAACAGAAACAAAATAAAAGTACACAGATTTACAAATAACTTACAGGGTTTATAGATGGTAATGGTGAAAGACTTCTCTTGAAATACGATTCCATGAAATGCTTTACTTTTTGAGAAAACATTAAAACAATTATCAATTCTCGATAGCGAGAATTACGGATTTATTTTCAACACATGTCATGACACGAAAACAAAAAGTTACATATTTTACACGATACGAAGATAGCTATGGTGGAAAACTTTCCTTAAATATATTTTTGCTTGAAATGCAATTTAATTTTTGGTGGTGAGTAAAATAGGTAGTTTTTCTTCAAATGAGTGAAACTTTTCAGGTATTTTTTTCCCCCACTTTTTGTGTGTGTGACTCCAATGATTGATTGAGCTCACTTTCGGTACAGAAAAAAAATTCACAGATTTACAAATAACTTGCAGGGTTTACAGAAGGTAGTGGTGAAAGACTTCCAGTGAAATATTAGTCCATGAAATGCTTTACTTTTTGAGAAAACAGTCAAACAATATCAATTCTCGATAGCGAGAATTACGGATTTATTTTAAACACATGTCATGACACGGCGAAACGTGCGGAAACAAGGGTGGGTTTTCCCGTTATTTTCTCCCGATTCCAATGACCCACAAGAGCCTAAATTTCCACAGGTTTATTATTTTATATATAAGTTGCGATACGCGAAGTGTGGGCCTTTGGACAATACTGTTTACCGAAAGGGTCCAATGGCTTTAAACGGGGTTATCCCCTTCACAGTCGGTAAGAATGTAGGCATGGGTATCATCCACTAGGAGCCTAGCTGGTAGAGCAGAGTGCAACACCTTCCCAACTTTTTACAAAGCAACTATTGTTAAAGTGCCTTGCTCAAGGACACAAATTTGATGTGTCTGTTTTAAGGAATTTGCTTGGCCTCTTCAAGAAAGAAATAAGAGGTCTGATTTTCTTTTGAACAAGTTTAAACAAGAAGCTGTAACATTTCTTTCTGTATTTATTCCTCATTTTATCAACAGAAACCAAATTAGAAGACGTTGAAGACCAACAACAAGAATCTTAAACTAGCATTATTATACAGGTCAATGGGGAGACGGATCAAATGTGAGTAAAAGATCTTCAATTTCCAACTCATTGGATTTGAGAGTTAAGAGTTACCATGTGGACAGTTTCAGGGTTTAAGGCTGAGTCACACTGCAGCGATATCGAAAACGATCACTGCGCAAAGAGAACGCATTATATTGGTTGAATTGCTCCACGCAGAATACGCGCACGTTCATTCAACCAATCGAGGGCGTCAGTGGCTAACCTTCTCGTTTTCGTTCTCGCTATCAAGGCTAGTGTGAACGGGCCTTAAAGGAACACAATGCCTTGCAGCCCTGATACTTCGGCTTTTAAGGGGCACGGATGTTTTGCCTTGACTTACGTTCATACGCAATCCTACTATTGGTCATGCACGTTGTGTAGTTTTTCGTAGAGACGCTAAAATTCCCATGTAACTGCTCCATTTTGACACGATGTTGACAGAATAAATGCATGCGGTGCGCGACGACTATGCTGTACATGATGGTACATCACATGTACCAAGCATGGGGAAAACCACTATCCCAGCATGCACAGACACGTCGAGTCTTTGTCTCAAGGCGTTTAGCGTTGGTTCGCGTAATTTTACCACTAGAGGGCGTTTAATCTCACGCTATCGCTTTGTTCCGAAACGCCCTCTAGCGTTCGATGTTTCGAGTATTTTTTTGTCGCACGCAAAGAACAACGACTAACGGGCCTGAAATCTGCTGTTGTGCCTTACGTGCGTAAAAAATTGGGGTCTATTTCGTTGCATGAAATTTACACAGACATCGGGACTTTTTGGCTTATTTTCGAACTTTGACACATTGAATATAATTTGTTTTCGGGAGGAAGGGCACGACGGCAATGATGAGAAAAGGGCACGGCAATCATTGCCGTGAAAAATTGGGTTTTTGAAGGGCATTACGGCAATCGGTAGGGGCAACGACAGCAATTGCCGTCGTGAAGTATCAGGGCTGCCTTGGATCGGTCGAGTTGGTCTTTGAAAAGCGTTGGTAACCTTTTGTTTTAAAATGCATACGGGTAGAAAGATGTTGTAAAAGTAGAATACAATGAGCCACACGAACATGCTTCGAAGTGCACGGTTTTCCTTTACCTCGTCGACTAACACGGTCGGCCATTTTTACTCACATAAATGGCCGGCCTTGTTAGTTCACAAAGTAAAAGGAAAACCACGCAATTTCGAGGCAAATTTGCGTGGGTCATTATATTCTACTTTTAAAACATCTTTCTAACCATGTATTTTATAGCATACGGCTACAAACGCGTTTTATTGACCAACTCGTCCGATCCAAGGCAACGTTTCCCTTTAAAGGAACTTCCCCACCCAACACCAAAAAAAGCATTGGTAACAAAAAACATGTATCATTCTACAAGTTGTGCCTATCAACCAGATAAGCTAGCATTTACTTGAGATAAAACCGTGGGGCTGCACAAGTGCAAATAGTATCCTGAACACAAACATTTTTTATTCCAAAAATATGGTTGCAAGCCAAAACACCATGTCGCATTTACTGGTTTTGACTGGTTTCAACCTCTGAGGATAGTCAGTCAACAAGATATATCTTTTGAACCTTTTTGTTTTGTTTTCTTCGTACAGAGGAAGAGACTTCTAGGCTGTGGACCATCAACCCGGACATTCCTTCAATTTTTTTAGAAAGGAAACTCCTCGCCCTTGGATGAACGCTTCCATAAAACGAAGCAAACCCTGTCAGTCTCCTCTACTTGGATCTGCCTAAAATATTTAAGGTTTTTTTGTTTTTGTATACTATAATCCATAATTACTGTTTCTACGTCAAATAAACAAAAAGGGAGTGGGATTCAGTTAATGTGTCGCTACATTTTCATAATTAATACTCCACTCTAAGGGTGTTCTTACAAAATATTTGTCTCAGGAAGAGCTTTGCTTTGTTCAGCTGGTTCTTAGAGCTCTGCTTGTTTCAGCTTGTTCTTTTCTGCACAGTTGTGAATCATGAATGGCTTTAAAGCTTGATTTTGTGGAAATACTTAAAAGAAGGAAGTGAATTTCGTTAACGCGATACCTCCCAAATCCTTCAGTATCCTATTTTGCGAAATGAAGGGTTGAGAAAAACTGAGGGCTGTAGTCCTTATGACGATTGCTTATCGCTCTGTCAGGCATTTCAATCGTATCCAACTCTAGACATGAGCCGAATTTCATAAAGCTGTTAAGCAGATAATACTGCTTGACAAATTTCTTTGCGAAGCAAATCTTTAGTGGGGCACCAGTCACAACAATGTAAACTTTGTGAATTTGGCTGGTTACCTGTTTCCGTTAAGCAATACTTTTCTGTGCTTAACCAGTTTTTGTGCATTCAGGCTTTATGACATTGGGCCATGTTGGTACGAAGTGACTTAGGAGAGGAGGATATTGGAGGATTGATGTCACCTGTAGGCAAAAGGGCCTTGGGAGTATTGCATGAGGGACGTTACGATGGGTATAGTCAGTTGTTTCAGCCCGAGTGTTGGCTTTTCACCGATAGGATTTGTCTTCCTAACCTTTTTCTCAACGTTCTTTCATGTGTCGTCGTTGTCAGTGCAAAAATGTCATACCTCCTAAATTAGCACTTGCATTACCTGCAGGTTTTTGAAATTGTCAAAGTGTTGTATCTTCGCTTAAAAATGGCCCGGACATAAACTCAAAAAATGTATGCCTCGAGTTATGGCGTTTGTGCACAGAGCATTTTCATGCAAGAACCAAGCTTTTATGCTAAAATGATATGCATATTTTTTGCATGGATTATGTTCAAGTGCGAGTAAGAGGTTTTGTGCAAAATGGAAATACAACGTTTTTCTATGGAGCATTTTGTTGCGAGATAGAAGGATTTATACAAAATTGAGGTACAATTTTTTTGCTCAGAGCATTTTTGTGCGAGATACAAGGATCAATGCAAAATGGATAGACAAAGTTTTTGCACAGAGCAATTTTGTGCAAGATATGCGGATTAATACGAAATGGATTTACAATGTTCTTGCTCTGACACAACGATAGAACACTTTTTGGAATAAACGTTTTCCTCATAGTGGTGCTCTTTGGGGACGTTTTCCCATCCCTCCTAGACAAAAGTTTAGGTCTTTGATATTTTTTTAAACTTTGAAGTGTGTTTGTGCCATCTTGCAAATGTCACTCAGGTGGTGATATTTTTTGTGCTTGAGGGTTTATTGGATGACATGTTTGTTTGTTTGTTTGTTTGTTTGTTTGTTTGATGGGGGTGTTTGTTTGGTGTTTGTTCGTTCTTTGAGCATAACATACACCTTGTCATTAAAACAAGAGTTTTAATTGGTAATCTTAACAATAATAACCAACAAAAATAAAATATGGAAATTGGATCTAAAACAACCTTGTCCTATATTTGCTTTATTTTTGATATTTTGTTGTTACTGAAACTTCCTTGATACACAGGAAAAGTGGAGTTGTTTTTAACTAGAGTGGCCTCCATGCCTGTTACGTACAGCACCATATTTGTAATAACTGGCATCATATTTGGTATGTTTAACTATTTGGGTTGATTAACTATGCTTTTGCTACAGTTCTTTTCAGAGATTGTTTTTTTATACTACCTAATTTAAGAAATGTATTAATTATTGAAATTGAGAGTCGGTTTAATTATCATTACAAGAGGATGGAAGAGTTACTCATAACATTGTTTGTGTAAGAACGCACTCCTTTATGGCTACCAGCCAACAACTTACATCATGGCACCCTTGACGTCACCAGCAAAGTCCCATCTTCACTATTAAAGCGTTTTTGCTCATTGATTGCAGCATCTGTTGTTTTGCGAGAATACTTTTTGAAAACGATGATGTTGGCCACTGTGTTTACCTGCAGAATATATTTCCCTGTTTTTTTGTTGTAATAACGGCAGCTATAATATGGTGCCTAGTTAAGTGTGGTAATATTTTTGGATTGATTATTTTTTGATAAAAACATGGCAAATTTGTTATCAACCGTTTTCTACCCTTTTTTTTTTTTTTTTTTTTTTTTGAGTGACCGTAGATGTAGTATTTGTGTTTCCTTTTCCCACAATGCTGTAACTGGTTATATGAATTTTAAAACTTAAAAGAAGTTCACTCAAGCAACCAGATTTCAGTTGCTATTTTGTTTTGTCACGCTTCTCCTGAAAAGCTCAGGAAAATGATTTGATACTTTTCTTTTTAAAATGAACCTTCAGTGACTGGAAAAAAATAGGAGTTTCCTGATTTCAGGATTGTTTCCCAATTAGCTTTGGAAGAGTTTCACAGTCCGACAAGGATTGACTTTGAAGGGATGGAAGAAAAACGACACTCTAGAGATGTAGAGTGTAAATGGTCTAAGATGTAATATCCTCGCCACATTTCAAACAAAATAGCCCATATGCATGTCCCAATTTGCGTGATCGACAAGCAGTGGATTCTGGGTGAAATTTGAGCCCAACTATCATTGGCTTATTGTTTTTTTTTGCAAAATGTAGTGTTTTTAGTTCCATCCTTTTCAAGTAGTCCTAAATATTTTCATTTTGACCTTATTCCTGTGTAAAAATATAACGTCCGTGTTTTACCATCAACACAAATGCAACAACATTGTAAACAAACTCATTAAGGAAATTTCTGTGTAAAGTAACATCTCTCCACTCTCTCTCTCTCTCTCTTTCGATTTTTTAAAATGTGAGCTTAAATGTCAATAAACATGCCTGTTACTGAATACTGAGTAATGTGTTATTTGCGTTTTCTTGTTAGGAGATGCATACTTTTCAGGCAGCACACATATCTTACAGTAGTTCGATATACACAATTGTTATCCCTGTCTATTGGGCATACTACGACCATTCTTTGAACTTAGGAGCATAAGCTTAGAAATGAGGGGTCGATAGCTCTATGGTGCAACATAATACTGTGTCCGCCCGAGAAGGTGCACATAGGGCCACTGATTTTCCGTTTCAGAAAAGTGCAAATTCCGTTTGGCAAAAACATGAATTCCGTTTCAGGCACAAAAAATTCCGTTTCATGTTTTTTTAATTAGATAAAAGGTTGTTTAATACCCAGGGACACACTTATAAAAATCAATTTGAGATAAGTTGCACTGTTGACTTCGTAAAATGTTCATTTGAACTGACAAATTTCAAAAAAATACTTTTTTTTATAATTGTGGATTATTTTGTATACTGCTGTTCTAAAAAGGTTGCACTGTGACTGCAGCATCAATGCACATGATGTGATAGACTTGATTCCAAGTCTAAAACTGCAGTTGATTCTCTGCATCAGCCACATTGTAGGCTAATGACAGGAGTGTATCCACAAGAGGGCGCTGTTTCAGCATGATCAAAGACTTGGGAACAAGTCTATGGACGTGACCATTCTCCATCCACAAACAAAATGTCAGCCATTTTGTTTTCGCTTTGGCGACAGAATGTTGACAGTTTACGGTTTTATTTTAGACCTTTCTGAGATGAAAAAACATTGTATGTGTTCTTATAGATCATAGGTAAGCTAGTTTGTGTATTATTGTTGGTAAAAGAGAGGGAGAAAATGCAATTTGGGTGAACAAAAAATGTTTAAAACGTGCCGCGAATAATGCCCTTCGCTTAACCATGTTAACAACGTGTGTACATCATGTGTGTAAACATTGAGGATGGTGTGAAGTAGAACAGAATGATCCACGGTTACGATCTCGTACTTTTTAATGGTCTGATTTCTGATGCCTTTTTAGTTTAACAAAAAGAATCTTAATAAAGAATGCAATTTCAATAGTTTTGGCGTCAAGAAAAAAAAAAAAAAAAAAAAAAAATCAAATTTTCTGAAATCCCGTTTTCCGTTTCAAAGGGCGGATTCCGCGAATTCCGTCCGTTTTCCGCGATCGCGGAAAATCAGTGGCCCTATGCACATTTATAAACCTGGGTGAAGAGAAGCAATTATGGTTAAGTGCCTTGTTCAAGGACAAAAGACTAATGACCCGAAATGACTGGTAGAGTTAATTGCTTTTTTACAACAATTATCTTGAGAGTGTTGCTTGGTGCGTTGTCTTGGTTCCAAGACCACTGATGTTGCGCGGTTGCACACAACCAACGTTCCAATCTACATGTATATAAACGACAAACTGTACACGCTTGTAATGAATAAACATAGAGGGCGCTTTGGATTCTTATGTTGTTGGGGAAAAGAACACTATTAACAGCGCCCTCTATGTTCATTCATTGCAAACGTGTACAGTTTGCTGTGCATTTAGATTGGAACGTTGGTTGTGTGTGACCACGCAACATCAGTGGTCTTGGAATCGAGACTACTCTGTGCGAGACTACATGGCCCAACATCATGGCTCTGCTTACTGCTGTATCTTTGCGCTTAAGATCACTATTTTCCGCTTATGTGCAAGTACCAATTTTGACCCATGAAGAATGCTTGACGTAAGCGCGGAACTCCCTGCTTCCGCAAGCTCAGATTCTTAGCTTACGGTAAGCAGAGCCATGAAATTGGGCCCTGCCTTGCGAATATTGTCGTTCAATTGAGCAGCAGTGGGGAGACGGCAACATCAAGTGTGTAGTGTAATCGAATGAGAGCATGTAAAACCCCAACCGTGTCAATTGTTTTTCCACAAGTCTATCCCACAACCCGAATTCTGCGCTTACGATCATGATTCCCCGCTTACGTGCAAGCGCCGAATTTCAGTGCGCTATAGCCTTGTAAGCGTAGAATACCCAGTAATGTGAAGTACACACGCGCAGAAGCCAAAATTCGCCGCTAACCCGTGAAATACGCTCACCGTAAGCACATCATGAAAGCGCAGAGGAAAAGTGTTGCTCGGCAGTAAACAATTGGCCCAATTAACTGCAAAGCAAATGAGCAGGAGACCATTTCTTTCGGCTGGTGGGACGTCGAGGTTTGCATGTAAATAATTGTTCAAAGGGGCCCAAAAATATTTCATAAAACAAATTTGCTTAGCACAGAAAAGTATTGCTTTTATAACAGAAAGAGGTTATCAGCCAAAGCTACATTAGGTTTACATTGCTGTGACTGGTCCGCCACTTAATGTCTGCTGAAATTGGGGATCGAAATCAAAGATTATAATCTTCGTTCGAAATACTTCACCAAATTTTAGGGCCTAATTGATTGTGCGCACCATCTGCGCATGGTATGCGGCAATCCGCATTTGCAACCATGTAACACTTGCGGTTCGCGGTACGGCGGGTCGTACGTAGCCTTTTGTCCAGGCATTTGTGGGTTTTAGAGCCGTGGTTCCAAGTGACTGAAACTCGCACGTGGTATATCCAATACGTTTCCAGTAGCTCAGCTGTTTAAGCCACGAAGGCCTTGACAAAAGGCTAGGCCGTTTACGGCCGTGCGGCGTGTCTGCTGATGACGCGTTTGCCTCGCCTCCAGGAACTAAATTAGACTGGTACCGTTGTCTTTATCCTTAATGGGAGACTTAGCGCATAATCGAATATCAAACGTTATGCTTGAAAACAGGGTACCGTACCAGTGCATACCAATCCGCTGCAGTGGTATTCATTCTCGCTTCAAATTTTGCTGCACCGCCTGATAATCCTTCAAATTAAACTTTAAAAATCTCACATAATACACGAGTAAACATGGAAGCGGATCAAGTTCGGGAAGGCCTTATTCAGGGCGCTAAGCTGGCCGAACAGGCTGAAAGATATGAGGGTAAGGAACGTTACAATATTTATATTTTTTTTATTCACTTTCTCGTTTTTTTTTAATAATATATTTTTAAGAAAACCGGAGCATTATCAAATTGTAAATGCGGTTGTATTGTAATTATGCACGGTATTATAACACCATAGCTATGATAACACGTATGAATATGGTAGGGCATGTAGGGTGGGCTTCCCTTGCCTTAATTAAAATTAAACTAGCCCCACTCAGGAGAATTCACCATAGCGGTACTTGTCAAAGATGTTAATTTTAATTTCTTATGTGACCATGTCCATGTGACATGCAATAATCAGATAATGACATCATCATGTTTGATGTGAATTGGGATAACATTCCGTATGGCGCCACCACTTTTTCACTAATTTTTACAAAAAAGGATATCTCATTGAGGTAAATTAGATACTATATTATTTCATATCGAATGAAAAAGTGGTGGCGCCATACGGAAACTTTGAATTGAAGTGTAATTTTTGTCAAGCTTCACTATAGTAACAATGGGTCTCCTTATATCATGGAACCAAAATATTCCCCTTTTTTATATCATTATTATTTATTATTGTTATTGGGGAAAAGTATCCGTAAGATAAGGCGCCTCCACTTTTCATTCAATATGAAATAATATAGTATCTAATTTACCTCAACCAATGAGATATCCTTTTTGTAGTTGCGATAACTTAATACTCCTCCCGACAAGCAGAGAGCCGTCGGGAGGAGTGTTACGTTATCACAACTACCCTGTTTGTAAAAATTAGTGAAAAAGTGGTTGCGCCATACGGAAAGTTATCCATGGCATTATTGGTTAATTAAAAAACATTCAACCATCGCAGCCACAAACTGAATTGAGTTTAAAATACAGAGATTCATAAAAATAGATTATAATAAAAATTACAGAAAAACCATTGAGAAATACAATTTGTTGTGCACATTTTTATAGTACATTGTCAAGATGTCAATAGACAAAGCTCATAATCATACAGTGAGTCGATAGATAGTAAAGAATACGTTACTGATCTGGTAAAAAAACGTGATTTTGTTTTTGTTTTCCCCAACTGGACGAATTTTCGCTGACAATGTCTGCCAAAAGTGAAATTATATCATAACAATTCAGCATCTTTTCAAAGGGCGCCCTCAACATGTAATTAAACATATTTAAAGACAGTGGTCACTATTGGTAATTGTCAAAGACTAGCCTTCACCATTGGTGTATATCAACATGCATACAATAACAAACCGGTGAAAATTTGAGCTCAATCGAACTTGCAAGATAATAATGAAAGAAAAAAACACCCCTGTCACACAAAGTTGTGTGCGTTTAGATGGTTGATTTCGAGACCTCAAGTTCTAAATCTGAGGTCTCGAAATCAAATTCGTGGAAAATTACTTCTTTCTGGGAAAACTATGGCACTTCAGAGGGAGCCGTTTCTCACAATGTTTTATACCATCAACCTCTCCCCATTACTCGTCACCAAGAAAGGTTTTATGCAATAATGATTTTGAGTACATAATTACCAGTAGTGTCCACTGCCTTTAAAAACTCATACAAGTTACATGTGATTGCCTAAGTATAACAAGTAACTTGTAGTAACTGGCAAATGCACTTGTTATGCACATGTCAATTGTATCGTTTGAGGCACATAGACAAATGACGCACAATTCCCGGGGGTCCTATGGTACCTCAAACAATTGACAAGTGCATCATGTGCAGTTTACTTGCACGAATTATTAGTTTGCATTTGAAATTGTTGGTATTCGATAGTCAAAATGCCTAAATACAAAATCTATTTGGAAGTCAAACATTGTAATCCCTTTTAAAGGTAAATATTTTAGTATTATTTTGGGGTTTACATACATCATGGAGGAAGGAATACAAGGAGCTACAGCGAACAGGACATCAAACATCCCAGGTCTAGTACCGCCACAGATTTCCTAACCGCACGCAACAAAAGCTGTCTCTCTGTGTACGCTTGCGCAATATGGACCCGAGGTTAAAAGATTATGTCAAGCATTGCACGCATCAGTTACAAGGTAGCGGCGTTGTACAATGTTTTTGAAAAGTCAGATTTTCATTCGCCTCCCAATAAAATTCACTACAATGCAACACGTACATGTCTGCACCAATGCGTAGACAAGGGTTCACTGAGATAAGACCGTCATTTTTACCCGGCCAAACTCAGCCCAAAGTTATCAAAATCACAGAAATATTTACGCATTATTTTATTCATATATCAATAATTGTATTACCAGAATATCAACGTAACTTTCCTTGTGAGAGTCGGATTTTAATGAAGGAAACGTCAGCAGAATTGGAATCTCACTGCGCATCGGACGGACAATAAAGCTAACATGTACGTGTGGTATAGAGCTACTGCACATGCAATTATCGTTTGTTCGGAATTATGTACTATTACAAAACACAAACAAGTAACTTCTCCACTGTGCAGTTCGGAGCAGTAACAGACCCTGTGCACAAAAGGAACTTAATCATCCATGGTCACAACTGCAGTCCATTGATCAATAATCACCCTGTGGGGGCTTAGCGGGCCTTTCAAACTCCTTGTATTTCCTTCCTCTATGCATACATGAAGCCCCTTTAATATACAGATAGTTCGTTAAAAAATATATATATATTTCTGATGACCCTGGTAAAAGGAGGCTCACAATCACTACGAACGTATGCCCACTTTCATAGACTTTATGGATGAATTTAATCAGACAAACATTTTTTTTTGGGTAGGTCACAGTGGAATGTAAAATTACGTTCCACTTTGACAAAAAAAAAAAAAAATTGTTGTGAATGCTACCACCATTAACATTACATCAGAAAGATACATTTGTGAGAGTATGTTTCAAATCCTTGCTGCTGCATGTCCTAGGTGCAAGTTATATTAAGCCTGGTGGTGTACCCTTACTTCAAATACTTTTAAGTCCTGATGTGACGGTTCACTTTCACTTTCAAAATTCTTTCACAACAGTTCTTCAGGTTATTGATGAGTCATGATGACTAGGTTGAACATTTTCATTATTGGTGCATTAAAGTAACACGTTGCCTTGGATCGGTCGAGTTGGTCATTGAAAAGCGTCTCTAACCGTTTTTTTTTTTTTTAAGATGCATAATGGTTATAAAGATGTTGTAAAAGTAGAATACAATGATTTACATAAATTTGCCTCGAAATTGCGTGGTTTTCGTGAAGCTTGGGCGATACCACGATATAATAGAAAATCGCGATACTAATTTGGAAATGATTTCGATATCGGATCGATTTGGTTTTAATCGAAATATCGATGTATCGCGATATCGATCAAGTATCGCAATATCGCGATGTATTTCCTAGCTGAGACATTTTGCCCCCCATAGGTTTTGAGTAAAACCAGAAGAATAGGTCATTAGAACACCTCTCTTATGCTATGACAGTCTCTTCTACAACTTTAACTGGGAGTTTGAAGACTGATGATGTCAAATTTAATTAATCACGATTATATCAGATATCGCGATATATTGTCGGCGATATATCGTGAATAAATTCAATCGATATCGCCCAAGCTTAGTTTTCGTTTTACTTTGCGAACTAACACGGTCGGCCATTTGTGGGAGTCAAAAATTTGACTCCCATAAATGGCTGACCGTGTTTGTCGACGAGGTAAAAGGAAAACCACGCAATATCGAGGCATATTTGTGTGGATCACTGTATTCTACTTTTTAAACCTCTTTCTAACCATGCATTTCATAACAAGCGGTTTCAAACGCTTTTTATAGACCAACTCGTCCGATCCAAGGCAACATGTTCCATTAATGACAGTATTGGTATTGTCAAAAGAGAACATTTCAGGCCTGACCTCATGGAGGCAACAAAGGCAATTGCTCCATGCCACCCTGGTTATTGCCTTGGTGCCCTTGAAATGCTCCCGTAGAAATTTACGATTTCCTCATAGGGTGCCCTTTACCAAGGAGTAAGGTGGCCTTGCTCTTTCTATGTCTATTATTATGATACCCTCTGTCCCTGATTGTTTATTATCTCCCAAACATCTGATAAATCTACTCCGCGATAGTAGAATAAAGAAAGACGGTTCTCTTAGAATGAATTCTACCTGGCAAGTAGTTACACACATGGTGTTACCGCAAACCAAATATATACTGATATTGTACCCATAGAGTTATATATAAGAACTAGAGGGCGCACTGGTCTATATACGCGACCCGGCATGCGTGCAGGCGACCATTTTCTAAGTTGACAAAACGGGCATCCCACAGCGTGTGTTTGTGCGGCCATTTTGTAAATTGACAAAACAGCATCGCGTAGCGTTCAATAAAAACAAACTCAAACGTGTATTTCATATTCAATGCACGTACAGAATGGCGCGCGCGTGTCTCCTTGCGGTCCCGTGGTGTTTGTGCAAGAAGCATCATCAGTGCGCCCTCTAGTTCTTATATATAAACTCTATGGATGTACCTCAAACACTTGTTGGAACTAACTTTACCACATTTACACAAATCTCTATCACTGAAGTTATCTTCAGGCCCTCACCCATGCAGCCATACTGTGTTTGAAGTAGCAAAACCAATTTTCCATCATCACCTCATTTTTATTGTTGATAATAATCAACATCAAAATAAAACTGAGGACTAGTAGTGTTCACTCAAAATTGCAAATTGAAGATTTCTGATTATGGCACATAAAAATGTCTTGGAAGATAAAACTACAAATTTTACATATTGGCTTTTCTCAATTTTTAACATGTAAATTTATCATATGAAGGTTCTTTACATACTATCAAGCACGATACTCTCCTACATTTAAATTTGGTGTCTGATTTGTTACGCCCTCAGAAAATCAGCAATTTTTTTATTGAACAGCCTAAAAAGGGCCTACAAACCTATCCTGTATACATGTTAAGCCCTGTTCAAACTTCTTACGAAAGCAAAAGCGAAGCCAATTTGCTTGCATTTGCCTTTTGGTGTATGAATCAGCCTTCAATTAGCACTCGTACTCAATAAAATGTTCCTCCCTTTGTTTCAAAGACCAAATATTCTTTCTGATTTTGTTCTGGTAAATGTATTATAATTTACAATTTGTCAACATTAAAGTGTTTTTCATTTTTACTTTTAGACATGGCTACAGCAATGAAAAGTGTCTTCAAGATGGACTCCAAACCGTCACCGAGTTCCGAAGAAAGAAATCTTCTATCTGTCGCGTTCAAGAATGTCGTCGGCGCTCTGCGTTCAGCTTGGCGAATCATGAGTGTGGCTGAGAAGAAATGTGAAGCAGGTGTCGGAAGCATAGACAAGAAAGTTGTTTCAAAGTATCGGAAAGAGGTATGAACAATGACTTCAAAACTGCCCCCAAATCTGTCACATCCAGCTCATCCATGCCTGGAATAACAAGGAGGCAACAGGGGCTTATGGCATCTGTTGCCACGGTCTTGGCCATGGTGCCCTTTCAAAAAATCCTGTAAACTTTTAAATTTTTCAAAATAACTGCCCCTTTGCCAAAATGGAAAATGGCCTCCCATGCCCTCTCAAAATTTCAGCCCTGCCAACTGCATTTGAACAAAATGCGGAAGTATGTGGAAGTGTACAGTGCTTTAAACTGGGGCTACAGGATAATCTCAATATTTTAACTATTACCCTTTTTTTAGCCAAACAGACATCATAAATACCGGTTTATAATCATTTTACGCTTAAAATTTGCATTTAGTAATAAATAAGTCAAAAATGCACCTCTCCGTGCTGCTTTTTTCATCTATGATAATAATATGCAATGACCCCTTGACGTCGTTGGGGCAATTTCCCAATAGGTTTGTGCACAGTTCTCCAGCTTTTGCCAATTGAGGGCGCTATTTTCCATATCAAATAGCCTGCAATAAAAATAAAAAACATTTTTACCATGTTTTAAAGTGAGGTAAGAGACTTTTTTCTGTTTCCTATGGACTCCATATAATATTACAAAAATGTAATAACTATACATTTCAGAGCATGCTGTAGCCGCCCTTTAAAACACATCAATGTAAGGGTATTATTCAAATATAACATGGATTGAGGGTGAACAGTCTGAGCTGCACGGGCGTTAGTCTACTTGTCATGCGCATTTACTCACTTGCGCGCTGGGTAAAAAAAAGAGATAGCACATTGCAGGTGATGGTTAATGGACAAGTGAGAACGCGACTCTCGATCATGAGTATGTTTGAGTAAAGGCCGGTTTATAGTCTGTCGCGTGATGGTTGCGCGATTGAAATCTTGGCGTGCGATCCTAAAAAACACGGTTTATAGTCTTCGCTGAGGCCTAAAAACTGTGTCTTTTTATGATCGCGCCTCAAGATTTCCATCGCGCGACCAACTATAAACAGGCCTGTATAGTCAAGCCAAATAATATTCCTTATCCCTGAGGCAATTTTTGTCAACACCTTTCAACTATTGTTTCTGAATTTGACGTCTAGATTGAGAAAGAATTGAAGGACACGTGCAACGAGGTTCTGGAGCTGCTGAATGACACCCTCATTCAAGAAACTGAAGAAGAGTACACCAGCGACAGCGCTGCAGAGACGGCAGTCTTTTATCTAAAAATGTAAGTTAGGAATCTTCGTTTATTTTTTACCCAGTTAAAGGCACTGGAGACTATTGGTAATTACTCAAAATAATTGCTAGCATTTAAATTTACTTGGTAATAAGCAATGGAGAGCCGTATAAAACATTGTGAGAAATGGCTCCCTCTTTAACGTAGTTTTTGAGAAAGGGGTATTTCTCACTCAAATAGAAAAAAGACTTCAGCTGAAAGCACACAAATTTGTGCAACAACAGTGTTATTTCTTTCATTTTTCTCTTGCAACTTCGTTGACCAATTGAGCCAAAATTTGTACAGTTTTGCTACTTTATGCATATGTTGGGATACACCAAGTGTGAATACTGATCTTTGACAATATTACCAAAGGTCTCCAGTGACTTTAAATATTGTTTTTTTTTCTTGAAATTGCAGGAAAGGGGATTATATCCGCTATATAACCGAAGTGATCGAGGACGACGAGCGTGCTACCCAAAAAGTCCAAGCAGAGGCTGCCTATGAGAAAGCCATGAAAGTCTCTGCGGCCAACCTCAAGGCAACAAATCCAATCAGACTGGGTCTGGCACTCAACTTCTCCGTCTTCTACTATGAGATCCTCAACAATCCAGTAAGAACCATATTTTTTCCCCCGTTAACTTTGATCATGAAACATGCCAGTTTAAAGGAACACGTTGCCTTGGATCAGTCGAGTTGGTCTTTGAAAAGCGTTTGTAACCGTTTGTTATAAAATGCATATGGGTAGAAAGATGTTGTAAAAGTAGAATACAATGATCCACACAAACATGCCTCGAAATTGCACGGTTTTCCCTTTACCTCGTCGACTAACGCGGTCGGCCATTTATGGGAGTCAAATTTTTGACTCCCATAAATGGCCGACCGTGTTAGTTCGCACAGTAAAAGGAAACCACGCAATTTCGAGGCAAATTTGTGTGGATCATTGTATTCTACTTTTATAACATCTTTCCAGTCATATGCATTTTATTAAAAAAACATTTACAAACGCTTTTTATAGACCAACTCGTCCGATCCAAGGCAACGTGTTCCTTTAAGCTGTTATCAATTACAAAAGATGCAGGGGTCAATTTCACAAAGATAGTCCTAAGTTAGGACTAGTCCCAGGACTCTTTAGGAGTTATTAAAAACTTAGGCTAGTCCTAAGTTAGGACAAGTAACTTGTCCTAACTCTAGATAAGACTAGTCTAAACTCTTTGTGAAATCCACCCCTGGCCTAGTTATTGCGTTTCCCAGGAAGTTTTGGAGCCTAGTTTTAAAACATGTATTATCATAAATATATCTTTCTAGTGTATTACACGCATTATATCCTTCCTACTTTGACCTTGAACAAATCTTGAAAATTGTGATTAAATTGCCTGAAAAATATATTACACCATACACTTTTAACGCCTGTCCAAATCAACGATTGAACATTTGAAAGACATTGAAGACCACCGCACTTGTCTTGAGCTTACTTGTCCCGACACTGAAATCAGTGGCCTTGGGTAAGTATTCCATTGTAAGGCCGTATCTAAAACTGCGACTTCAGCTCCCTGGGGAGTATACAGCCGGTGCTGCGAGTTACCGCGATCCATGCTAATCATTCACTAAACTATCTCTGCCCGACACTGAGATCAGTGGCCTAGGGTTAGTAGTCCATTGTAAAGACCGTATCTAAAACGGCGACTTCAGCTCCCTGGGGAGTATACAGCCAGTGCTGCGAGTTACCGCGATCCATGCTAATCATTCACTAAACCATCTCTGCCCAACACTGAGATCAGTGGCCTAGGGTTAGTAGTCCATTGTAAAGACCGTATCTAAAACGGCGACTTCAGCTCCCTGGGGAGTATACAGCCGGTGCTGCGAGTTACCGCGATCCAAGCTAATCATTCACTAAACCATCTCTGCCCAACACTGAGATCAGTGGCCTTGAGTAAGTTGTCCAGTGTAAGGCCGTATCTGAAGCTGCGTCTTCAGCTACAGGTGCAGCTAGATCGCATATTCCTTAACACTGACAGCTGCGCTGATCTAGCCGTAGCTGTAGCCTAAGTCGCCGTTTCGGACATAGCCTAAGATTGGAGCCCTTTGGTCGATTTTACAAAGAGTTAGGACTAGTCCTAGAAGATATTAAAAACTTAAGGCTAGTCCCAAGTTAGGACGGGTAACTCATCATATCTCAAGATCTGACTAGTCTTAACTCTTTGTGAAATCCACCCCTGGTCTCTCCTTCAAGTTGACATTCTCTCTTTGATAATTCCTCTTTAGGGCAAGGCATGTGAGCTGGCCAAGAAGGCCTTTGACGATGCTATAGCACAGCTGGACAGTTTGCCTGAGGACTCCTACAAGGACTCCACTCTCATCATGCAGCTTCTTCGAGATAATCTTACACTCTGGAATGCAGAGGACAAAGGAGATGGTAAGTCAAAGTTAGTCTTAAAGGATTTTGGTACTTTTTGTAGGACACAAAACACAATGTTGAAGGTAATGTTGTTTTAAGATCGTGAAGTCTGATCTTGACAGAGCTACCAAAATCAAGTTCTTCAGGGCCTGCGTTGAAACCATCTTGCTATATGCAGCCGAGACATGGACAACAACCCAAAAGATGAACGATCGTATCAACGGTTACTACACTCAATTGCTGCGTAGAGTTTTAAACATCCATTGGCGGTACCATATTACAAACCGCTATGGCAATCCACTGCCACTTTCCAAAACCGTAAAGCAGAGACATCTACAGTTTGCAGGAGGAAAATGAGCTACCCGGACACCATCACCAAAGACACAAATCTCAATCCAAACGAGACTCAACCTGGCACCATTTCATCAAAGCTACTATTCCGTCCAAGGACGAAGGATGATGATGGTTTAAGAAAGCTTCCCTGCAAATATTACTTGCTTATGTGTTGTAGTTCTTGAGAAATGGGTAAAACCTTTCACAAAGATAATTTCCGTCTACTAAATCTTAAAGCCATTGGACCCTTTCGGTAAACAGTATTGTCCAAGGCCCACACTTCGTGTATCACAACTTCTATATAAAATAACAAACCTGTGAAAGTTTAGACTCAAGCGGTCCTCGGAGTCGGGAAAAAATAACGGGAAAACCCACCCTTTATTCCGCATGTTTCGCCGTGTCATGACATGTGTTTAAAATAAATTTGTAATTCTCGATATCGAGAATTTATAGTGTTTTACTGTTTTCTCCAAAAGTAAAGCATTTCATGGAATAATAATTCAAGAGAAGTCTTTCACCACTACCTTCTGTAAACCCTGTAAGTTATTTGTAAATCTGTGAACTTTTTTTTTTTCTGTACCAAAATGGTCCAATGGCTTTAAACATCTAAAAACGCCAAATTAGTTTGAAGATTCCTAATGTTCTTTACCAGAATACTCTATTATAATCATAATAATATTGTTTCTCAACAGATTGTATACAAGATCTTGAAGACCAGTAAGAAGTTGGACCCAAATGTGAGTATCTTTTATACACCTTTATCATAATGCCATAGTAATAATAACAGTCTCTTTTATTATTACCCCTGGTCACTTGTTTGCTCCTCGGACACAAACCTTCTCCGAGTACCCCTCTCTCATCACTCCTGGGGAAACCGCTCTTTCTCTCGGTCTGGTCCTTCCCTATGGAACTCACTCCCCATCAAACTCAGAAACGAAAATTCCTTCAACACTTTCAAGAACCAACTCAAAAGCCTCCTCTTCACTCAAGCTGCTTCTCCTTCTGTTTATTTTGTTTAATTAGTTCCTTCAGTTGTTAGCTTTGTTAGGGTTCCTGCGCCAGGAGTGTCACCTGTGACAGACATGGCGCATTACAAGTTTGCTTTATTACTATTATTATTATTACTTCATTCCTCAAACCATCTCAGCTCCCTGGGGAGTATACAGCCGGTGCTGCGACAAAGCTAATCATTCATATAAACCATCACTGCCCTCACGGATACCCATTTTACCCCTGGGTAGAGAGAAGCAATGGTTAAGTGTCTTGCTCAAGTGTCGGGCCCGGGATTCGAACCCACATCCCGAGCTCTTATTTGCTGGCCACGACACCCCCATCATCTTGGTAATGTCTCTGTGTACAACAACAGGAATGTTGTTGAAGTTTTTAACCTGCACGAGCCATATAAAAGACGGGTCTACTGGTGTAAATTTGGTTGTGAAACTTGTACACTCCACGCCATCATTTGATTATGCCTAAAAAGAGCCGTTGTGGTTTCGACGTTTCGAGCAGTATACTCTGCTCGAATCCTGAAGTTTACTGTTCAAAACGTCGAGACCACATGATCGGCTCTTTTCAGAGCCTAAAAGAGATTTACACATTGTTGTGCCCGCTAGTTTACTGATGAAAGTTATTTTAAAGATTAACATAGTTACGTTTTATTTTAAATATCAGGGAGCTATCTGTGACGTGTGGCTTGCTTTTTCTTCAATTGAATGATCATCTTGGAGTAAACCTAAAACACAACTGACAATCAGTTTAGCGCACCTCGTCATTCTACAGACTTGATGACAGCACCACGCTACACTACAACACAGGCAAAAATGTCCATTTCTTTGCTTACTGTATGGTCATCAGAAGACCCCGCTCAAAGCCCTCCTATTTACACTGGCACCACAGACGGCCACAAACTGACTTGCCCCACATTAAAACCACTGGCCTGGGGCATTTTTTCTAGTATAAAGTTTGAGCAGTGGTACCTTTTACTAGCCCTCAGAAATTAATGCGGACATTTAATTGCGAATGTTCTTTTCTTCTTTGAGATTGCTAAGTAGTAGTTGCCTAGAAGTGAATGGTTTTCCTTTTCCCGTCATAAAAATGTGTCACTAGCTACTGTCAAAGTCATCATTTGCTACTCATTATTTATAGCATTCACGTAGCATTTTGTATCTGTTAATATCCCAGAGAATTTTGTATGAACATTTAATTGCAAATGTTCTTTTCTTCTTTGCAGATTGCTTTGTAGTGTTTGCCTAGAGGTGAAAATTGTTTTCTTTTCCCAACACAAAAACGTGTCACTAGCTACTATCAAAATCATCGTTTGCTTCTAATTATTTATAGCATTCACCGGCCACAGGCCTGTGGTCCAGTGTAAAATTTATATCTGTTACTGTCCCAGAGAATTTTGTATGAACATTCAATTGCGACTGTTCATTTCTTCTTGGAGATTGCTAAAGAAGTGGTTACATAGTAGTAGTGAATGATTTTTCTTTTCTGGACACAAAAAAGTGTCACTAGCTACTGATAAAATCATAAAGCCTACATCCGTATGGACTGTAAAAGGGGTAACCCTGTTTCAGCCCTGGGAGTAAGTGGCAATGGCCTTCTGGAAAAAAAAATAATAATAAAAGGCATTGTGTGTCTGGTGACTTGCATACAAAATAAAAATAAAACAAATTTTATAGCATTTAGTGCGCAAAACTTGTTCGGTTTGAATATTTTGCTATGCAAAGATTCTGCACACACACAAAAAAACCTGCTTGAAGTTGCCTGTTTGTGAGACGATCCGTGGTGTCACCTTAACTTGAGTACTTGTGATTCCAATTCAATTTCACTGTTAAATTTCTGTGGGTTTACATTGGTAATAATAAAGCACTTTTTTTTAATAGTTAGTATTTTATATTGCACGTAAAAAGTTAACAACTTTGTAATTCCTTCTCTTCAAAGCTCCTTAATTATTATTGGTCTGAATCATAGCATGCTAGGTGTCAGCAGACTAATCAAGGCCTAATTTCATAAAGCTGCTTTAGCAGAATTGTTTGCCTAACCAGTTTCTGGCAAGCAAAACTGAGCAGGGAGCCAGTCAAAAGACAGTGTATGTGAAATGGTGTTTTGGCTGGTAACCCTATTCTTGAAAGCGAGACTGTTTTGTTCTTAGGTATCTTTTGGGCCTATAAGCTCTATGAAATAAACGCATCCCATGAAATTTGTAAAACGTCCGCACTCACTTCACTTCTGGATGGCAAAATGATAGAACATTGCTCCTTTTTGAATGAGACTGATTGATGGTGGTGTGACGCTTACGCGTATTCCTAGTGCACTACTCTAAAGCTTTTGCCGACCAATAGAGTCTGTACGCATGTGTAAATGTAATTTAACACAATTCTTGGGATGGACTGATTGGGCTGACATAAATTCATTGTACTTAAAAAAATGTGCGCATGCTCAGAGCTACAAATAACATGGGTATCTGCTGCCACCTGTCATCGCGAATCTCGCATTTATTCAAAACTCTGGTATGACAAGAGACAATGCTATTAAAAATGTGTAGAGAGAGATGTACACTAGTACATTTTATTTATTTAATTTTGGGGGCTTCTTGTTTTTAATTTTCTTTAGAAAAAATCACACAGAATGTTTGGTTTCTGCATAATAAGTATTGAAAAATATGAGGTTGTTGGCCAATGGTGTACTAAATTTTAGAGTAATTTTATAGAGATGCTTAGCTTAAGCAGAAAATACTGCTTGAAAATCCTTGTTTGGCAGTAGTGAGCAGGATACCAGTCACTATCTGTTCTTGTGACATGGTATATTAGCTGGTAACCCTATTCTGGTTAGCATAATTTTCTTGTTCGCTTAGCTTATGTGCTTAAGCAGCTCAATGGAATTTGGTCCTGCACTTTTAACTCAACTCCCTTTTAATAATTTATTTATGATGATCCTTCCTCCTCACTCTTATCAAAATCCAACACAAATTCATTTTACAAACAATGACCACCATTTCATGTTGGAGGTCTTAAAGTATCAACAAATGTACAAACTGCTCTAGCAAAAATTTGCTCTTGTTTAGCAAAACATGAACTGTTTTTTTTATGAAGTATACAAATGTTTACTGTAAGTTTACTTTTTCTTTTGGATAGTAAATTTTATTTATCAGTAATATTATTGTAGTATTGGTCAAATTATAAACTGTTGTATTATTTTTGCCTGTACCTTAGCAAAGCTCACGGCTTTAACGTTGCAAAAGAAAAGTCTGTATGGTAACTCAACATCCAAACTGTTGGACTTTGACCAAGGTGGTATGACTGTTCCCATGAGTGATTCACTAAGATCTAACTCTAAAGAATCCAACACCGAAAAGGAGCACAAC
The DNA here is from genome assembly GCF_902459465.1 of Asterias rubens. NCBI lineage: Eukaryota > Metazoa > Echinodermata > Asteroidea > Forcipulatida > Asteriidae > Asterias > Asterias rubens. The sequence goes on along the minus strand of NC_047066.1, from coordinate 3,293,943 downwards.
ACTCAAACTGTTGGACTCTGATTGTGGTGGTATGCCTGATCCCATGTAAAGCACGATCAGTTTACTAGTGCAGTCCTCAGTCCAACACCATTCAAGAACTCAACACCCAAACTGTTGGACTCTGATTGTGGTGGTATGCCTGATCCCATGTAAAGCATGATCAGTTTACTAGTGCAGTCCTCAGTCCAACACCATTCAGTAACTCAACAGCCAAACTGTTGGACTCTGATTATGGTGGTATGCCTGATCCCATGTAAAGCATGATCAGTTTACTAGTGCAGTCCCCAGTCCAACACCATTCAGTAACTCAACACCCAAACTGTTGGATTCTGATTATGGTGGTATGCCTGATCCCATGTAAAGCATAATCAGTTTACTAGTGCAGTCCTCAGTCCAACACCATTCAGTAACTCAACATCCAAACTGTTGGATTCTGATTGTGGTAGTATGCCTGATCCCATGTAAAGCACGATCAGTTTACTAGTGCAGTCCTCAGTCCAACACCATTCAGTAACTCAACAGCCAAACTACTGGACTCTGTATATGGTGGTATGCCTGATCCCATGTAAAGCATGATCAGTTTACTAGTGCAGTCCCCAGTCCAACACCATTCAGTAACTTAACACCCAAACTGTTGGACTCTGATTATGGTGGTATGCCTGATCCCATGTAAAGCATGATCAGTTTACTAGTGCAGTCCTCAGTCCAACACCATTCAGTAACTCAACATCCAAACTGTTGGACTCTGATTGTGGTGGTATGCCTGATCCCATGTAAAGCATGATCAGTTTACTAGTGCAGTCCTCAGTCCAACACCATTCAGTAACTCAACATCCAAGCTGTTGGATTCTGATTGTGGTGGTATGCCTGATCCCATGTAAAGCATGATCAGTTTACTAGTTCAGTCCTCAGTCCAACACCATTCAGTAACTTAACACCCAAACTGTTGGACTCTGATTATGGTGGTATGCCTGATCCCATGTAAAGCATGATCAGTTTACTAGTGCAGTCCTCAGTCCAACACCATTCAGTAACTCGACACCCAAACTGTTGGACTCTGATTGTGGTGGTATGCCTGATCCCATGTAAAGCATGATCAGTTTACTAGTGCAGTCCTCAGTCCAACACCATTCAGTAACTCAACATCCAAACTGTTGGATTCTGATTGTGGTGGTATGCCTGATCCCATGTAAAGCATGATCAGTTTACTAGTGCAGTCCTCAGTCCAACACCATTCAGTAACTCAACACCCAAACTGTTGGACTCTGATTATGGTGGTATGCCTTATCCCATGTAAAGCATGATCAGTTTACTAGTGCAGTCCTCAGTCCAACACCATTCAGTAACTCAACCGCCAAACTGTTGGACTCTGATTGTGGTGGTATGCCTGATCCCATGTAAAGCATGATCAGTTTACTAGTGCAGTCCTCAGTCCAACACCATTCAGTAACTCAACACCCAAACTGTTGGACTCTGATTATGGTGGTATGCCTTATCCCATGTAAAGCATGATCAGTTTACTAGTGCAGTCCTCAGTCCAACACCATTCAGTAACTCAACACCCAAACTGTTGGACTCTGATTATGGTGGTAGGTCTGATCCCATGTAAAGCATAATTAGTTTACTGGTAGGTAGTCTTCAGTACAACAGAACTAAACAAGATGTACAGTTGGATTTGGAAGGGATTGAGATGGTAAGGGGTAAAAGTACATTTCTTTCTGTAGGTACTTATAAGTAAATAGATCTTTGTAACATTAATAATCTTTTGCAAAGTTAAAGCCATTGGACACTTTCGGTAAACAGTATTTTCCAAAGGCCCACACTTCGTGTATCACAACTTATATATAAAATGACAAACCTGTGAAAATATAGTCTCAGTCGGGAGTCGGGAGAAAATAACGGGAAAACCCACTCTTGTTTCCGCACGTTTCGCCGTGTCATGACATGTGTTTAAAATAAATCCGTTATTCTCTATATCGAGAATTGATAATTGTTTCAATGTTTTCTCAAAAGGTAAAGCATTTCATGGAATAATATTTCAAGAGAAGTCTTTCACCATTACCTTCTGTAAACCCTGTAGGTTATTTGTAAATCTGTGAACTTTTTTTCTTTGTTCTGTTCCGAAAGTGTCCAATGGCTATAAGCAGTCAGTGAATGTTTTAAGTTGTGATGTCATTGATATAAACCAGTTTGGAAGGTAATGCAGTCTGCTCTAAACAGCACCCTAGTGGATGATACCCATCCCTTCATCTTTACGGACAGCAAAGGGGGAACCCTGTTTCAGCCCTAGAAGTAGGTGTCAACCATAGATATAGAATATATTACCTAGATCGGCCGTGCAGAACTACGTGCCATAAGCCGTCAACACAAACATTCCTGGTTCTTCATGGATGCGCTAACAAGTCACGTGCTGGTTTTAACGTGCTGGAGATGAGCATGGGAGATAGGCCTTAAACCACTATGGACGCTCTAAAAGTCACATGCCGGTTTGCATGAACGTTGGAGATAGGCTAATGGATGCCCCAAATGCCAGAACCCGCGTATGTACGCGCGGCCGATCTAGGTATTATATTCTATATGTAATTATCTATGGTGGCAACATGCCCCTGGTGGAAGTGTAGCCCTCACCTTCAAGTGGTCGTTCGTGGCCTAGTTATGCTTGGTGATTTCTCTTATAAATGTTTTTAATAAACGATAATAATGATGTCATGAAAACAATGGATTTCAAAATTGTGCATAAAATTAATACTATTATTAATATGGGAGTGTGGCACACCATGTTGGTATAAAACTACCCCCTTAGTATGTATGAGGTTCTTCTGTCTGCAAGAACCAGGTTAGCTTAGCATTATTTGTGTTTATTGTGTGTGGGTGTGTGTGTGTGTGGGGGTGTGGTTTATTTCTATATCTCAAGATTTATTCTTTAACAATGTTTTTAGTACAATGCCTACCGGGCCCTAGTTGAAAACTATGATATTAACATGAATTTTTGGCTGGTATGCTTTTTCTGCTAATATTGATGACAACATTCTTTCTGAGCTCAGTAACCTTGTGCACTACCAGCGTTTTGATATCTGTTTTGCTTTCATACAAACAGGCCTGGAATAACAAACTGTAAGCCATGACCCCTGTTGCCCTGGTCTTGTCTTTTTTTGCCCTTTTAAACGTTTCCCTTTGACTACAAGATTTGTCAATGGATGTGCCCTTAACAAGTGGACGTGGCCTTGTCCTCTCAAAGATGAAGTTTCAGGCCTGAATGGAGGCCATGGTAGACCATGGCCTCTGTTGCCCTGATCTTGTCCTTTTTGCCCCTTTTTAAAGTTTCCCATCGGTCACCAGATTCATCAATGGATGTGCGCCCCTTTAAAAGCTAAACTGAAAATGACCATGCCTTGCACAGATGAAATTCCAGGCCTGTACATGACTTCACAATGTACATGTGTATGAACGTGATATATAAATTGTTGTATTGAAAACAAGAATAAATCCATATTTTCCATATATGGATTTTTCATTATCCTCTTTTTCATAACCAGAAAGCTGAAAATGGTGAGGGGAAAATATAACTTTTCCAGATGGGCTTTTTTTTTTGGGGGGGGGGGGGAGGGGTTAATTTTTTTTTGAGTTTGTTAGTACACAAGCAGGAACAACAGTTTCTATGAAATAATTGTAGACAAATTATTTAAATTGCTTTAAAAATTGCATAATTTGCTATTATCTTCATTTGCTTGGTTTGTGTTTTTGTGGGTACAAGAATTGTATCACCCCCACCCAAAACAAATAAGGGCAAAGCTACCTTTAAGTATAACTGTTTTAATTAAAAGTCCATAGTACTTCTTTTTATATACAAAGGTATTAGGAGTTGGTTATTATTTTTGTTTAAGTGAAGTGGGTCTGTACAGACTGTATCATGCACACAAGAATTAAAATATTGTGAACACCTTGAAGCATTTTCATGTGAGAATCACCCTTCACAACTGTCGTCAGTGTTTTGTCTTCTTTTATGGGCCCAATTTCTTAAGGAGCTGCCTAAAGCCATTGGACACTATTGGTAATTGTCAATGACTTGCCTTCACAGTTGATGTATCTCAACATAATTATGCATAAAATAACCTGTGAAAATTTGAGCTCACGTGGTCGTCAGAGTTGCAAGATAACTATGAAAGAAAACCACCCTTGTCACACGAAGTTGTGTGCTTTCAGATGCTAGATTTCGAGACCTCAAATTCTAAACTTGAGGTCTCGAAATCAAATTTGTGGAAAATTACTTCTTTCTCAGAAACTACGTCACTTCAGAGAGAGCCGTTTCTCACAATGTTTTATACTATCAACAACTCCTCATTATTCGTTACCAAAATAATGAGGTTTTATGCTGATATTTTTTTTTGAGTAATTACCAATAGTGTCCACTGCCTTTAAGCAGAAAATTCTGCTTAGAAATCACTGCTTAGCACTAATGAGCTGGATACGTGCACAAATTGTACAAGTGACATGGGTTTTTTTGGCTGGTAACCATATTCTGGTTTAGCATAATTTGTTTTGCTTAGTTCTATGAAATTGAGGTCTGTTGTCTTTAATTTGACCTTGTAACCTGTGACATCATTTGTTTACAAAAAAGCAGCAGAGCCCAGATTTCCGTATTGACTTCCGTCAGGACGTACATCCTGCTATTGCAAAGTTCAATGAAAGAAAACAGTAATATTTATGGAAGGGTAAAATGGAAAACTTTTTTAACTTATTAATGTTTTGGGTTGTTTTCCTTTTTTCTTTACATTTCTTTTATTAATGTGGTATAATGATAACACATCTATTTTTCCTGTAGTACAAAATGGAGGAAAAACTAAAATGGATGTGTAAAATGGAAATTTGAAATCTTAATGTTTTGGGGTTGGTTTGTTTTGGGGGTTTTCGTTAACACTTCTTGAGTTTATGTTGAAAGATATCGCATAAATTTGTCCTGAATTTGGTGTACCATCTTGCCTGGAAAAACACCGTGTCACTCTTTGTAAACTTGAACTTGTTAAAGAGGGACTCTCAAGACACAAGTCTTTATATGGACTCATTTTCCGATTCCTAATGTTGACAATCTCAAACGCTATTTTAAAATGATGTAAAATGCAGAGGTCCGACTTGGGTGGGGTGGGGGTGGTGCTGGCTGGGTCACAATTTTTTCATTCAATCATGGAGGAAGAAATTCATGGAGGTAGGTCTAAGCCTTACTCTTCCAAGATTAAATTTTTACTTATTATTAAGATTCAATTGTTTTGGTTTGTTTATTTGTTCCAATGATTTTCTCATGCAAGTCCAACCAGGGAACTCGCCAAAGCTCCCGCCAAAGGTTCTAATTAAGACACATCTACACTAAAGTTAATTATTTTCAGAAGTTGTGAATATTAACTTCTTAAAAATCAATAAAAGGTCGATTCTCAACCGTTATCCGACCCCTGAACAAAACCACTTGACCACGGCAGTCTCATCTCAGTGCCTGACTATGGCCATTATTTTTATTCCCGCGCGCGCCCTTTGATATAGCGCCCTCTATTGATTGACCGTGGGTGGCCGATTTACACGACGTCGTCCCTTGCTTTGGTTGCACGCGCACGCACCAAGACTACAGCAAATACCCAGCAAAATTATATCCGCGTACCGCACCCACAAAACACCGACAGATTCCGAAATTTAGGGGCCCAAAAGTGGTCTTTTTCTAAGGAACGGTTTAACATCAGATACATTAAAATGGAGGCCAGATCAACTGAAGAACTCATCCGTATGGCGAAATTAGCCGAGCAAGCTGAGAGATATGATGGTAATGAATTTTTGATATTTTGTTTACCGATGTCATTTGGAAAGCACACGTTTTTATATGTATTTTTGACATTTGCGCACAGTGTAGTGTCAGTATGTATAGTGGCCATTTTGAAATTGTAATTAAGGGTATGGATGCAAATTGTATTAATCCCGTTCAAGGATAAGATTACTACGATGGTAGAGAATTGTTAACAGACAACATTTATCATTGATAACCATTGCCAAATCTTAACAAGTAAAATAGGTTTATCAATTTAAATAAATGCACCAAGAAATTTGGGAGAATGAAATGAAATTGAAATGTCATGAATCAATTGAAATGAATGTCTCTAGGTTTTTTTATTTTATAAATTTTAGCCGCCTATAATGTCATGATGCTATACACAGAAACCACACACTGTCGACACAGTGACAGTGACATTTGACATTATTTGAATGGCCTTGTGATCAAATATTGGCTAAAATCTTGTATCTGTCCAGCACTATCTCCTTGCTTAATTGATTGAATTTATTCAAAATTTGGATAAAAACATGTCAAAAATGCATAAAACATAGAAGAAAAGACAATGAAATAAGATAAACTAGAGAAGAACAAACAATCCCAAAAAACTGCACAAAATAATCCATGGATAACCCAAAATAGTCCCGATAACGTCAGGAGGAGGGTTATGTTGGCTTCGTCGTCGGGAGGAGGGTTATGTTATTGCAACTAAACCCAAAAAGGCAATAATTTAGTTTTTTTTCCAGTGGGGTCCTTACAAAAAAAGGCAAAAATATAAAAAAAGAAATGAAAGTATCAGAAGCAGACAAACCTAGGCAAGAGCAAAGGGAAGTATTATACTTTCATATGTGAAAACGCAGCGACTAGGAACCAACCCTAAGAGCTGTGCACGTGTTGAACTGTGTGTTCTGTTTAACCTTTTTAAGGAAATTTGCAAACAGGTTTCAATGATAAATTCAGGCATGATATTCTTCCTACTTTAGTCTGATTTCCAATTTTTTTGCCCTTGGGAAAAATCAGTAAAAAATGTGATTTAATAGCCTGAAAAGTCCTGAAAGTCTGTACTAGAACTATTAGGTTCGTTCAGCTATCATCTAGTTCTAGGAGTACATGTACCATGTAGGTCATCCCATTACTCAATAAAATGTTCCTACTTTTTCCAAGAACCAAATGTCATACCTGTTAATTGTTTGTTCACTGGTCAAACATCCATAAAATAATAAACAATTTGTTGCATCCAAATAATGCCCAGTTCACTTTAAAAAATGAAACTAACTAACTATGTGGAAATGGAAACAACTATTCAGACATCCTGTACATTAGGTGTTTGGATTCCTGGAAGAGTCAAGTGTATACTCCTGTACTTCCCTAACCCTTTACGCTCCTACTGTCTGACCACTCAATATTGCCCACTGTGGTTAATTAATGAACAGTACTGTGCACTGCAGTCATGGTGAACTTATGCTTACATAATACATGTACATTGTTACTTGGTCAACGCCAGCCCTCTTGCTGTCTGACCATTCACTACTGTCCACTGCGGTCATGTTAACCATCCCAGCCTACAGGCCTTTTATCCATGCACAAACTACCGATTCGCACGAATTGCATGTCGATGATGCAGGAATATGTTTCAAATCAATGTCCTTTGGCCAAACTTCCAAAACTTGGGTCTAGAATGCTCCACTGTTTTGAACAATTCTTGGTGGAACCCTGCCCCAGTAGGATAAAAATGTGGTTAGTTCAACACATGCATAGCTCTTAAGGTTGGTTCCTAGTCGCTGCATTTTCACATATGAAAGTTTGCTTGCGCTTCTGCAAAAATGAGGTCATTGGATGCATACAGTATGTAGAACTCGACAAACTGCAATGCATAGGCCTATGCAGTGTCAGTGAATTATGACAATCCTAGTTAGAGAAGATGAAAACCTTGGCCCTATTTTCCAAATATAGGCCCCTCCACCCCTAAGTTTGAAAGAATACCAAGATGTTGAAAGGGCAGTGACTTCATGGAAGGAAATTTGTAAAATCTGCAGTAAAGATTCAAAGGAATGCAAGGACATCTCAAATATAAAGGAAAGATCCTTGCAGTTGACAACAAAAGTACAAACACAAGTTAATGCATGCGTGCACTTTAAAATTGCAAACGCAAATTCAATGATTGTGTAACAATGAATGTGTTAATACGGTTAATCCGAATTTGCATTGTTGGGTGCTTGCATGAAGACGATATTATGATATTATCATTGTACACTGTTAGTTTCTGTACACATGGCTGTGCCACCATTGGGACCAAACTTCTTAGAGCCTCTTAAAGAAAGTGGACACTATTGGTAATTGTCAAAGACTAGTCTTCACAGTTGGTGTATCTCAACATATGCATAAAATAACAATCCTGTGAAAATTTGAGCTCAATCGGTCGTCGAAGTTGCGAGATAATAATGAAAGAAAAAACACCCTCGTCATACGAAGTTGTGTGCTTTCTGGTGCTTGATTTCGAAACTTGAGGTCTCGAAATCGAATTCGTGGAAAATTACTTCTTTCTCGAAAACTATGGCACTACAGAGGGAGCCGGTTCTCACAATGTTTTATGCCATCAACCTCTCCCCATTACTCGTAATCAAGAAAGATTTTATGATGATAATTATTTTGAGGAATTACCAATAGTGTCCACTGCCTTTAAGCACACAAAAATAGCTAAGCAGTATTTTTCCTGCAAGGTTTGCAGAGCCTTGTTTAGAAATATGAGACCTATTCTTTACAGCACCATGTTATGGTCTACATAGTTCTGTGGCGCAATATCCAGCCAATCAAGGGCGCAACCCCTTCTTTTTTGTGCACTACACAAAACACAGGAATACGCCTTTACTTATTAATAATCGAATAATAACAACACTCAGGCCAAGCTGAGAGGTTGCTTACAAAGCACATACCAGTTTTACTAGACAACTTACGCCAAGCTAGTGTTACACTGTACAGGGCTGGCCCTTCCTGTACAGTGTAACAAATACTAGTCGCTGTTCAAACTTTCACTTGGGTAGCCGGGTGGGCAAGTCAAATATTAGCAACCTGCATTGTACTTACATGTATGTAACACTATGTCAATTTTACATGCAAACAAAAAAACACTGCGTAGTCAAGTCAAGTGTAGGGTTGACTAGCCTTAGGGGCAAAACAACAAACAAACTCATTTGTGTCATTCTGAAAAGTGTTCTGGCAAGCAAGATACGGGGAAAATTTTTAACAAAAGAATTATCAAGCAAAATTATTTTAAAAACCTAAAATGTTTCTTTTTTTGCAAGCGCTTTAAGTACCGAGGGTCCTCCACAGAATTGTTCACAACTGTGTGGCATTCTAGACCTAAAGTTTGGCTGAAGCATGCGGAATTAAAACTAGGTCTTTGGAATGTTTTCTACCGTGTGTGTGTGTGTGTCTTGGTATTAAATGTCTCAATGTGCATTTTGGAGTGCTATAAATGGTTTTATCTTGACGATTTTTGTGTTAGTAATATCAAAAGAAAATGTTTTTTTCTTTTTTTCTTTTTTTACATTTTTTTTTTTTGTATCAGCATGCAATGGGTGCTTTTCCACCCGATATGCTACTTCATATCGAGTCGAAAAGCGCCCATTTCTGCCATTGCGTGCTGATACACAATGCTACCTTGTGCAGGGAAGAACCCTGCTTATTGGTGCACTATATAAGTCTATGTATGATTCTCCTCCAGACATGGTATCAGCGATGAAGGAGATCGTGGTCAAAGAGCCAGCTCTTTGCTCGGAGTCAAGAAACCTTCTGTCGGTCGCTTACAAGAACGTCATCGGAGCCCGGCGGGCGTCATGGCGGATCATCAAATCGATAGAATCCAACCAGGAGGATGGATCCGCTAAGCAAACCCAAGCCAAAAAATACCGTGAACAGGCGAGTACTTTGTTTGGGTTGTTTGTTTGTTTTATTGTTTGTTTGTTTGTTTGTTTGTTTTTGTTTTGGGGTGTTTGTTTGTTTGTTTGTTTTATTGTTTCCATGCATACATTCCAGCGTTCTCCCTTAACAGTGGTCCGCTGGACAAATGGTTGTTCAAACATCAGAGGACAGTCAGAATTACCTCCTAGTGGTCCTGCTGGCTAATTTGGTGTTGAAAATTAAAATTTAAAAAAATATTATTTCCAATTAAGATTTATATCATAAAAGCATGATATTCTTTGCACTTTGTAGTCTGATCTCAGATTGGTTTTTCTATTTCGGAAGAATCTGAAAAATTGTGATTAAATTGCCGGAAATGGCTTTTAGACCCTACTAGTGTTCACAATAAAAAACGTCTACTTTTTTCAAGGACCAAGTATTATGCTTGATAGAAAAGATATCGTCCTCGTTCGCCTTGTTTTCTCTCTCAAATATGCACAAGACTCGGGAAGTGTCGTGGCCAGACGGTAAAGACCACCGAATTCAAACTTTGGTGTTTCTGATTAGCAGAGTGTGGGTTCAAAACCCCAGCCGTGACACTTGTGTCCTCAAAAGCAAGACACTTTACCATTGCTTCGCCCTTCGAATGGGACGTAAAGCCGTTGGTCCCATGTGTTGTGTAAACCCATGTAAAAGAACCCAGTGCACTTATCAAAAAAAAGTAGGGGTTCGCCCCGGTGTTCCTGGCTAGACTAGCAGCATATTGCGCCACATCACCTTGTGAAGCATTGCAAGGATTAGGTCTCATAATTCAAAACTTCGTCCCACTCACCTTGCACTAAAAAATACCTTGCGCTTTGTATCCTTTGGCAAAAGGCGCGTTATAAATACGATTATTAAACGATTTGTGTACTTTTTGTGACACAAAACACAATGTCAACAGATTTACATTAAACTTACACCGTTTGAAGATAATGATAGTAGAAAGCTTATCTTCAAATATTAGATGCTGAGGTGCTGTAGTTTTTGAGAAATGAGTAAAACAATGTCATGAAAATACGCTTTTACATGCTAAAATAGTTTTCGTCTCGTGATCACTGAGACAAATATTATTTTCATGACATTGTTTTACTCATTTCTCAAAAACTACAGCACCTCAGCAAGTAATATTTTCAGGGAAGCTTTCTACTATTATTATCTTCAAACTGTGTAAGTTTAGTGTAAATCTGTAGACATTGTGTTTTTTTTCCCTACAAAAAGTACATAGACCCTTTAAGATTTGAACAGTCTAAATTCCAAAACAATGTCTGTCATTGTAACCAGTTATTTTGTTGGCAATTGTTCTTGACAGATTGAAAAGGAGTTGCTAGCTCAGTGCGAGGAGGTCTTGAAGCTACTGGATAAATTCCTTCTTCCTCAGACGGAACAAGCAGGAGATGATGCCACGGAAAATTTAGAGTCAAGAGTCTTCTATTACAAAATGTACGAGAACACAACCGGTGACTGGGTTTAGTTAAATTGTGTTTATTAAATTTGTTGCAAAACATCACAATACTAATATTTTTTATTTCCTTTAAAAAATTGTTTTTTGTTTATTGCAAAAACATCACAATACAATATTTTTTATTTCCTGTTTTAAATGTTTTTGGTTTATATTTTGTATTCCCTTATTATAAACTTGGCATGCTTCTTGTGTACAACTACAATAAAGTGAGATAAGCCTAGTTACTTGATGATTGGGGTGCCCCAATTTGACCAGCGTAAATGCGTGACGCCCACTCACTTGACGTTACAGCTCTTTCAGCTCGGGTCCACTCACAGGCCAGATTATGGTGGTTTGCCTGTTCCCATGTCAGGCATAATCAGTTTACTCATGCAGTCCTCAGTCTACCGGAGTAACACAAACCAAACATTTTCAGGCCTTGAATTACACAGAGATCATGGCTCCTGTTGCCCCTGGTCTTTGCATCATTGCCCCATCAAAAGTTTCCCACACGCTTTAAAGATTTTCCTATGGATGTGCCCTTTGCAAAATGAAGATGGCCTTGCCCTCTCAAAGATGAAATTCCAGGCCCGTATTAGGATTTTGGTAAGTTGGGTAAAGTCTGGGTTAAAACGAAGACAGCATCATTGGCAAAAAGTATTTCTTCAACTGTTGGTCATGACTGTAAACCCTTTAAAACCAAACATGAGATGAGAGAAAAATCAAACCAAATGTGTTTGTTTCTTTATCCAGTTGCGCATCCATGCAACACCGAGAGAAACATGTGGTTCTTAGGGGAAAACCTGATGGAGTATATAGACGAAGTGACCTGTGACATTACATGTTTACAAAAGAGCCACAGAGCATGGACTTCTTGCAGGCACGATTTGTAGACAGCCTAATGAAAGAAAACATAAAATCTTATTTTTTTATGGAGATTGCACTGTCTAATCCTTATCAACTTTTCATATGAAGAAAGGGGGCACATCTCAAAACTTGTCCAGCTTTACTTTCATAATTATTGGATTTATGTGGAAATTATGACACAAAATGTCAACTTTCCCATATGATCTGCTCAGTATTGTGCCTGCCAGAATACTCAAAGAATGTACAAGGTCACACTTATTCTAAACAAAGTTCACATGGTCTGTACCGCTGTGCCTCATAGCTCAGTTGGTAGAGCATCTGCGCGGAGTATCGGGGGGTCTTGGGTTCAAATCCCAATGATGACCATTTGACTTTTCTCTCATCCCATGTTTGGTTATTTCACTTCTATAGTGATTAGGCATGTACCAAATATTGTGCTTGTAAACCCTTTTTAGTCATGACTGTAACTTTGAACCTTTAACCTTCAGGAAGGGAGACTATTGGCGCTACCTGGCCGAGGTCAGCGAAGACGATCGCAGAAAGAATTCAAGAGAGGAAGCTTTGGCTGCCTACAAGGAAGCCGTGGAGTCTGCAAAGAAGCTCCAATCGACGCACCCGATTCGTCTCGGTTTGGCTCTTAACTTCTCAGTATTCTACTATGAGATCATGGGAGATCCGGTAAGGAACAGTGATGGGAAAATCCATGCGGAAAGCTAAATGCCTTCCCAAAGGGCCTTTCTTTCTCCCTGTTTGCAAGATGCAAATAATAGCAGCTCTGCCAGGGTTCTCAACTTTTGTCCGGGCACTAAACCAATCCTGCACTGTTTTCAAATTGCGCAAATAATTTATGCACGATCGGCATATTGCGCACACTATATGCTACTCTCACACTAGGGAGAATATGCTAGCGAATGTGCTTACGAACGGAAATATTTAACAATCGCTCAAAGTTCGCAATATTTGCCGTGTCCTCGTAAGCATTGGTAACAAATTCGGTATGCTCACAAGTCATTCTCCACCTCCTTAGGAAGATCGGTCACTTTATGCTGCTCTCACAAGGCGAATATGCTTGCAAATATGCTAACGGAAGGACATATTTGACATTCACTTAAACATCGCATCAATCGCCATGTCTTCGTAAGCGTTGGTAACAAATTTGGAACTTATTATTCCCCACCTCCTTACAAAGATTGGTCAATTTAGAAACCGGTGTCTAAATTTCACCGAATGTTGTGAAGAGGGTTATTCGCTGTCGATTTTTGTAAGCATCGGTAACATGGTAAAACATGCGAAAGCGTTGGGAATGTTCGTAAAGGCATTGGCAAGCGTTGGTAAGCATTCGTAATATATTCGTAAGATATGAGGAGAGGGCCGACCGAGGACAATGGAGGGGTGAGACCGAGATGAAAATGTTCCCTATCCCACCGCCATTTTGGACGTATTCAACGCAAAATTCAAATATTCATGTTCGCAAGAACATTCGCCACTCTGTGAGAGCAGCATTACAAAGTGCTTCCTAAATTTCAGCGAATGTTGTGAAGACGGTAATTCGCCATCAATTTTCGTAAGCATTGGTAAGCCATTGGTACTGTTGGTAAAGCGTGCGTATAATGTGTAAGATATTGGTAAGGAGAGGTTTAAGGACGACCGAGAACATATTCACAAATTTCAAATATTCATATTCACAAGAATATTCGCCCAAGTGTGAGAGTAGCAATAGTATTCCTGCACTATCGGCAAACTTGGCAAACTATTCCTGCGCGACAAGACGGTTGCACAAACCATTCCTGCAAGCACGATCGGCAATTGCACAAACTATTCCTGCAAGATCAACTGATTGTGCAAACATTTTTGTGCAAATCATTACAGCATGATCAAAACCACTGATCCACTTTGTGCATGATTTGCATCTTGGTATTTTTCGATCACTGATCGGTCTCCAAATACCACGCTGTTTGTTTCAACATCCAAAGAATTGGATCTCGGGGCCCGTCATGGACAATGTCAAACAATAATATCTCTCATGGTAGCTTGGGGTCGACTCAATTATTGAGTCTTGGATACAAGGTTCCGTTCATCGACTAAAAATGTAACCAGTGCAATAAATTCTAGTTACATGTAGATGAAAAAGACAAATTCATAGAATAGATAGTTCCTAGTAGACGCCATGTTTACAGGCAAATCGCATTTTGTCTTGCAGGTGCGTCAACCTCTCAAATTACTAATGAAGCCGCATAATGCATGATTGTGTTCTCCAAATTGCTTGTTAAGATGGCCGATTTATGTCATATTGCAACCTATGTATACCGTAATCTCACTTTTGTCAATTTTGTCATAGTTTACAGTTTTGTTAATCTCAGGAATGTTAATGACAATTGGAATGTGCTGTGTGATTTTGTTTTTAGACTAAAGCGTGTAACGTAGCCAAAGAGGCATTCGACAACGCACTATCGGAGTTGGATAATTTGAAAGACGAAAGCTACAAGGATTCCACGCTCATCCTTCAGTTAATCAGAGACAACCTCACTCTCTGGACATCAGACAGCGAGGCAGAAGGAGGTACATCAATTTTTTACAAATTTTTTCTTCCACCTTGATCTACCCTTGATTTATTTCTAACTTGATTTTTGTGTTCCTATTCACAAGATGCATACTAGGCCTGGGCGAATAGTCAAATTTACTATTGACTAGCAATTATTAAACCTTTTTCTATGAAGGTCTAAAAGTACGCTTTGCAGTACGTATTGTCGTATGCGTTGCCTTACGTGTTGCCATTTAAGATGCTATACAAGTTACTGTGCACAGTGTTGTTCACAATAATAAGATAGCATTAACCTCTCGGTTATGCCGTCATTTGGAGGCAAATTTCTATTAGCTTGTGAAAAAACCTACTGAATCATAGAATCCTTTTGCAAACAAAAAACAGGAGCCTCAATGCCATGAAGCAAAGCTACCTGACATTTCTTGCCAAATATGGAATCTCACTGAGCGACACACCAATCGCATCAGCTCAGCGTCAAGCTGCGGAAGATGGTAAAAGGCGGCTATTGACAGCAGAAAGATACCAAATTCCACTTTGTCTTGAATCAATTGTCGAACAGAGGACAACAAGCGCCAGAGTTTACTAAACGACAACAACGGCAAACCTTGCTCACATATCTCGTCAACCAAATACATTTTAGCCAAACAGCTCCTGTATAACTATAGAAAAGCAACAAAACCCAGATTGAAGTCAGCATTGGAAAGCACGGTACTGAATAAAGATTCCTTTCATTTATAATTGGAGGTGGATCTAAGATGTTGATTAATTTACTTTAACAGAGAAAGTGGAGGATCTTGAGGAGCCACAGGAATAATAGTAGCACTTTCTCATCAGAAAAAACAAAAAGTAAGATTAAGGTAAGTGTGCCATGTGAATATTTTGATACTTTATATATCCGCCGATGTGTGGGTCGATGACTGGCCATTACGCTTTTGGATGGTCCGATTGTTCTTCAGAAGAGCGACCGGAAAAATAACCGGTTAGAATCTGTAAATGCCTTTAGAAAATGTCAAATTGAGTTTCAATGACGAAACAAATTATAAATGTATGCAAAAACAAGTTTGATTGGAATTAAATAATCCCGCATGGGTAACGTGAAAGGTTTCGGCGTGACGTGGCCGAGCGGATAAGAGCACTCAACTCAAGCTCTTGTGTTTCTGATCAGCAGAGTGTGTGTTCAAGTCGTTCCTGTCATCACACTTGTGTCCTTAAGTAAGACACAAACCATTTTTGCTGCGTCCTTCTGATGGGACGTATAGTTGTAGGTCTCCTGTGGTGTATAAAATACACATAGAAGAACCCAGTGCACTTGTCGAAAAGAGAAGGGGTTTACATGGTGCTATAAAGAAATTGGTCTCATACTTAAAACCGTTGCTCTGCATACCTTGTGGGGATAAAATACTGAGGCGTTTGATATGCCAAGTATTATTATTAAAAAGTTTTAAGAGATGTTAAATTTGCATCGGGGATAAAGAATATTAATTTTGGTTTTTACCCATACACCGATGTGTGTTAGCACTGTATACTCAGTACTTTCCCGAGTCCTGTGAAAAAAATATCACAGCATGTTACTCGGGTGGGATTCGAACCCACGACCCTTGCGATTCTAGAGCAGTGTCTTACCAACTAGACTACCGAGGTTGCCTGGTAGCTAGAGGCAGTTAAAAAGTTGGGAAGGCAGTGAAATCTGCTCTACTGTGAAGGAGGTAAGGCCCAGTTTCGGCCCCAGGAGTAGGTGGCAGTGTGCCCCTGCTGACAGTCGACTTGGGTCGACAGCTCCAATCAGTAAAGGGTAGCCTGTTCTTTCAAGTGGCCGTCCGGCTTTGTGATGCTAGGGGATCTTTCGTAAATGTTTGTGTATATAAATAGTGATTAAAAATAAAAATTGCTTATCTTTTCTATTTTCAGGGCTGAGATAACCGGGCTGTACATGGGATTTACCCAACTTGGAGTGACAAAACTTGACATCTTCTCAACTTGCAAGAGATTCGACTTGGAAAGGGGAAGAAAAAAAAAACCCAAAATACAATGACACAGGCAAGAATGTCCATTCTCCTTTACTGTAGCAGACTGTGTACAGACCTAAGTAAAGTCACCACCAGTGTTCCTCTTTATTACTATGTTGTGGCGTTTGTTTTGATATCAACATTTAGAGAATGGCATGGTACAGTTTTGGTAAAATACATAGCGGAGAATCACACGAGGACATCCAAACTCGCTAAATAAATTGGTGAAATCTTTCAATTAACTAAAACACCTTTTGTGACCTTTTTTTTAACAAACCAAAGTTTCTGAAACACCTTCCCACTGAAATGTTGTACTTGGTAATTTCTCTGAGTTTCAGCGGCAGAAATTGGAAATAAAAAAACAACTAAATGAATAATTGTTAAAGTTATACTTCCACCTTCAACCAAAAACATTTTTCAAGGAGTGACATTGCTGCAATTCGAACCAAAAGTGTATCATGCATTTTTACAGTATCCGCCATTAAAACCATTTTTTTAGCAAAATTGTTTTTGATTGAAAAAATAATAAAATAACACAGTTTGTTTTTAAACGGAGTTGGTAGCATAAACCAGAACAGTTCTCAGTTTTATTATTAGATCTTAACAGATAAAAAATCGTGTTTCAAGCCAGTACTTCGGAAGGGTTATTCTCTGACAGCAGGGGATGATCGTTAAAAGAAAAGATGGAGACAAAATATTTAAAAACTGGTGGTGGTCGTAGGGGTTGTAAGGGATTGGGTTTGATTTTATCAATACTTGGTTCTGGAGTAAGAGTTAATAATGGTAGATAAGTAAATGTATAACCCTCCAAAATAATACAAACCATAGTTAATCTGTAATTTGGACTATACATTGGTGTTAGATTGTGGGGTGTCCTTTTTTCTGGGTGTGTGGGGGGGGGGGATGAATCTTTCCAGGGGAGGAGGAGAAGAGCGTGGATTTCAGATGCCCAGACCAAGTTTGGATCCAAAAGTTGGACAGTGAAAACTCAAGCAGTCGTTGGACTCATTCCACGTCAGGTGTGTGTTTGCCGATTCAAATGGCCTCCTTCTTGATCGTGATTTTGTTGTTTTAAAAAGGACACTCCATATGCACAATTATTACGTGTTTAACAACTTGCTGCTTCTAGTAGTATAAAGTCAGTATGTTACAATGTATGGCTAGGATACTACAGTATATTACCCAGGGGTGTTAATTTTTTGGTCATTTTAGAGGGTGTTAGAAACCGTATTCTATTTTTTTTTTCTTTCCAAGATCACTTTTTCCCAACCCTCCCCCTACTATGCCTGAAAGTTTTTAAACCCCCAAAAAATAATGATAATAATGTTAAGGTACCGTACTAAATTATTTTTTGAACAATTCCAAAACCTCCTTTTCCTGAAAACCCTGATACCAGCATTTTGTTTTGTACATCTTTGAAAATGATGAAAAAATGTACAACCCCAAAGCCTGTACTTTAGTTGTAGACTTTTCTGTGCTTGTCTTATTGTGTGTGTGTGTGTGTATTTGTATGACAGTTATGATAAAGCGTGCAAGTTCAATAGCCTAAAAAACCTCCTGTGAAATTCAGAAATAGAAACCTACTTGAGTTTCGTCAGACTTGAATGTACATATATGAGCCAATTGGGGGCGCTATACCATAGACAGGGCATTTTGATGTGGATTTGTGCAGCTGTCTATTTGCGTGAACATCTGAAGTGAACATTTGTTGAAGAAATATCTACAAAATCGTGGCTAATTGAGGATATTTCATAATAAGGTGGTAACAGACAGATAGAAAAATTTGATGAAGAAATTATTATAACATTTTTGTTTACTCTTACACTGATGTCTCGAGTTCTGTAAAACAACTCCACAAAGAAATTATTTACTTTGGTTTGGTAGGGATAGAACTAGGAAAACAACAGTATGAAGGAATGGCACTTATCTCACACGCTGCTTCCAAATCAACCGAAAGATGTTTCAATCAGCAGAAAATATTTGATCAATCTATAAAAGAATCTGAATTTCAATAACAAGCAATATCCATCATGAAAAAAAAAAAAGGGAACTGACTTGCATTCTGTATAATTACTGCCCAGTTGTAGAATAGGTGTATTAAGGTTAAATTAATTATTTTGAAGAAAAAAAAGAGTTGGCAAATATGCTATGTTTTTTTTTTTTGAGTGAACATTAGCGTAGTTTATGTTTATTTGTTTGTTTGTTTGTTTGTTTTCTCCATTACGGGGCTGCTCATGTATCATTTGAATTCTTAAAGTAAGATTAAGGTTATTATTTTTTATATTGAGAGTGCTGTGAACACAATTAGCAGGTTTTGAATTTCAACTCGATTATGGCCAAGCATTGCTTCTTCTTTGAAAAACAACTTTGTTTATTAAATGTTTCTGAAATTTTGATGCCAAGATATAAAGAGAGTTTCAGTTAAGAACTAATAGGCATATGAAACCATGCGACACGGCGTGCCACAAAGCATTTTTGCCCACTGAGAAAATGGTGGTCACTCTTCAGTTTACACAGCAGACATTTTCAAAGTGGACATTCAAATTTGTACCAATGGCAGGTCAACTGAATTCCATACATAACATAGCGAGTGCCCCCTCTATTTCTTGGAAGTCTGTGGGCCAAGATCAGTGTTAACTTTCATTGCACTGTTTAGCTTACATATTTATAAAGTTAGATTAAGCAGAAAGAGGTCACCAGTGAAAGTACCATCTGAGGTGTGTTACCTGTACCTGGTTCCCTGCAATAGTTGATTGGTGTATTAACTCGCTGAGCAATGTTCTGATTTAGAAGCCTCTACGAAATGTACCCATTGGTACTAGTGGAGTTGGCTGGTCAAGTGTGATGGCCCCCCCTGCTGAAATACAAGACCTGCTTTAACACAATTAAGTCTTTGCCGTGAGATTGAATAATTGATAAGTGGATCCATTGAAAACAAGACACCTTGATCAAGCTGCCGCCATTTTTTAAAATCAGATTCCCTGACTGTTGTACATACATAACAGTAGTGGTTTGTAACTACATGATGATTACCAGACTATTATTTGACAATACCATTGGCAACAGCTACAGCTGTAGGTCGCGAATGTAAATTTTGATACATTCTTAGTCTGGTTCAGGCCTGGTCTGGTTGCTGACCGCAATGAAAGATGGCACCAGCTTGATATATTACCTGAAAGGCCAACCCAAAATGAAATTGTGGTTTCTGGTCTCAACCTTTTGAGCCAATGCTTCTTTCAGGTAACCATTGTAAGCAAAATTATCACCACGCAAAGTAAAAAAATTCTACCGTTGAATTTTTGTCGGTCTCATCGTCTTCTTGCCATTGTTTTATAAAACGGATTTCAATCAGTTTTGCTTTTCCATCCATTTATCGATCAGAAAATTCAAGTTAACTTTGGCTAGAACCCTGAGTAGGCTGTACATTTTGTTGTTTCAATTGAGACTAAGAGATAGAGAGTAAGTTAGTTTACCGTATTTCTAAGACCCACTTTTATAGAGCTTCTTAAGCAGATATTAGCAGGATACCAGTCACACATGGTACATGTGAAATGGCATATTGTGCTGGTAACCTTATTCTGCTAACCATTATGTTGTTGTGCTTGGTTACAGCTTAAGCAGTTCTATGAAATTTGGCTCTGCACGTTGCATTTTTTTTACTCAAACTCTTGTTCTGTTTTGTTTTAATGTGCTTAAAATAGTTTTATCTGCACCTTAATAATTGCATTAATTTAAATATCTTTGATTATATCTGTCATTGTTAATTAACAAAAAAGTAGGTTGCCGCAGTCTACGGGTATATGTGTCTTTATAAAAAGGTAGCTTGTACATGTATGACATTTTAAGAAAAATGCTTTGCTCTTTCTTGGTAAATATATGCATGACTGAACCAGCAACAACAACAAAACGGCTGTAAAGGAGACTAGTAAAACGGATGTATTGTTTGGAGTAAATGGCTTCATACCAAAATGAGCGGCTGTGGCTGTACGTGACTTTGTGATAATTTAGTTTAGCAGCAATGTTGAAGCCATTCCTAGAATGAGTCAGCCATAGCCGTAGCCACTTAAGAAGCCTTTTGGATATTGTCACGTCTGTGTGAGGCAAATAATGGGGTTGCATTCATGTAGCGAGTTTAAAAAGAAGGGCTTCAAATTGGATTCGATTTAATTCCTGCTCACTTGTAGACTGTGTACAGTGTTTGTGCACTACATGTGTTTGTTCATGTACGATGTGATAACAACAGAAATTACATTTGTGTGGTAATTTTACTGAATAAAAGAATAACTTCAAGCACTCTAGACAACGACTGTAGTTTGCGACTTTTCATTTTTAGAAACAGTGTTGGATAGATCTAATTTCACCTTTACCTCTATCTCTCTGATGACGTCACAACTTGGTCTGCCATTTTGGGAGTCAAATGAGGTAAAGACGTTGTGCATGTGAAGATGTTGTGCATGTGAAGCAAATACTTCAGTGGACTCGGCTAGACGTCAAAATGTTTCTCATTGGCCCATCCTGTGCTATGCATACACTTTGGTGTGCATTTTTATTGTTTCATTATCGGTAAACCTCTACAATGGCAGTGAGATTACATTAATGCGTATATAGTTTGCCCACTTTTCAGAACCGTTTGAGAAACCTGACATTTACGAAAGCAGGGACACTGCCAACATAGGGCTAGATAGCTCAGTTGGTAGAGCGTCGGCACGTTAATCTGGAGGTCGTTGGTTCGAATCCCACTCTAGTGAATTCTTTGTTCAACCCCAAAAATCATTTCAAAATTTACCCAGTTTCTCTTGTGGTTTATATTGATATTTACGAAAACAATGCAACAACAATTTGGTTTGTCTCTTTTAGTTTCCCAAAGGAAAAGCAAATGCTCTTGTCTTTTGTTCCTATATTAAGGAAGAAAAGTGTTAAAAGTTGTGATTTGCCCCTGTTACTAACCATGTTGATATCATAAGAAATGTTTGACAATTTACTTTGGCATCTTCTGTTTTATCTGCATAATGAATTTTTAGCATTCTCGATTTGCAAGTAGGCGGTAACCAGTGATCCCTTGGTCATATTTAACTTGTCTCTGCACACTTTGGTGGAGCAAACTATGTTTTTGCCGAACAGGTGGCGTACCAGTTTTGACACAAAGCCAATTGAGAGACCTTGTGTTTCACATTAATATGCATGCGTCATTCATACTAGGTGTCTACCGTTCGGTTCGAACGGCTGGAATCAAGTCTATGTTATTGCGCCATACCACCATGTACGTATCAACACGACGTCTACACACACCCGCGTGCACACCCATCAACGGCCGGTCGTACAGGTACACGTACAAACATACGCACACGCAAGCCGTATTTTGTATGGGAAACCCATCGGTGATTTGATTCTCAACCCAGACTGCAGGTGGATAATCTTTCTGGAGATATTTAAGACTTTTCCCCCCCGCAAAGATCGCCGATAGTTGTTGTCACTTATCATGGGAGACAACGGGAACCGTGAGGACCTTGTCTACATAGCCAAGTTGGCTGAGCAAGCTGAAAGATACGATGGTAAACATTAATTTTAGTGTTCCAATTTTTTTCTTTAAATTTTTGGTGAAGATTTCGTTACACTATTTGTACACTGCACCTATTTCATGAGAATTTTTTATAATTTTTTTAAATGTCTGCATTGACGTCGAGTGAGGAATACGGTCGAAGGATACCTGCAAGTTTGTTTGTTTGTCTTCTTACAGTCGTGATTCTGTTGTCATAATATTTTTCCTATTTCCTTCCCTGTTTATTTAATTTCATTTATTTTGTCTGACCATGGACTCGGAGGAAGAAAATTATCTTCCTCCATGATGCTCTGACCATGGTCTGACAGTTTAATTTTTTCATTTAATATTTCAACTTATAAATCATCAAGCTTTAGAAAAATTGTTTTTTATTTTATTAAAAAAAGTTTCCATATGGCGCCACCACTTTTTCATTCGATATGAAATAATACAGTACAGTAATTCTAATTTACATCAATGAGATATCCCTTTTTGTAAAATTAAAAATGAGTGAAAAAGTGGTGGCGCCAAGAAAATCCTTGTTTTACTCTAAATTCATAAATACTCGGGACAATTTACTCATTCTGATTGGTCGAGAGGGCATCAGGTGGGGGTGTTTAAACGGATGATGATATAACAACAGTAAAAAGTGTTTAAACATAGGCGTGATGCGGTAGCTTATCGCGTGGTGTTATTTTACGCGTAACGCATTCATGATTCAATACGCCAGGATGGCCAGCACTCGATGTAAAATAACAAACTATTACCATGCGCTACGCACAACTGTTTCGCGTCAACGCCATTTTGACACTTGCCGAAAGGGAGCCAAGACAGAAATTGAAAATTTAGTTGACTTGTTTTATAGATTTTCCAATTTTATTACCCTTTTTTATGCAGAGTCATGCCGTTTGATAAAGGCCCTCGCCTTCAGCTAGGGCCTTTATCGCCTGACCGCGACCATGCCGGTTTTAAATGGACGCTTAAGACCGAGTCACTAGCTCTTTTATTCCCAGTCATAAATGCCCTTTTTCAATGAAATGTGAAGTAACGAAAGTTTAAGTCCAGAAATATTATCGGGGCCTAACATTAGTTTTAGTTTAGTACTGCCAATACACAGACCACAGACACATTCATATTTATCAACAATAGTTTGATTAAAATGAAATTATACAGGAGTTAGTGTTGGGTTACTCCAACAAGTATGACTATGAGGTTTTCGGACCATTCAGGACAACAATAACTAACTTACAAAACACAGTTAGACATCATTGACACAATCCTTTTAACATTGCCATAATGCATCTTGAGAACTAAAAACTAGTCAGGACTAGTGACGTAGTCGCGACTAATTGAGTAGTTTGAACCGTGAACAGCAACTACAAAACTTCCTTTCTTTTCCAGATTTCTGTTCTTATTTCACATTTAAGACCGAACTGTGTTATAAAACACATATTGACTGGCATAATTCGGTAACTAGTGTACGTCTATTTCCCCTCGGGCCTGTGAGTGACCAGAAGAGGTGCCTATTTCCCTCTGGACACTCAAAGTCCCTCGGGGGAATAGACGTACACTAGTTACCTCATTGCCAGTCAATATGTGTAGTTAGTTGCCCAGGCCTATACAGTGGATCCCAAAATAAAAAAGCACCCAAGCTTTGTATAGTAATTTTACCCCTACGTGTACATGTACATCCACTCCACAGTGTGTATATTACAGTTTGTGTACACTGCACCTTATCATTATATTCATCAAGTGAACAATTTATAACCAAAGTTCAATTCTAAACATTTGTGCCTTTTCTTCAAAGTTATTATCAGTTTGATTTGGTTAAAGGTCAGATGAATTTATGTTTACAGTAGTAAATTCATCTGATGAGCTCTTCTTGCCAACTGTACAATCTGTACTACTGTACCCTCCTTTTTGGAGCATCAAATCACACACACGGTTTCAGGGCTCGAAATTTACATTGGACCGCAGAGTCCGTGACTTCAACAAATTGCCTCAATGCATCTTGAGAGTTAAAAATTAGTCGCGGCTAGTGTCGTAGTGGGGACTATTAATTGAGGTGTGACTAGTCGAGTGATAATCTGATGCCAGGATCTTGTGTGTTTTTGTTGAAATGTTGACTTTCAATCTGATAAAAATCTTTCAATTCTGTTGAGTATTGAAGAATACAACTGTACATGAATTACTTGCCCAATTAAACAGTTTCAAATCTTTGCTAAATGACTGGTGGTATTTTAAAAAAACAAATTTGTGGAAACTTACTTCTTTCTCGAAAACTACATCACTTCAGAGGGAGCCGTTTCTCACAATGTTTTATACTATCAACCTCTCCCTATTACTAGTCACCAAGTAAGGCTTTATGCTAACAATTATTTTGAGTAATTACCAATAGTGTCCACTGCTTTTAAGTGGAATGACCTTCCCCTTTGCTGCCTCAACCAAAATCAACCAACAAATGTGTATAGGATCTCAATTTTCCAACATTATCAAATCACCCGTAAATCCGTACTGCATCAATCCTCAAAATTCTTTCCAAATCCGTCTGTTGATTTTGGAGGACTTGGCAGTCCAGTGAGTGTTTTGATTCCCGCTCTTGAAAATACTAACCAATCAAGAAACAGTCGCGATGCACAAAGTACCTCCTGAATTATGTAACGTCTTCTAAAGAGTTTCTGGGTCTAGAATTAAAGATGAACCCGGACCAGCAAGCCATTTTCATGAATTTTCACATAAAAATTGGCAAAAGTCATCCCTGATTTTAAATATTTATGATTGACTCAAATCCTGCCCAGTACATGTGAATTGAACAAAGACAAATTGACTAGAGTGGGACTTGAACCAATTGACATCCGGGATTTACTTGCAGGCACTCAACCAACTGAGCTATCTAGCCCTATGTTGGCGGTCTCCCTATTTTGTCAATAAATCTAGTAGGCTTGGTACATGCTAAGAGAAAAATAGTAGGGCTACAACCCCATGTTGTTTGTTTGTTACTGGCTCATTGTTTAAATTAATGGACTATGTAGGCATGGCAGTCCAGTTAGTGTTATGAGTCCTGTTCGTGAAAATATTTACCAGTCAGGAAGAAGGAATGAGATAAGCAGAATTAGTAATCTTTCAACACTCCTCAAAAAAACAACTTTCCGTTTTGGGGTTTGTTCTTTTACTGAATCAGTGTAAGCATTTAGAAAGAAGTGATCACATGCTGATATTTAGGCAAACTCTGTGTGAGGGCACGGTCTTCACTGCATTGTAATGACTGGAGGCTGCTCGCTGTTGTAATGGACCAAGCCAAAGTTGAGGTCCATTCACAGCGGACAGCCACCAATTTATTTGCTAGCTCACCGAGCTGGCCTTTATACTATATGTTAAGCCACCCCCATGTCACAAGTCTTCGTATACTAAGTCACCCCATGTCACAAGTATTCGACCAGTAAGAGTGTGTTTTAAAACTCTGTGCTTTTGTTGTGGTGCCCTTTGGAAAGTTCCAATACAAATTGTCATTTTCCTCACAGTAGTGCCCCTTACATGTAAAGGCATGCAACTTTTCAGCTGATCAGCTGATTTCCTCTCTTTTTTCTTTTCAAAACAGTGCCATAGAAAACTGAAAAAACACTGTAGAAAAGTTAAGTGCGATGGGCTATTTCCTCTTTTTTCTCAATTAGAAAGTTGCATGTCTGCATTACAATACATGTACCGGTTGCCGGTTGGTTCTGACAGGCTCCTCTAAATCTCCTAGTCAAGCTTTTTAACCTCCACCCAAGTTTTTGTTGGATTTTGTCAACTTCTTGTGCTTTTGTCTGCACTTTGTCTATTTTATTTCTTCACTTGCACTGCACCTTACGGCTGTGACGCCACACTGTACCCATCCCAGTTTAGCAAAATTTTTGCTGCAAAGGGATCACACTACTCAAGACTCAAGACCAGAGGGAAATTGTTATGCCCCTGTACAGCTGTAAGAACGACATTCAAGGCCTGATTAATCAGGATGCAAAAGCTTAACCTCATTTACGCTCTAATTTTTTTTTGATTAAACCTTATTATACGATACTGGAAACACCCAATATTTATGTAACATGCAAAACTTACAATGATGCATTGTACTCTGCTACAAGTACAATACAACTGTGCACAATGAGCTACCTTCACATTAAAAACAAAACCACTGCATTGCATCATCAGACACAAAAAACTAGCTGGCAAGCGAGTAGTGATGCATAATGATCCATCATTCTGATTAAATCAATACAAGCTCATAAAATTTCAGCGTGGCGTTACATTCCGTACAAATCGTCCTCGGAAACAAACATGTGTGTCATGCATAACGCTACATAATTTATTCTCCCCACTTGTGGTGGCAGCTGTTTATTTGTGAAATAAATTTGTTTTGTCGGCAGACATAATGTTCATTTATAAATGTACCTTGCCAGGTGATTTTCGTAAACTTTTACTATTTCCTTTCCTGCGGGGCAAAAATTTTATGAATTTTGTTGATAGGAATAATCCTATTGCTTGATGGAATTATTTGCTGAGCATAGATTAGCAGGGAACCAGTTGTAAACAATAAACCTTACGTGGCGCTTTGGCTGGTTACCCATTATTGCAGAAAATTGCTGTACTTAGCACAGAATTATTTGCTTAGCTAGATTGCAGGAAACCGGATGTAAACAACATACATTGCAAGAATTGTCTTGATGTATTTTTGTGTTCAACAGCTGTATAAAAAACTGGGCCCTAAAACTGTAGGTAGGTCTAATGTGAACTACATTCATGAATTCTGTTCTGAGGAAATATTGCTGAACAGAATTGTTTACAGAGCATACATTTTAGATTAGCAGGGAACCGGTTTCAAACAATGCTCATTGCATAATACGTTTTGGCTGGTAAGTAACCCATAGCAAGAATTTTCTTTACTTTTAACATAGTTATTTGCTTAGCATGCATTGCAGGGTACCAGTTACAAACCATGCACATTGCATTGTGTTTTGGCTGGTAACTCCTAGCAAGCTGTACTAAGCACATTTGTGTGTTCAACAGCTGTACTGTATGATATATTGGGCCAATAAACTGTAGTGTATTATCACGTAGGGGTAGTATTTTGTACTACATGCACGTACAAAAATCACAGGTGAACATGGTGATTCACACAAACTCATTGATCAGTCCAACAAACAGGTGAGTTGACCTAGTCCTCCCTCCGCTACGTCACATGACACGATTTATAATAATGCACTGGATGACTCACCCCACCCCTCCCCCCCCCCCCCCCAATAGACAAACACTCACAAACATCTATTCATGTGGCTGTGACAGTTACCTATCAGTTTCACTGTACATAAAATGCCTTGCGTGGTCAGCGTTGTGCATATAATTTACTCTTGGATAAAGAGCCAGCGCCACGTTGATGGGGGTTGGGGAATATTATAACGACGCAGGGAGCCTGGTGATTTCTTTTTCTGAATTTTTTTTCTGTGATGTGTAGACTGCTGATTACGCAGTGTGGATGTAGTAGACATTATTTAACGAGTGCTGCGTTATGAAATCTTACTAAACGGTTTCTTATCATGGAAAAATGTAACCCTAAATTGTTCCAGCGCTTCCTCCGATAAATTTCAAGTCCGTCTTATCATAAAGGAATTGTTGAGGGATTAAAAAGTCATTTTGTTTTAATTTTTTTCATTTTCACTTGGATCAAACGTCAGTTGGGGAAATTTAAAAGATTTGTAATATCATAATTTAAAAAAACAAATTCTTACTACCATGCATTATTATTGCCACTTTAGTCCTTTTTTTTTTGCCATTCTTTTTGCACTTTGAAAAATCAGGTAAATTGTTTAAAAAGGCCTGAAAAGTCTACTAAAGCCAACACCATTTGAACATGGAGGTCAGCCCTTAAGGACCAAATTGCATGCTTGTTTTACCTGCAGTCTTTTCAGTACTAAAGTGCTATTTGCACGATAGCAATTTAACTGGGGTCCCTTCCTCAATTTTAGCATGGTTGTAAAATGTAACAATGTTTGACAAGATCTTGCAAGAGAACTTGAACAGTAGAACAAGTTGTTCTCCTTTCACACAAGATGCATTTTAGCAGGAGACCCTTGCTAAATTGCTCTCGTGTGAAAGGGGCTAGGTGAAATGGTTGTGTGCACACCTTAAGACCTGCTTGAACGAAAATGTCAAGTCCTGAACTTTACTGAATTTCATTTAAAATGTTTTCAATGAATAAGGAAATCGAGTCATATGATTATAAATAGATTTTAAGTGTGTAAAAAACAATCATTTCGACTACCATTATCCAGCGCTTTTCTGAGAGATTTGCGAAAAGCCCTGTTACGTAATCACTCTTAAAACGTCATAGTTGGGAGCTCCAATTTGTAAAGCTGCTTTGTTGCAGAAGTGTACACATATCAAAATTACATTTAAATGGTGAACAATTGCATTATAAACAAGTTAAAATACCATTTCTGTTCCGCTCAGGTAGCTGTTTAACCTGTGACTCTTGTGAAAAGATTTATATGGGGAATAGAAAGGCTTGACATTGTAACATCAAAGCATTA
This sequence comes from Asterias rubens, assembly GCF_902459465.1. Classification (NCBI taxonomy): domain Eukaryota; kingdom Metazoa; phylum Echinodermata; class Asteroidea; order Forcipulatida; family Asteriidae; genus Asterias; species Asterias rubens. The sequence continues at coordinate 3,265,234 of NC_047066.1, read as the reverse complement.
ACAGGGCTCAAGCTTCACCCAGCCATTCAGCCACACCATGTATTGCAGCGTAACTAATGACAACAGCAGATGTGAAGAATAAACACAAAAGAGAATAACTTTGGTCAATAAAGTTCTTTTGTATGTACAATCAATATGTAGGTGTAATGACGGGGGAAACCCTCGACTACTGGGCTTGTTCGGTTTCGAGTCTACTGACAAAATCAGAGGTGCCAAATCTCCCTGAGTGTGCAGAAAATTCTCTGAAAATAAACCAATCTTTCCATATTCTGATGAACATTAAAAAAATTACCTACATGGAAAGCTTTCCCTTCCACAGCCTGTTATTTTAAAAGAAGTTCAAATAGCTCCCTTGTGGCGGTTTCAGTCTTCCGCCGTGTTCAGTTTTCCGGGACTCAGTACAGTACTAAAGAATTGACTACTTTCGCTTGCTGTGCGCAGGCGTCGCATGACGTAATGTTACTGTATTTGGTCATTCGGAAAACTGAAACCGCCACACCCTGATTGCTGTACAATTTCTCCCTGGTTGCAAGATGCAAAGGTTGGCAGTGCTGCCAAATGCTTAAGTTACTGGCCTCTGTCCTGTGGTCTAGTGGCCATTTTGAGCCCTGTGTCCATACCATTCAAAAAACAAGCAAACTCGGTTTAAGAATCAGGTCGCTGCCAATTTTTGCAATCGATCAAAAATGAGCTTGCAGCCACATTCTGACTCTCGATGAATTGAATCGTAAGGTCAAAGAGAAACACGAATGATTCAGACTTTACTGGACGGGATCCCATATGATCAATCATCTTGTTCAATCTCATGTTCAGCTCGTCTCGGACTAGCAATCCACAAGCATTCTGACATGTACAATAATCGCAATGATGAACCTGGGCGCTGGCAAAAAAAAAAATGACTCATAGTCAAGATGGCAACCTTAGACAGTCCTATGCAGGACGTACGTGCAGTGAACAATTCCTCCGTATAATTCCCCCCCAGTGTCGGAGCATTTGTCATTCACCTGGAATATCCAACATGACCGCAGGAATTACAACATTGTCGTTAGTAGCGACCGCTTATTAAATCTACCTTGGAACGTAAAGTGCATAGCATTAGCGGAATCGGAAATCCTAGCATTACTTAAAATGCCGTCAATACGATCAGTGGGCAGTAAGGTAATTGGAATGCAGGTGTGCATGTACAGTGAATGATTGTTACAAACACGTACACATACCTTATCCAATGTCTCATGCCCTGTTGCCCCGATGCCCTAAAATTAAACCTCAGGCCATGAACTATTTTTTCCATTTATACCATCGATCCATTTTGGTTGGTAAGTTGTTTGCAACAGCTAATTTTATTTTCTGACCTAAAATTAACTGAAAAATTAAGCAACCTGTACTTATTACAGATGATGTAACATTTGACGACGGATGTTTACTGAAGCGCCACAGAGCCTAGACTTCATGCTGGCATGATTTGTACACAGCTCAAGTATGTCAATGGAAGACAAAATCAACTCTTACATTGAATTGAGATTGCACTTTCTGATTTTTGTCAAGGAGGCAGGACTCTGTACTTTTGTGCTGCTTTGTTTAATTTACCTTTAACTTACAGTACCTACTGCTTCGGCGATTAAATTGCTTTTAAACATTTTCTGTTTTTTTCTCTTCGAGTGGGTAATAAAATGAAATGGAAATAAAATACCTGTTCATACTGGTGTACGTAAACATTGTAAATTATATAAAGTACATTGTAATGTTAGGTTGTACATGTAGCATACATACATTTGGGTGATCCCTGGTTATATAAATTATATGGCAGTTACAGGTTGAATGGCTTATGATTGGCATCCTGGAACAACCACCCTTCTTGTGGTTTTTAAACTGCCTATTCTATATTTAGTGTTGTTTTTAAAATATTGTATTTAAGTGGAAAGCGCCTTGAGGCCTGGCATAAGGCACTATATAAATACTGTTTTATTATTAATATTAATTAACAGAACTGACCCAATTCACCTGATGTCATCATCAGAGTAATCTTGGATGTGCCATACTGGTGGGCAAAGTCACTGTGTATTATTCATGAGTGCGCATTTTAGGCGAAGCAGCGTTTACACGTAAACCTATTACCCACCAAAATGGTGAGCGTGGACAGTTGCGCATGTGGCGTGCGTGCAAGGGGTCGAAAGGAAGACCGCTAACAATAGGGCTAGATAGCACAGTTGTTCGAATGCCGGCACGTTAATGGGGAGGTTGCGTGTTCAAATCCCTCTCTAGTCTGTGTTTCTTTGTTCAACCCCAAATTAATTCGATTTTACCCAGTCAGTTTCCTTCGTGGCTTAGTACTTGATAATAAGTTAGCAATAACAGTTTACTTCATATTTCGTTGGTGTGCATACCTATTAAAGGCAGTGGACAATATTGGTAATTACTCAAAATAATTATAAGCCTTACTTGGTAACGAGTAATGGGGAGAGGTTGATAGTATAAAACATTGTGAGAAACGGCTTCCTCTGAAGTGACATAGTTTTCGAGAAGGAAGTAATTTTCCACGAATCTGATTTCGAGACCTCAAATTTAGAATTTGAGGTTTCGAAATCAAGCATCTGAAAGCACACAACTTTGTGTGACAAGGGTGTTTTTTCTTTCTTAGTTATCTCGCAACTCCGACGACCAATTGAGCTCAAATTCTCACGGGTTTATTATTTTATGCATACATGTTTGTTGAGATCCACCAAGTGAGAAGACTGGTCTTTGACAATTACCAATAGTGTCCAGTGTCTTTAAGTATCATGTATGTATACACCAGTACATATTACATGTACTGGTGTGTAAATTAAGAGTGCCTCAGGTGCAATGCAATGTGATTTACTTATTAAGGACGTTTGCTCTCGGGAATTAGAAAAATGGAAAGCTCAAGGTGCTTAAGTTTCATTTGGAACTCATAAAAGGTTGTAGTCAGGAAAAACATCAAAGAAAGCTTCCAAATATTATGATGAGTAAGGTTTGCGGTAACCATGGATACACTGTGTAATAGACATACTGGATGAGCATACCGGGGGTTGCAACCATGGGTTCGAGTCCCTTAAGAGTAGACTGTGAAAAGCACCAAGTAATCAGTGCTCATTGCTCATAGGTGAAACCAAACTCATATTCTTGAATCTTGATCCAAAGTGCAATTATTACACATAGTTTTAAAGTTGCATTTATATAAGATAATTGGAAGGATAAAAAACATTGTTAAATTTCAGTCGGAACAATTTTGTTTCCGTGAAATATTTCCCTCTGAAATGAAGTCCTCGAAAAAGCTGTCTCTTAAAACTTTTTTCTTTTCAAAACAACAGCTGATTTGGGTTTATTCAACCAAAGTTCATGTGTTTACATGCTGAAAAAGGTGCATGGTTTTCGATATTATCTCCTGGCTCACACAACGGATTAAACAAAACCACAAATTTTCACAGGTTTCTGTACACAGTGTATGCGGCTGATCACACAAACATGAACACTGCGACTATTAATTCATCAGCTCTACCAATCCTGTGTAACACCTTTATTTTATCAACGCAGAATGTGTTGTGACTTTACAAAAAAGCAGGTGTAGTAGAACTTTGTCAGCAACAAACTGGAATATTCATTGCCCCCCCCCCCCCACCCCCAGTGTTGGTTATTGATGATGCATTGCAGGTAACTTACTTGGTAAGTTTAGGTCATTATGTTTTAAGAGCACTTAACACACTTTACATGAAGTGGAAATGTCTGGGGTGGGGTGGGGGTCGAGGGAAGGGGTGGGTATGGATAGTATGAGATACACGTACATTGTGCGTACTTACTGGCGTCACATTGAACTTTGAAGTAGGAATCCAAAAACAAGTTTGATCATTTCAGAGCAAGCTTTAACGAATAGTGTATGTATGTAGGTTGATGATGCACTGGCCATTCCTTGTAAGCTTTTTTTCAGCACTTTCCTTAATATGAAGCTGTATGCATTGTACAATTGTATTGACATGTGTATACATACCCAATTACTTTGGGACGCCATTTTAGTTTTGAGCAACCCTTTGAGTGCAACATTAGTTTAGTGCAGACAATGAGAGTTGCAGTCTCAATGCGATAACCAAAAATTTGCTTACTGAAATGGCGCATGCCATACTTCCATGTTCTAACAACATCATACAGAGCTCCGATATCCATCTTGCGTCTTCCAGCATCATTCTCCCTTAACCATCCGCTGGCCACATGCCTGTTGAAACACCTGAGGATCAGTCAAAATTCACTGCAAGTGGTCCGGCTGGCTAGTTCAGTTTAAAAAGCTTGCCTTCATGTATATTATTATCATAAATTATGAAATATGGACCAGTGAGAAGATGATGGAACTAGTGAAATGACAAGCTAACTGGTCCTGTTGGCCAGTCACTAAAAAGTTAAGGGCAACTCTGTTAAACGCTTAATTTGGTAAAACGACCCAACCCTAATACATAATGTACAAGTGCGCAACAAATCATTTTTTTTGAGAAACTAGTATTACCTGTTGCAAACTGTTAACCAACTAATGGGACATATGGTATAAATGCACAAAAATAATAGTTTCGATCCTAGCAGAGATTTTCTCGAGGGCTAAATATTATTATAGTACTACTTGTAGTTTTTAGATAAGTCCCTCTGCTGCACTGCACAGTTGACATGTAGGGGTACTTTGTACGCGTGGCTCTTCACACATGCTGTGATTTGACTTGAAGTCAGCCAGGTACACCTTATACTTCACTGACCGATGCTTTAGGCTAAACTGGGCCTGTTCATTAGGATTAACAGCATTTAGAGGCAGGGACCTACATTTGCCTTACGGCCCCAAATCAATTAGAGGCCAAGCTAGCGCAAGATTGGATGACAAAAGAAATGAGTGGATTTCTCTGGATGGGTTGTAGAACAGAAACACGTACACCATCTGTAAAAAATATGTCAGGCTCTATGACTTGTGACACGAACTTGAGTTCGATTCAAGTCAAATTTTTCGGTGACTTACATTATAGTCGGACTGCAAACTAAGGCCGTATCCATATTGACGGCTACGGCCATTGCTAAGTTTGTTTCTAAGGACGTCCTATACCTCAATGCATGATGATGTGGAAATCTAGCCGTAGCTGACGTAGCAGCTTATTCGAACACGTTCTTGATATTGAGAAGAAGTTGTGAACAAATTTCACATGGGGAGAGTCTGTTATAATGTCTTGTATTTTTTTACAAATGGATTTATTAAATATTTTTTGTCTGCTGGTGTTCTATGGCATGATTTTATGTGCCCTTTTTTTTTTTTTTTTTTTAACACATGTTTAGTATAGAGCATCAATGTGGGCTTTCCCCAGGTGCTGTCTGTGATCACTTTTCTTTAATCTTTCCCGTTACAAACATTGAGGTGTGCATCCCACAATGTCATAACACCACACAAGTACAGTTCCATTGGCGGACGTGATAGGAGTGTACAGTTTGGTTTGGGTGTTTTACACACAAATTTACCCCAAACTTATAGTGTTGTAGCATTGTGTCCGCCATATCTCAAAAAGGCTATTACATTGTACATGTAAAAATCTATTGTCTATCCTGTAAGAACATGTTTGTCTGTCGTTTGTCAGTCCGACTATTGGCTGGGGAACAAGAGCTGCACTGCTTCACCCCAGACCTACATGTAGATGTTGCCATTTACATATAGGGCATTTATATAGCGCCACTACGTCAAGAACGCAGCGCATTAGATCGGATACAGAGAATGTTTGATACACTTCTTAAATAAATGTTTGAAGAGAGTCGGATTTCCTGATTGAGGTGGAGAGTGCATTCCAGGTGTGTGGAGCAAAATGTGAGAATGTGCGACTTGAAGCCGACTTAAGAAGCTTGATTGAGTTAGGTTCCATTTGTGTTCATTATTATTATTTCAATTTGTCAAATGTTAGGGGAGATGGCCTTAGCTTTTGATCCAGACCTGACCGTCGTCAGAGGCATAAACAAGCACAAAGTAAAAACATCTATCCATTTGTAACAAGAGGAGCAAAGAATTATGGGAAGGCATCCAGGCAATTTGTGTCTAAACATTTTGTGTTATTCTTGTGATTTATGCCAGCATTGAAACAAATATGTACGGAATAATGAAATAGGAAATTACAGGTACAAGGCAAGTGTATCAAACTCACTGTTTAAACCTTTACTATTGGAATAAATTTAGCAATAATAGCAGATTCAAAGTAAACTTACAACCTTGGCATACAGCCATGGCATCGATTTTTTCCTTTATAACTTGAACGACTCAAAACCTTGGACTCTACTTGACCTTTGTAACTTGGACTAAACCCAAATGACTTTGGGCATGAACTCGGTCTAGGACTCGGACTCGTTGTATTAGGACTCCAGTACAAAATGCATGGTTTAGAAGAGTTTGGATGTCAAGGCAACAATCTCACCATGTTTTTGCATATTTTGTTAACTTTTGTATCTCCAGTTTAACCCCTGGTCCTTTAAAGGCAGTGGACACTCTTGGTGATTGTCAAAGACTAGCCTTCACAGTTGGTGTATCTCAACAATATGCATAAAATAACTAACCTGTGAAAATTTGAGCTCAATCGGTCATCAAAGTTGCGAGATAATAATGGAAGAAGAAAACACCCTTGTCACAAAAGTTGTGTGCGTTTAGATGGTTGATTTCGAGACCTCAAGTTCTTAATCTGAGGTCTCAAAATCAAATTCGTGGAAAATTACTTCTTTCTCGAAAACTATGGCACTTCAGAGGGAGCCGTTTCTCACAATGTTTAATACCATCAACCTCTCCCCATTACTCGTTACCAAGAAAGATTTTGTGCTAATAATTATTTTGAGTAATTACCAATTAGTGTCCACTGTCTTTAATGCACATTCCATCCCCTCACTCTCACTCTGTCTTTTCATGAACTGTAGCCATTTTATTTTTAAACTTAAAATTTTGGGGGGAAAATATTAGCTGTTGCTTACCAACCAAAAAGCCCATGATATAAATGCAACAAAATAGCTACATGTAGTAACCTGACATTTTTACCCTTTCAAAGGCACTTGTTTTAAATAATATAATTTTAATAATCTTTTATTTTTGATAATTTTGTATTTTTTCAAAAAGTTTTTGTATAGAAATGACAATTTTATTTTTAAAATTCTGTGACAGAAAAAAAGTCTTAAGTTTTGTAAAACAAATTCTTGAATATGGAATCGAAATTTGTACACTTGATAAATGATTATGTTGAAAGAAATCTGTCTGAAGAATAACGTTAATCTAGCCCCCTTATATCCCCCTGAGGACAAAGACGATATAGGTAGTACGTAGGCAGACCTTTCCCAACCCCTGGCATCTTCTCCCAGTTCCTAACGTTCAAACGACTCTTTGAACTCGGGAGCTCGGTCGAAGGTAGGCGGCGTAATGCACACGTAGATAGTTCTTAAATACATCAGTGTGTACAAATTGACATTGCATTCCGTCAAAATACAGGCAAGTGCACGCGCACACATCGTGCTTTCTGTACAAGTAGTACGCTAGAACAAAACAGATTTTCTGGCTATATCATAGAGGTCTTATTATATAGCTTTATGGGCTATGTATGGTACCTTTGATATATTTGCTCCAAAAATGAATGACTATCAAGACTTACTTTGTAAAGATCACTAGAGAGCTGTTGATATTATAAAACATTGTAAGAAAAGATGCCCTTTTAGGTTATGTAGTATTAATAAAGAAAAAAGGTAATTTTTCACCCACAAATTTGAATCTAGGCTTCAGCATCGGGCGGGTTGGGTTTTTTCTTTAATTTTTTCTTGCAACTTGGATGACCATTTAACCCCAATTTTCCCAGGTTTGTTATTTGATGCAAACATTTTTTGGGATTTAAAATACCAAGTGAGGATACTGATTGATGACAATTACCAAAAATATACCCTGCCTCAGGGAAGTTACATCATTAGTCATTGCTGTATTTTCGAGAACATTTGGATTTGTGGTGTGATTTAATACGAAATACTTTTCCACCATCCTGTTTACCAATATCAAGTCCATGACTGCCTAGAAAAAACAAGAGCAAATGGTGACAATGCTACACATGTAAACTGTCAGACAGATCTTGTTGTATAAAAACACAAATGTGAAAATAATGTTCTCCCAACCATCGTTTCAAAATGATACAAAAGTGCATTTTTTGTTCTTCAAGTGAAACAATACCTGGCGCAATTATTTCACTGGATCCTTTTCAATAATGTGTATTTTCAGTCAATTTACTTGGAGCTACATACATTTTTTTCCACTTCTGCAAATGTTGTAATCTACCTTTGACAATACAGCATCAAAATATCCTTGTTTTGATTGGGAGAGTTCCTGCGAGTGCTACACTGTTATTTCCCCTGCTGGAAAAAAATTACAATTCCTTGAAAATGAAATGGTTTACTGTTGATGTATAAACAGTAACACTCAGCCTCAAAACTTAACACGTTTTCAGTTTGTTTGTTCAACCTGCATGTGTTCCATAGTAATTTGTGTTACTGTTATTTGAAGCCCAGGTCTAAACTGACTTTACATATTTCCAGGGGTCAAAATTGCCACTAGCCTGCTAACGCGGGACTACCAGATTTACAGCCGGGCTACTCATTTTATCCAGTTTGATAGCCTGGCGAACCTGTAGAAAAAAAAATGCAAAAATTAACATCACAAACAATAATGAAATGTGCTGATGGTATTGTAAAATAAAACACTTTTGTTGACCAATTTAAAACACAGGGTTCTCCTCATTCACAAGCTAGCGCAGCGGGCCAATACCTGCGATTTGCATGCCGTTACTCGCGTATTTCGGCGATACGCCATAAAAAGGAGACATTAAAAGCAAAAACGTGGGAGAAAAAACCTGGGGGATCCCTGAGACAATCAAGCACCAAATGTCATCTCTGACTATTTGTAAGAAGCATCTTAAACACTTCTTATTCAGAACACCTCATAGTAAAATTCCCTTACTTTTACAGCGCTTTTGATCTCTCTTGTAAAAGCACTTTACATTTATTAGATTATTCATTATTGTTAAAGAAGAATTACATGTAAATTGACCTTCACCTGTGTGAACGTGTAACTAAAAACTACATGTATAATTATTCAGAATTGCTAAGAATAGATAATATCATTGTTTAAGTTTAGTCTGAAAGCTTGACGATGATGAAGTTCATTCTTGGACATATTTTTTTCTGTGAAATATTTCTCTCTGAAATGAAGTCATATTGTTTGAGAAAACTCTATCTGAAATCTTCAAAATGTTACAGCTGATTTTGGTTGTTACAACCAAAGTTAGGACATGTGTTTGCATGCTGAAAATTGTGGGGTTTTCTCAACTTACACCACAGACTAAGCCCAAATTTTCGGGTTTGTTATTTCATTTTATGGGTTGATCACACAAATTGTCAGCTCTGCTACTCCTTTATAGTGCCTTTAACTAAGGGTCTACATGTATGTGAAAGCATCTGTTTACATATGTACATGTACTCGAGCCGTCCTCAGTCAAACAGAATCAATCAAAACTTGATTTCGGTGATTTGGAAATGGTTAGGCAGGTAGGGGTAATTTTTATATCGTACATGTAGGCGCACACTACAGGCCTCAACAGTGGGTTCTACGTGTACAAACAATTACAAAGTAGTTCCTACATCTGTACGTATACATTTGCATTGAGGTCCTCTTTTCTATGGAGAAATTGGCCTTGTCTTCACAAGACAATTCAATAGACTATAATGCACAACCAATTCTGTTGATACTATGGATACATCGTACAATCCTGTTGATAATAATAATAATAATAATAATAATAGTGGCTTCATAGCACGCATATTCGTCACTCTGTGACGCTCTTGGCGCTGTAACAAAACTGCTAGATGCGGGACTTATGAAGACCTACTCCTTTTACATAGCACCATGTAATTGTTTACAAGGAGCTGTGGCGCAATTATCTGCCAATCAAACCAGGAACACCGGGGCGAACTCCTTCTCTTTACGTTAAGTGCACTGGGCTCTTTTATGTGCACTAAAGGGTCTATGTGAAAGACACAATGTCTACAGATTTACACTAAACTTACACAGTTTTAAGATAATGATAGTATAAAGCTTCCCTGAAAATATTACTTGCTGAGGAGCTGTAGTTTTTGAGAAATGAGTAAAACAATGTCATGAAAATAATTTTCGTCTCACTGATCATGAATGGGACAAAAATTATTTTAGCTTTTACATACAAACGAATTTTCATGACATTGTTTTACTTATTTCTCAAAAACTACAACACCTCAGCAACTAACATTTTAAGGGAAGCTTTGTATTATCATTATCTTCAAACTGTGTAAGTTTAATGGTAATCTGTGGACATTGTGTTTTGTGTTTAAAAAAGTACCCAATTCCTTTAAACACGACACGTTTATACAATATCAAACAATTCTGGATTGTACAACTTTGTTGATTTTTCTGGATACATCATCAGACAACTCTGTTGATTTTTCTGGATACATCAGACAACTCTGTTGATTTTTCTGGATACATCGTACATTTCTAATGATACTTGTGAAGATCTTCTTGAAGTCTCTCTGATCATTATAATTATTGATGTCAGAACAAGGTGTTAGAATGATGGGCTGGTGTTTCCCGTGTCTAAGTGCCGAGGTTTGGTCCTCTAGTTCCAGTTAAGTTAGCCTCTCGAGCTGACAATCTGAGACTTGCCACGAACCACTCAGCAGAGTTCAGGACAGAAAACACCCTGCAGGCTGCAGCCGTCCGATAGTGCAAGACATCCAATGTGCTGGGGCTGATTTCTTAGAGTTGCTTACATGAATGTAGTGGAAAATTTTGCTTGGGTGCAAGCGGGTTTAGCAAGATTCTTGGCTCTGGCAATTGAGCTTGGGCTATCTTAAAGGACTTGGGTACTTTTTGTAACTAACACAAAACACAATGTCCACAGATTTACATTAAACTTACACCGTTTGAAGATAGTGATAGTAGACAGCTTACCTTAAAATATTACTTGCTGGGGTGCTGTAGTTTTTGAGAAATGAGTAAAACAAGTCACGAAAATAGGATTTACATGCTAAACTTATTTTTGTGACTTGTTTTGTTCATTGCTCAAAAACTACAGCACCTCAGCAAGTAATATTTTAAGGGAAACTTTCTTCCATCATTATCTTAAACCGTGTTAGTTTATAATGTAAATCTGTGGACATTGTGTTTTATATCCTACAAAAAGGACCATGACCCTTTAACTAAAATATTGTGGGCTTTTCTTATGGGGCTTTTAATCAACAGTTTTTAACCTGTATGGGAGATGCACGCCCGGGGACAAAATCTTCTATGACACCGGCAGTCTTGTGTTTTTTTATATTTTTTATTTAAACAGTAATACCTCAGTGAATTATATCTTTAATAAAACAATTTTAAGAAGATGTTAAGGTGTGGACCTTGGTTGAATATTCAATTCAAGTCACTACATTTCCACATGGAAGCACATTATCATTTATCAGCATAATTTCATGTAAGGGAGTACAAATCAAATTATTAGGCGTATGAAAACAAAGTGGGTGTTTGATAAAGGAAGACGTGTCGAGTAGAATCCCCCTTACATGTATGACAGTAATTCTTGCTCAGGGGTTGTTCAACCGACAGTCTGAAAGTGAAAGGTAGGGTATACTTCTCAGACCTGTGTGCTTCATTTTTGAAAGGGCAAACCTTGCCACGGGCACCAAGGCATTTTCTCCTTGGGAAAGGACACCCTATGAGGAAATTGTACAATTCTACTGGAGCATTTCAAGGGCACCAAGGCAATGACCAGGGGGCACGGAGGCAATCGCATCCAATCAGACCTGATTTTGGGTTATGTCAAAGACCAGGGCCTAGTTTCACAGAGCTGCTTTTAAAAGCACAGAAAGTAGCTGGGAGCAACGTAATGCTGACCAGAATAAGATGACTAGCCAAAGTACCGTGTCACATAATGTATAAAACTATTCCTCGAAACAGCTGAGCTCCTCTTTTTCATATGATCTCATGTGCGCCATTAAATTTTTAAAACACAATGTACAAATCCATTGGATCTTTGTAATTTTCTCTTTTTTGGTGAAATTTCAGTTGCATGCCTGTCACATAATTTGGTCCAGTGAAACTTTTTAATTCAAGCCCTGTGGTCTTGTCAATTTACCCATGAGTTGATCCTTGCATGTACCTCGAGTGTATTATAATACTTGTGCAATGTATATTTTGTATAGACGATGTGACGTGTGACATCACATATTTACAAAACAGCCTGGACTTCCTTCAGGCACAATTTGTACACAGCCTAATGAAAGAAAACATAAAATCTTTTATTTTATGGAGGATTGCACTGTCTAATTCTCATCAACTTTTGATATGATGAAACATCTCAATAATTGCCAGCTTTAACTTTCCATAATTCTTGGATTTATGTGAAAATTATGACACAAAATGTCAACTTTCCCATATGACCTGTGCAGTATTGTGCCTGCCAGAATACTCAAAGAAAGGTTACACCTATTGTAAACAAAGTTCACATGGTCTATATTTTTGCCAATAATTGAGGGCAGAAGAGGAAAACTCGCTGTAATTAATTCATTCTTTCAGCCAAATTCATTCTTTCAGCCAAATTCCCAGATCTTCTTGCTCTCAGGAATTTAGCCTTAGACAACAGTATAAGTATCATGTCCACTTCATCAACAGTGCCTAACTAATTGACAGCTATACACACAGACTAGATGCTTAAACCTCGTCATGGCCTCTGTGTTTTTGCAAAGGCGGTTCCAAACCCTTGGGCAGAGAGATCTTGCTTGAGGTCGAGGATGTGACGCATGAATACATGCGTTCACTGAGGAATATCTTCCACAGTGTTCAATGTGTCTTTATATCAGGCATGCAACTTTTCAGCTGATCAGCTGATTGCCTCTTTTTCTTTTCAAAACAGAGCCGTAATGTAACAAACTGAGAAACACTGTACAAAAGTTTGATTGGCCATTTCCTCTTTTTTGCAATTAGAAAGTTGCATAATTCTTAGTGTTAGGGGCCTATTTATTGCTTTGCGGAACCTCTAATTGCTTTCAGATTGATTTGAGCTTTGCGGCCTTAATAGATCTTCACTTTCCCCTACCTGAGGGCCCAATTTCCCAGAGCAGCGTATGCACATAAAGTAGCTAAGCAAAACAAAATTATGCTTACCAGAACAAGGACACCAGCCACAAAATACATTGTACCTATCAACATGTACCATCCGTGACTGGGTACCCTTGCTCATTTTTCGCTTAGCAGAATTCTTTTTATTGCTGTTTCTTTATATTTGGTTGTGTGTTTTTAATGGATGTGTATTTTTCCCCCTTTAATTTTCTTTGTCCTATTGTCCTAAAAACTTTTTTTGTAGTTTTCAAAATGTATACGTGTGCTTGGATCTAGTGCTTTTTTAAACGAATGTGCAATGTTTTTCGGTGTAAATTTTTAATATTTTATCTTAAGTTCACTTCTGTAGATTGTTATTAGCTGGGATCCATGGGAGATCAGTGAGTTTTTCTTACTGAATGGATTTCCCAGGATAAACAATAAATAAATAAATAAATAAATAAATAAATAAATAAGCAAAGGCCTTGAATTTTATTCTTGAAAGGGCACAGCAATTTTACTCTTGTCAGGGGCACTTCTTCAGGAAAAATAAAACTTGTATTGGAGGTTTTCACAGGGCACCACAGAAAAAGCACAGGGCACTACGACAATTGCTGTGGGTGCCGTGGGCTATTTCGAGAGCCCTATGAAATGTGGCTCTGTACACCTTTAGTGTATTGCTGATCAAACCTTGTTCCCGCCTCGTTAAGCTAACACATTGGGGGCTAACAAGTCATCTTCAGTTTACCCTCTACAAGTCCAAAGTTCCCTCATGGTCAAATCCTGTCAGAGTTTAGTCTTTTTATCCAGTTACCCTTATCTCCTCCATGGTGACCTTTTTCAGCGTGTGTGTGTGTGTCCATAGTAGATAAGTTTTCTCTGTATTGTAAAGAGACTAGCTAATTGATGCTTGTCAAACATCTCACTCCAGTGTGGAGTGTTGTACTTTGATTTCAAAGCTCAAGTTTAAGACTGGCAGATTTTCTATTGCCATGTGTTTGTTTGTTGATGATTTTGAGGGGACATAATTGATCAGCCATTACTTGGAGTACTGGTTTATTTGTTTATTGGGGGCTTTTGTGTGTGTGTGTACATGAATTTGCTTGAATGTGCAGGAGACTGTTGAGTGTTGCAACACCCCTATGTCGTATGTTTCTAGAACCCCTTGTAATCTACACACGCTAGGGTAAGGGTTAGGGTTAGGGTAAGGATTGCTGTTTGAGTGTTCCAACACCCATACATGTTCCTAGAACCCCTTTTTATCTACACGTCACGCTTGGATTAGGGTTAGCGTAAGGGTTAGGTTTAGGATGAGGATTAGGAAAATATATTTGAACAAAGTTAGGGCCGTCGGAACATACAGCTTTCAAAACATGTGGAACCACATGGAACCACATTCACATGGTCACAGGTGTCGATAGACTGTGCCTTGTCCATGTAACATACTTTATAATTTTTACGGATACATGTACACAAGTATGTAGATATGGACAAAAATTTATTTGAGTACAGTTATTTTTCATGGTATTACAATGTACATGTTATGTACTACACAGTTTGGGGAGTAGATACTAAAATATGTAATATTTAATGACAGTATTTGTTTATTTATTTATTTGTTTTTGTCATCACAGTAAGTGACACTTTCCTGTGTAAATGTCCAAGTGTAAAATGAAATTCCCAAATGTTAACATTTGCAGGCCTGGAATTACACAGGGGCCATAGACATACATAGAAGTACAAATCTAGAGAGATAAATAATAGGTGGACATACATGTACAAAGCTATAAACAAAAGTACATTAATTAATTATTAAAAAAATTAATGTACAAAGCTTTTAAACTAATCTGCCTTATATAGACTTGGCTTTTGTAGTAAGATGGCATTGGACTATTTTGTTTTAAATTGATGCAGGCTAGTTGAACTGTTGAATTGTATATTCAGAATAGTTAATGTTAAAAAAATGCAAAATTCATTGTTTTATTTTTAACAAACAAAAAACAGTTGGAGCGACAGGGTGTTTTCTCATGCTGGTCCGCTACTTGGAACAATCTGCCCCTTAATATCCGTTACATGTCATCTGTTAACTAGATTTGTCATCTATTAACTATCGACAAAATAGCTCTGTCGATTGAACTGGATGAGATTGGAACTATAAAATTCAAATCACTGTTCCTCGTGTTGTGTTGGAGTAACAGAGAAACTTTGATAAAATTGTCACAAAGATAGTCAGAAGTTGTTTTGTATTCATTTGAACAGAAGTAAAAACAAATTCCCTCCCCGTCAAATGTTCAATAAACTGACACCGTGTTTAAAACTGGCCCTTGAACCATTTGGTAATTACTCAAAATGTAGCATAAAAACTTGTAACGAGCAATGTAGAGCTGTTGATTGCATAAAATAATTTAAGAAATTAATCTCTCTGAAGTATTAACGTACTTTTTGAGAAATAGGTTATTTCTCACAGAAGTATTTGAATCTGAAAAAGACAATATGCCTAAAAGACTTTCTCAGGCATCTGAAACCACACACATTTGTGCAACAAGTGTGTTTTTTCTTTCATTATTTTCTTGACCTAATGTACAATGTATTGTCACTTTTAGCACATGTGGGAAACACCAAGTAAGAATACTGCTGTCAATTTCACCAAACTCTTCCTAACTTAGGATTAATCTTAAGACTTAGGATGAGTCCCAGCCTTGCACTGTAACATGTAAACCTTAAGATTAGTCCTATCTTAGACGAGTTACTCGTCCTAACTCAAGATAGGATTAATCCAAGCGTTTCGTGAAATCAGCTGCTGGTCTTTGACAATTTCCAAGCGTGTCCAGTGACTTTAATGTGGATTGCTCTACATGTTCACTCTACTGGATGGTCTGTTGGTCCAGCGCCGCGTTGCGCCTGACGAACCATCGGAAATGAAAGGGTTCATCCGTTCTCATTATTCGCATGATGACTGTCTCCAGCCTAGACACGCAGGGAATTACATTTCATATGCATTGAAAATTACATTAAATATGTATGGTAAATAAATATACCTACTGTATTATGCATTGTATTCTATTTATCATGTTGACACTTCTTATTTCCAGGGGTGGATTTTACAGAGAGTTAAGACTAGTCTTCTCTAGAGTTAGAACAAGTTACCCGCCATTACTTAGGAATAGCTATAGGCCTAACTCTTTGTGAGATCGACCCCAGTTACCTATTAACCATTTTTAATTTCACGGTGATATCAATATGGGGAAATTAATGTTGTTAGCAGCGTGATCTATCTACATAGGTCCAATTTGTTAAAGCAAATAATTCTGCTGAGCAAATTTCTTGGCCAGGAATGACAGGGTTACCAATCACGTAATGTTAACTGAATGGCATTCTGGCTAGTAAACTGTTTTCGCTAAGCAAAAGTGTTTGTGCTAAGCACGTTTTTGTGCTTACATGCTTTGCAAAATT
Organism: Asterias rubens; assembly: GCF_902459465.1. Classification (NCBI taxonomy): domain Eukaryota; kingdom Metazoa; phylum Echinodermata; class Asteroidea; order Forcipulatida; family Asteriidae; genus Asterias; species Asterias rubens. The sequence continues at coordinate 3,248,625 of NC_047066.1, read as the reverse complement.
ACACCTGTGTAGGGGTGTTTTTATTCGGAGGGAGAATAACTCAGTGGGCTCTGGAACTCCCTATATCATTTTGAGCAGAGGATAAAAGTTCAAGAGTAAATGAATAATTTCCTCTTTACTGGTACTGTAAAAAGCTGTGAGACTTCTTAGTATTTGCTGTGTATTTTTTAATATTCAACATTTTGCTCTGTATGCTGTGGGAGTTTATTAAGTGAGGCTGCACCCCTCTGTCCCCTGTGCAATCAGTGAATCGTGATTAGTGTGAGCTTCAAGTCTTGACTAATTAGGATCTGTGAATATATATGTCGCTTGCTTAGTGTACCTGTGTGCATTATGTACACGTCCTGATTCCCAAGTGTCATCCACGCTGTAATTAAATGTAGTGTACTTGTACTGTACAAATGTACATTGCAGGCCCCTGTGCTTTAAAGGCAGTGGACACTATTGTTAATTTCTCAAAATAATTATTAGCATAAAACCTTACTTGGTAAGGAGTAATGGGGAGAGGTTGATAGTATAAAACATTGTGAGAAACGGCTCCCTCTGAAGTAACATAGTTTTCAAGAAAGAAGTAATTATCCACGAATTTGATTTTGAGACCTCAGAATTAGATTTTCAGGTCTCAAAATCAAGCATCTGAAAGCACACAACTTTGTGTGACAAGGGTGTTTTTTTCTTTCATTATTAACTCGCAACTTCGACCAATTAAGTACAAATTTTCACAGGTTTGTTATTTTGTGCATATGTTAAGATACACCAAGCGAGAACACTGGTCTTTGACAATTACCAATAGTGTCCAGTGTCTTAAAAGAGAGGGTAGTTTTTTGGTAATTGTCAGAGACCTGTATTCTCACTTGGTGTACCCTCAACATGCTTTAAATAACGGACATGCGGACATTTTGACTCAATTGGTCATCGAACTTGCCAGAAAATAATTTAATTGAAAGAAAATACCATTGTGCCTAGAATTGTGTGCTTTTAGATGCCAGAGAAAGGCTTCATATCTCAGATTCAAATTTTGGGGTGAAAAAATTACCCCTCTTGGGGGGCTATTTAAGGTATCAGACCATTCATTTGTGTGTTAAAAACAAAGTTGAGGGCAAGGGTTTTACCCCCCCCCCCCAACACCATTAAGTGTAATTCTCCCAAAGTGCACCAGAGACAATAGTAATATTGATAAGAATGAATAAAACAGAACATTTAGTATACAATGTCCGATGGAATTAAAGGAACACGTTGCCTTGGATCGGTCGAACTGGTCCTTGAAAAGCGTTCTGTAACCGTTTGTTATAAAATCGAGATGGTTAGAAAGACGTTGTAAAAGTAGAATACAATGATCTACTTAATATGCCTCGAAATTGCGTATTTGAGTTTTACCTCGTCGATTAACACGGTCGGCCATTTATGGGAGTCAAGTCGCCCATTTATGGGAGTCAAACATTTGACTCCCATAAATGGCTAACCGTGTTAGTTCGCGACGTAAAATGAAAACCGTGTAATTTTGAGTGATACTTGTGTGGATCATTATATTCTACTTTTAAAACATCTTTCTAACCATATGCATTTCATAACAAACGGTTTCAAATGCTTTTTATAGACCAACTCGTCCGATCCAAGGCAACGTGTTCCTTTAAGCCATTTTTTAATCAGCTTTTTGGTCCATCCTTGGCTTTGAATCAGTGTCAATGTCATGTACATGTATTTCCTCTATATAATTATTTTAATGTCGACAACATTGTAAATTCTCATATTCGGTCATAATGACCTTTTACAGTGACCTTTTTACAGTTACAGTGACCTTTTTACACTGTACGTGAATGGAAGTAGGTCAAACCTTGCGGCCATTTGCAGCCGCTATGGGCATTTGGTAAAAGCCCCTGTGGTCTCTAAAGGGTTTAAGCAGCTCTATGAAATTGGACTCTCTGTTTTATGCAAAGTGGGTACATTGTTGGCTACAAGGCTTCACATTTTAAGGCAGTAAAGCATATGAACCATTCTCTGTAAGAAGCCAGACAGCGAGACATCTCCATAATTTCCCCTCAAGTTCCCAGACACACAGACAGAGCAAGCTCCTTATTTCTCACCCAAGCAAAATTCAACATTGTGAGTCCCAGCCAGGAGGAGATGCCCGCATCCCTCAGACAGAGACATCTTCTGTAATTTTTTCCTCCCTGGAGGAGCCTGGAGGAGCCCAGGGGAGCCCGGTGGGGGAATGAGACACTTTACATTACTCTGTTGAACATTGGTGATTAATACATACAGTAGGGTTAATCAAGTGTAATCCTACACCACTGGATCTGCCATACCTACGTGTACTGTGTACAACCATTGATGAACATGTGTACACATGTTACCTGAACATGGGTGTGTTCATGTGTATGTAGGTCTCTTGCATGATACGAAATGGGCGTTGAGGTCACGCAAGCGCGTTGTTTTTACGCACAAAGAACGGCTATCATCCAATGATTTGCCTCCTTTTGACTCGGTGAGGCCATGTACCTGAACATGGGTGTGTTCATGTGTATGTAGGTCTCTTGCATGATACAAAATTGGTGCTGAGGTCACGCAAGCATGTTGTTTTTACGCACAAAGAACGGCTATCATCCAATGATTTGCCTCCTTCAGACTCAGTGAGGCAATTTTTTTGCCTCAGTGAGGGTCTTTTTTTCATAGCCTGTGGCGTCATATGCAGGGGTCTATTGCAGGGTTCTCCCAAGGATTTTTCATAACTTAAACCAAATTTGTGGATGTTTGGCTGAAGCACGCTGAATTGAAACTAGGTCTTGGAATGTTTTCTTCTTGGTGTAGATTTTCTTGGTTTGAAAAGTCCTCAGCCTGTAATCTGGATTATTCTGTATGGTTTTCTCTTGACTATTTTTTATTTGCGTATCGGCCGAAATGTTGGCTTTTTTGCCTGCAGTTCTCGCGTATCGGCCCAATACGCTAGCTTGTGCATGTAGAGAACCCTGTAGTGGGCATGTGATATGTTGGGCATGTGATTTCTGCATGTATACGTGTTGTATTCAACACAGTAACAATTTTCCTCCTTGCTCCTTTAACCTTTAAATAGCCAGGATCTGAGGTTATCACTTGACCATCGGAACATACAAGATTTCCCGATAACACTCACTTTTTTGTCCAAAGGAGTCTTGATTCAACTACTCAAGGGCATGTTCTTATAGTATCCTCCCTTTAGATGTCAAACGTTACAATCTTACGAAAGGTGGCTCTGAGAACAAAAAGAGGTCCACATAATTTAGGGACTTAAAACACTATGTGGACTTACCTACACATGTCCACGTTTTTAGTGTGTAGAATAGGATTTTCCTTTAAGAGTACAGAACTAATGAATCTCCACAGAGTGACTGCAGCACTGAGCTGGGTGTTGAACTAAGCACACAAAATTATGCTTACCAGATTGTTACCAGCCATAAAATACATAGAAATGTACAATCTGTTAATGGTAGTCTGCTTACAATTGCTTAGCAGGGCCTCATTTCATAGAGTTGCTAGGGCAGAAAATAGCGCTTAGACAAACCCATAAGATTGTACGTACAAGATTTCATACTTGGGTTATTTTTAACAGACATCTTGGCTTGCTTAAATCTACATGTCGTAAAAACTGTCCAACCTACTTAACTATAATGCTTAGAACTATTTCTTCCTTTCAGTGTAGAAACAATTATTGTATGGTTTTCATATATACGTGTATTGTTCAGTGTGTGAATGTGCATTTTACCAATTAAATGGTTCAGAGAGATCAAGTTTTTTACAATAAATGTCTGAAGTTTGGGCGAATAAACCTTCTTGGTGCAAGTAAAATGCACAGTTTACTAGCCCGGGAGGATACTTTTAAAAAGGCTTTTAAGCAATGTCTGGTCACACTTGCATGTTGAGTTCAAAACGAAAGTGAAATTCACACAGAGATTTCTACATACATGTATTGTATGTAAACTTGATCAAGTTGTTATAAATATTGATTGCACAGCTTAAAGGAGCACTGACATCATTGTCATACATGTAGCAAACCTGTGGCTATTAATCTATTTTTTTTTTTTTTTTTCACCCATACCGATGTATGCGAACACATATAAGTGTACGGGTAAAATTTATATTCTTTATCCCCAATGCAAATTTAACATTTATTGAACCTGTGGCTATACCGGTACATGGAGTTATGAACTCTAACCAAGTTACTATGCGCACATGTTGGCTGTCACATCACAGTTAACGACCACACCCCTTTATGATGTGATGGCAGTGCGCTTATGTGGTTTATAATTCCACGTTTACAGCCACAGGCCACACCCCTTTATGATGTGATGGCAGTGCGCTTATGTGGTTTATAATTCCACGTTTACAGCCACAGGCCACACCCCTTTATGATGTGATGGCAGTGCGCTTAAATGTGGTTTATAATTCCACGTTTACAGCCACAGGCCTACTATGATTATGATGACAGTCCCCCTTTAAAGTAATTCTTTCTGCACCAAAACAAATCAATTTTCTCCAGTCTAAACATAATCATTGATTTTCTGTAATCGTTTATATTCTAGGGACATAACACTAGTAAAATCACACCGTATAAGAAACACAAAGTCTTGCACGTTGTTGTATTCAAGACACTGAAAATGAAATAAAATTGATTAGATGCCTACCTACTGTATTTTTGCTAAACACTTTAAAACTATTTTCTGTTTCAATCACAAGAGATGGAAGAGGATGAATTTTTAACACACTTTGTATTTTAACTGATATACATGTACTTGTGCTTTACAAGTACATTGTATAGAAAGGTTTGCGGTAATACTATGTAAAGATAATCTCTAAATGAGTTGGGGTGGTTCGGAAAACAATCGTTGGTTTACAGTGTACTCAAACATGTCAGCAGAAGAACGTTGGTTCAATTCCTGATGGAATCTTTTTTAATTTAACAGATGTTTCATGATAACCATGTTATGTTTAATCTATGGACTACATGTGTACAATTCATCACTGTATCTACGACGTGAGCTTGTGACCAGAAAGTGTGATTGACCGCTCGGCCACGACGTGAGAGAGAACTTGTAACTGAACGAAAGGGTTAAGAACACAAGTCTCAAGACTGCTTTGGACATACCTCTGCTGGTCATGAACACCAGAGCTTGTGTCCAGTGCGCTTGATCGCTCAATCAGGACGTGCGAGAGCAGGAAGTGCGAGAGCACCAGTGTTGAAGCTGAGTGAAAAAAGAAACTAAAAAAACCTTTGATTTTATATCTAAACAGAAATGGTGGACTACATGAAGAAGGTGGCTGAGATGAGTGTAGAGCTCACCATCGAGGAGAGGAAACCTGTTATCCGTGGCATATAAAAACAAGATTGGCGCCAGGAGGGCATCATGGAGGATGGCCAGCGGTGTGGAGCTCAAAGAGGAGAAGAAGAACCCGACTCACGACCCATTAAAACTAAAGCTCATGAAGGAGTACAGAGAACAGGTACCACACTAATGAGTCATAAACCCCTGTCTCATCATCAATTGCCCTTTTTGAAAACCACGGCTTCGGCTCCAGATCTTGGCCCCGTGGTTGTTTTGACAATTGCACAGTCTTTGCCTACACGAGCTCAGGGCTTCAGACGAGAGGAAAATATCAGATCATATTTGTCCAAAGCCAACAGGATGACTTTTACGGATACTAGGTGGCAGCATACTTACTAGGTAAATCCACTGAGCAAGTCAGATTTCTGAAACAATGGACCTTGTAAATCTTCTGCCACCACGCATTCCAAAGTCTCCCAATGCCAAAGTCACTCCTAGAATCACTTGGAGGCCATGGCCTCTGTTGCCTCTGGTGTGCCACTTCAAAGGTTACTTTTACACGGCGCTGTACATTAAAGGCAGTGGACACTATTGGTAATTACTCAAAATAATTATTTGCAGAAAACCTTACTTGGTAACGAGTAGTAAGGAGAGGTTGATTGTATAAAACATTGTGAGAAACAGCTCCCTCTGAAGTGATGTAGTTTTCGAGAAAAAAAAGTAACTTTCCATGAATTTGATTTTCGAAATCAAGCATCTGAAAGCACACATCTTCATGTGACAAGGGTGTTTTTTCTTTCACTATTATCTTGCAACTTCGATGACCGATTGAGCTCAAAATTTCACAAGTTTGTTATTTCATGCATACGATGAAGTACACAAAGTGAGAAGACTGGTCTTGTACAATTACCAATAGTGTGTTCACTGATAACGATCACGATAACGATCACAACGCAAAGAGAATGCATTCTATTGGTTGAATTGCTCCACACAGAATACACCCACGCTCATTCAACCAATGGAGGGCGTGCATTTTTAACATTCTCGTTTTCGTTCTCGTTATTGAGGCCTGTGTGACGGGGCCTTTACACAGCACGACTTTACGTCCCATCCGAAGGACGAAGCAATAATGGTTAAGTGCCTTGCTTAAGGACACAGGAGTCAGACTGGGATTCGAACCCACACTCTGCTGATCAGAAGCACCAGAGCTTGAGTCTGGTACATCTGACCACTTGGTCACGACACGCCATATTTAAAGAGAAGGTACACGTTTGGTAATTACTCAAAACAAATATTAACTTAAAAACTGACTTGGTAACGAGCACTGAAGAGCTGTTGATAATATAAAACATCATGGGAAACGACTCCCTCTGAAGTAACATAGTTTTTGAGAAAGAGGTTATTTCTCACTAAAATAATAAAAGTCTTCTAGCTAGAAGTCTTTTATTCTTATCTGAAAGCACACAAATTCATCCAACAAGGGTGTTGTTTCTTTCATCATTTTCTCGCAACTTTGATGACTAACTGAGCCCAAATTTTCACAGGCTTGTTATTTTATGGTTATGATGGGATATACCAAGTGAGAAGACTGGTCTTTGACAATTACCAAACATGTACCCTCCTTTTAAGGCCTACGATATGAAAATTTTTCTTTTTACTGTCAATACTTTGTAGTAATAATTTAGATTTTTGTTTTTTCTTCTTTTGGTTTAGATTGAAAAGGAGCTTTCAGATGTATGTTCGGACGTCCTTAATGTCATTGATAAATATCTCATTCCAAACGCAAGCCCTGGTGAATCACAGGTCTTCTACTACAAAATGTAAGTCACTAGAATTCATTGTACGTAGTCAGATTATTTTTCCTAACCTTGGCAGTGGCTTAGGGCTCCCGGCTCTGGGCTCCAGACTCTGGGCTTCGGGCTTTGGGAGGCAGGCCCCGGGCTCCATATAATTTGATGCTATACCACTGTAATAGATGGTGAATTCTATTGGTCGGGTTCCAATCACATGATGTGCTAATTAGAGGAACATGAGTGATGTAACTCCGACCATGGGGAACATTACCTTGGCCGTGCCCATCGTTTGTCGCTTCCAGTGGTCTTGTACAATATTAAAAATGGCCCCAGCTGAAGTTTTTAAGCTGGTGGTAGGCTTGCTCATATTCATAAACCCTGGAATTGGTTAATTAAAATGTGCCAGAATGTGGCACATTTTAATAAGGTCTGTGACAGATCCACTCGTCTCTACTCCATTTGTTTTGTACGAATAATAAAAAATGATTATAAAGCGCCTTTTACAAAAGTTACAAATGGCACCCATGGGTGAAGCTCTGGCAAAGCTCATGTGTATAAAACTACATTAGCCTTTTTGAGGTATGGCGGACACTATAGGAGTGCACTGTTTGGTTTAGGTGTACACTGGAAAATTTACCCAAACCATAGTGTTGTAGCAATGTGTCCGCCATATCTCAAAAAGGCATATTGACTCCATCACAGCGTGTAACAATTGTAAACCCTGTGCAAAATGTACACTGCTCCAAATTGATAACAGAGCCCAAGTCGGAGCATAAGCCTGGTTGCATATGACATCGCAGGCCCAAAACCATCCTGTCACTGAGGTCAATGAAGAGCTACCATTGGCTGAGAGTTGTGCGCAGAGCGTATACGCATGTATGTTTCCATTGTTTGACATCAAAGATGGCAGTCAATGCAAGGGGTCTGTTGCAGTCTGGCAGAGTGTTTCTACGTGTGTCCTTTAAACCATGTGGACAACATTAAATGGTTACACAGTAGGAGGGTTATACCTTTCAACTTCTTTTTGACTTTCAGGAAAGGCGATTACCACAGATACCTAGCCGAGTTTGCAATAGGTAATGCAAGGAAGGAGGCAGCAGAAAACAGCCTCGTGGCTTACCGGGCCGCCAGCGAGATCGCCTGCGAGCAACTGGAGACGACGAACCCAATCAGACTCGGGCTGGCGCTAAACTTCTCCGTCTTTTACTACGAGATCCTAAACTCACCGGAGAGGGCCTGTCGACTGGCCAAGCAAGCTTTTGACGAAGCTATCGCGGAGCTGGACACACTGAATGAGGATAGCTATAAGGATTCCACGTTGATTATGCAGTTGTTACGAGACAACCTGACGCTTTGGACGAATGATGTCGCCGCCGAGGAGGCAGGTCAGTAGATTGGAAAACGTGATTCTTGTTATTTTGGATAATTCTGCAAAAAATAGAAATTTCATAAGGCCTGTGAACACCAAAACTTGCTAAGCACAGAAAAATATTGCTTAACAGAAACAGGTTGCCAACCAAAATTACATTATGTTTACATTGTGACACTGGTGTACTACTCAATTACTGCTTAGCAAAGACATTTGTCAAGCAGTATTTTCTGCTATACAGCTTTATGAATTTGGGCCCTGATGTACGACTCGAGGGCTCGAAGAATGCTAAATGACACCACAACAATTAACAGGGAAACTGGCTACTCAGAAGCAGTCAAGTGGACACAAATGAAAAGCGAGAGAGGCGGGAAGCGCACTGACAAAGTAAGGGATGAACAGTTTAGAAGGAAACAAGGAGGGAAGGTTTTGGTTTCGCCACAAGAGGTTGGAAACACACATAAGACAAAATCTGAGGGTTCTGACACTATAACACATTGATTGACAATACAACATATTGATATAACACATTGATTGACATAACAACACATTGATATAACACATTGATTGACAATACAAAACATTGAGACAACACATTGATTGACAATACAAAACATTGAGACAACACATTGATTGACAATACAAAACATTGAGACAACACATTGATTGACAATACAACACATTGATATAACACATTGATTGACAATACAAAACATTGAGACAACACATTGATTGACAATACAACACATTGATATAACACATTGATTGACAATACAAAACATTGAGACAACACATTGATTGACAATACAACACATTGATATAACACATTGATTGACAATACAAAACATTGAGACAACACATTGATTGACAATACAAAACATTGAGACAACACATTGATTGACAAAACAACACATTGATATAACACATTGATTGACAATACAAAACATTGAGACAACACATTGATTGACAATACAACACATTTATACAACACATTGATTGCCCAGCCGTGACACTTGTATCCTTAAGCAAGACACTTGACCATTGCTTCGTCCTTCAGATGGGACGTAAAGCCGTTGGTCCCATGTGTTGTGTAACGCATGTAAAAGAACCCAGTGCACTTATCGAAAAGAGAAGGGGTTCGCCCCGGTGTTCCTGGCTGTGGCTGCTTAATGTGCTGTAGCACTTTGGAAAACCCTTATAAGGTGCTAACTAATTGGGTCTCAAAATTCATCACTGCAATAACCGTTCTTTCTGAAAGTTTGTATATACTCAGCGCCTTGTTTATAAAACTTCAATATTATTATTATTATATTATTATTATTATTGCAAACATCATGATATACTTTAACATCCGAGAATGTTTCTGAAATGCTTACATGGTGCTGCGAAAGTGCTGACACACTGTAGGCTTGGAATGACACAAAGGCAACTGGCCCAAGTTCCTCAATTTCATAAAGCTTGTTCTTAACTGCTCGGCCTCGACACGTCTTTGCAAAAATACATTTGTTTGTTTGAAATGTATTATACAATATTTAGTTGTTTATTATTTTTTGTGTATAAATTTTGGAATGTGTACAAACAGAGAGGAAGAATGAGAGCAATCTTCAGGACATCTCAAATCAATGTGAACCAGAAGAGGCTGCCTCCTAGAATCCATAGAGTACAATCAGCCTGCATCCTTTCCCCATCCCTTCTAGCCTCTCTCAAAATGCACTCATCCTCACAACGCATGGAGTCCACTCATCATCAACCTCTTGCCCAGAGGGACTCTCCAAAGCAGCAGACCTTTCAAGAGGAATTGTGGGAGATGGTCGAAAGGTTTGGGTCATCGAGATTTATTATCAGCTTCTATATCAGCAGAAAATATTGTCTGACTTTGGGAACAAATTCCCAACTCAGTAGATTTGTTGAAAACTTGATAAACTTAAATATTTATGAATAGTTTGCCGATTGTATATTTCATATTACTCATACCCCAACATAGAAAACAGTTTTCAAAATTCTCAAATAAGAAACGCTGCGTACCAGGGGTTATTTTACACAACTGCGGCTCCAAACAAATGTATGATAAACAAAAGTACATTGTATATATGCTGTAATCTCTATCTATTGGTTACCAGTCATGTATTGTAAACAAACTGCATTAGGACTTTGGTTGGTACTGTGCTTCATAATACACTAAAGGGAAGGTACAACATTGGGGTTTACGATTGAGGCATCTTTGATCTTCAAGTTTCTTGAAATGTTCACTAAGAATAAGAATTGAACAGACAAGTTATTTCTTAGCGGATGCTCTGCTCACTGTCGAATTCTGCGTTTATGATCGCCAGAAAAAAAACCTCTGCCAACCTGTGAAATTATGTTTGGCGTACCTCAAGTGCCGATTTCCTTTTTCGTCTTTGGTTTTTGTTCCACAGAAAAACCCCAAAAACCTCTACAATATTTGTGTAAAACAGTGTCTATTACATGTAACTACTCTTCTTCATACCTTAAAGTAAATAAGTTAAAACAAAAATATCAACTTTTGTGATATAAATAACGTGCTTGGTATTCCCAACTTTTGTCGTAGTCCCCCCGAAATATTTGTGAATTTTAACCTCATCCATGGTTGTCATGTCAAGTCCTGAAAATAATTCATATTTAGTACCGGAAAAACCAAATCCTTGTACGTGGATGCTGATGAAAATTGCGTGCGGAAGCAATATTAATATTTTTGCTTCTGTCGGTTTTTGAGCTACTTAGTTGGAATTTCATTTTCTCACTTAATAATCTTGTATTATTTGTCCTTTTCCATTTGTGTTGTGCAGTTTTTTTGTTTTTGTTTTTGTGCAGTGGCATGCATGCCAAAAAGTCATCCTCACAACTCAATCCATTTTGTTTCAGCTTGTACATTTCCAAAGTCAATAACTCTCTGAAAGATTTTTTTAGTGTAATATGTTGGTTTTCTTGTGTGGTTTATTTTGTACACAATGCTAAAAGACCGTGTTCGAATTGGCGGCTGCGGCTAACAGCTCTGGCTGAGGATTTTTCTAATGGCTTGTTCAAGCCACAGCCGCTAATTCAGACTCAGCTAAGAGAACCAAAGAGAGGCTCAATTCTGAAATAGGCTGGTGCTTTCCCCCAATTGTGACTGTACCACTGGTGATTAGTTATTGGTTTTCTGGGACCCAGGCAAAACATAATCGTAGATTTAAAGAAGTATTTAATAATGCACAGCTTGCGCCATTCTTGTATTAAAAGTAAAGTATAGCACTGGTTACTCTGAAGGGTGCGTCAATATTTTCTCCTAATATCTATTCCACTTTTTTCTTTTGAAGGAAATAAATACCATTATGATAGTTTCAAGGGGATCGTATTATCCTGTGCTAAAACATTGTATCACGATTTTGCAAAAACAGTGATCTTGATTTTTCAAAAATGGCAGACCTCGTTTTGTAAAAAGTTGTGCCCCGATTTTGCTAAACCAACATATCTCGCACAAAAATGCTCTGGGCAAGAAATGCTATATCTAGGCACATACTTGTTTTTGGTGTACGTCTGAGCTATTTGAAGTAAAATGCAGCATTTTGACAATGACAAATGATGAACTCGTACGTAACGTAAGTGCTATTGTTGGAAATTTTGTGCACTGACACAGCTATATGAAATACATTTTTGCTTAACTTTACCGTTGAAATACGTTGTCTTTAAAGCGGACAAATACCAAAGAAATAAAATACATGGTAACCCAATCAGCTTGAGCTCTGACTGTAATATGGTAAATAAGTATGCAATTAAGAATTTATTACCTCAGTTGTTGTCAACTGTTTAATTTATTTGTAATTTTTCTTGAAAGCCTGCAAAAAGAAAAGGTAAAACAAAAACGCCATCCAACTTTTTCCTGGCATTCGGCTTTACCTGCTCAACATTTTTTTTTCTATGTGAAAACAACTTAAGCTTTACTTCTTTTATTCCATTTCCTTGTTGTCAACATGATAAAACAAATTCCGTAAAGTAAGAATAAAGAAATTGACTGTCTGACAGTCTTTAAAAAAAAAATATTAGATATATTTAGTTGAGCGATTCTTATTATTGATATAATGTGATTCGTGGATCTCTCTATTTAAAGTATGTTTTTAAAAACAGTTTGCTCACAAATTAAAATAAAACGAAACCTGGAACTTCTACATTGAATGGTCCATGGGGCGCACAACTTGCTGCACTCAAATGAAATAAGGACGACCAAATTAGTCCGAGATTAATTGCCCATCTCAATATCTCTATGGATTGATTCATTTTAAGCAGGTACGCAATGCAAATGTCAGGCAATGTTGTAGGCAATACAGGCACGATGCATTTTGCTTGACTCTTTAAAGACAGTGGACACTTTTGGTAATCGTCAAAGACCAGTCTTCTCACTTGGTGTATCTCAACATATGCATAAAATATCAAACCTGTGAAAACTCGAAGTTGCGAGATAATAATGAAAGTAAAAACACCGTGGTCACACGATGTTGTGTGCTTTCAGATGCAAACTCTAAATCTGACATCTCGAAATCAAACTTTCGGAAAATTACTTCTTTCTCGAAAACTACTTGACTTCAGAGGGAGCCGTTTCTCACAATGTTTTGTTCTATCAACCTCTCCCCATTACTTGTTACCAAGTGAGGTTTTATGCTAATAATTATTTTGAGTAGTTACCAATAGTGTCCACTGTCTTTAAGTTCCTGCTATTTTGTGTGTGTTTTGAATGCACAGCTTTCTTTGAAATTTCGTATAAGAAAAGTCTTTCTCACTAAACAAAATGTATCTTGCTGTTAACACCCTCTTGTGCGTGTATATTCTGGGTCGTACAATGTATGAATTGTTTTAGTACGTACAACATATCGTACATGTTCGATAATGGGCGTCTCGGAAAACATAAAAAAGATCAAACATTTACGATTTTGTCACTGAAAGGCAGACCCTGCTGAAAGGGTTAATAACACATACACATTGTACAAGACGTTTGGATGTTATCACACGTGTAGTATTTTTAACTAGTGAGCACCACTCATGATATTGCTCTTAAAATGAATACAAAGAATACAAAAATGAATACAAATTCATGTTGACGCATTTTAAAATAAAAAAACATGTAATCATTTTTACATCCTAGATATGTTTGAGTTATGTGTACCAATTAGCTTGTATAATATGTTTAACTGTAAGATGATGTAAAGTATTGTTTACAACTCTCACATTGTGAAAAAAAAATAATAAGATTTAAAACATATTGATATTCAAGTGTCTCTCCATTGGCTATTTTCCTGCCCAATGGAAACACTGTGTAAGATTGTTAATTTGAATAAATTTGCATATTGTGTCTGTCTTTTGAAATCTTAACAGGGAGTAGTTTACATGAAGCTAGTAGTTTAATTGATTGGAAAGGATTTTGCACGGTTCTTTAAATCTAACAGTTTTCAAGAGTGAGTCAGGCCTCTTTTAAAAGTCAACTCTTCATCAGTTTTAAAATAATTTGAGTAGATGGGATACTGTTTTATTTAGGATGCACAGGGAGTTGCTTAATCAGACTATGTCTCAGACAATATTAAAGTTACGCGTTGCCTTGGATCGGTCGAGTTGGTCTTTGAAAAGCGTTTGTAACCGTTTGTTTTAAAATGCATATGGTTAGATAGATGATTTAAAAGTAGAATACAATGATCCACACACATTTGCCTCGAAATTGCATGGTTTTCCTTTTACTTTGAGAACTCCTGTTACGTGGTAATAAGAAAACCACCCAATTTCGAGTGATACTTGTGTGGATCATTATATTCTACTCTTAAAATATCTTTCTAATCATATGCATTTTATAACAAACGGTTACACACGCTTTTCAAACACTAATTCGACCGATCCAAGGCAACGCATTACTTTACATGTGTTTCACAGGATTGGTAGAGCTGACAAAATAGTCGGAGTGTTCATGTTTTGTGTCATCAACCAAACACATGAAATAACTAAACTGTCAACATGTTGGCTTAATCCTTGGTCGGGAGATAGTGTGAAAAACCATGCACAATGGGTTGCAAGGGTTTCGAGAGATATGACAGGATCAAGCCTTCTGAATGGTACCTTTTTTAGCTATCTTCCATATCAAAGTTGTTGTCTTGGCTTCCCCCCCCCCCCCCTCCTTCAACAACAATATTTGACATTTGGGTTAGTTTCTCGATCATGAATGAAAACCAGTTGGTTCATAACTAAGCAGTGTTGGATCGGAAAGGTCGTCATGACCTGCCCTAGAGCTAGGTAGAGACGCATAAATAACGTTTTTCTCAAAGCGTATTCTTCACCCCACTAGGGTATAGTTTGCTCGGGCATTTCTCATATAGACCAGGTTTCTAAAGGAATTTTTGTTTAATTTCTTTATTTATAATGGCGACAATCCATCAAAACTAGGTTGGTTCAAGCAGTCAATGTTTGCTGGCGTTTTTAATCTGCGCCGTGTAATACCCCAGCAGTACGTCGGAATTGGTTTCACAATCGGATTTTAAATGACCAGGAACCAACCTTGTTTTTGTTTTTTAATCGGGTCTTTTGTGGGATGTTCATGTCTGAATAAGATCAACCAAAGAGCAATTCCAGATACGGTGACCTACTTTGTGTGTGTGGGGGGGTCTTAAATGTTGATTAGGAAAATATGCTAAATTTAAGGAGGAATTCCTGGAGTGATCGAATGGTTTATGCTCAGGTGCTCTGCGCACCTACTACTAAAACACTTTGCCAAGTTGACCTTCTGTTACAGGGCGGGGAACAATGACCTTTTTCAGTATTTCAACATTTGAATCTGAATACGTGAATCGTTTCTTAGATTTCTAGGGGGTTTGTGTCCGTGATGTGAGGAAGCAATTGCATGTTTTGATCAAGTGGGGTGAGGGGACACTAATTTTGTAATTATTCGCATGTTACTTGTGTGTGTTTATTGTTTATTTGTTGCCAAACAATGTGGACTGGAAAAGTATTCTGAAATCTTATATTTGATCTATACCCAAGTATGCTTTGGTTGTTGTGGGTTGGTTTTTTTCATTTTCACTTTTGACCAAAGTAATTATTCATGTAATAAATTATTTGTTTTGATTTACACGTAACTTACAGTTTTGCATGCATACTGATAATGTTGCAGCTTCGTAGGAGTGTAGCATAAGAAATAAAAGTTAAAATAAAACCTTAAAAGTATATCAATTAGCCTCAAATTTGCCAAGTGATTCAAGACTTTGTCTGTTGTTGATGATTGTATACTGAACATTTACGTCAAAAACTATCCAACTTGATTCACAAGAATTTGTTAACAATAATAATAATAATAATAATAATAAGACTTATAATGCGCACATATCCACCCTGCTGGATGTTCAAGGCGTATACATACATATTATGTATACAAATAAATTGTAGCTGTGGACATTAGAAGTAAAATATAAAACAAGTAATAATATTATGCCAGCGTCCTTTTAACAGTCCGCATTTTTTCACCAGCCTTTTATTTTGTTTCTGAATATTCTATCGTGGGTGTCGACAAAAGATAACCTTAAAGGCCCGGTCCCACTTCAGCGATAACGAGACCGATAACGATAACGACGCAAAGAGATTGCATTCCATTGGTTGAATGAGCTTGTGCGTATTCTGCATGGAGCA
Source organism: Asterias rubens (assembly GCF_902459465.1). Lineage (NCBI taxonomy): Eukaryota > Metazoa > Echinodermata > Asteroidea > Forcipulatida > Asteriidae > Asterias > Asterias rubens. The sequence continues at coordinate 3,232,510 of NC_047066.1, read as the reverse complement.
ATTCGACCAATAGAATGCGTTCTCGTTGCGTCGTTCTCGTTGACGCTGCAGTGGGACTGGGCGTTAATGTGGTGTTGCATCATCGGATTCATAGACCCCCTGCATATGACCTTACAAGCCCAAACTGCCCCTTACGAGGTCAACAGAAGACCTCATCATCCTTCGTCCTAAGACGGAATAGTAGAAGCAGCATTGATGAAGTGGTGCCAGGTTGCTTTGTCCCTCATGAGTTGTTGAGTCTCCTTGGATTGAGATTTGTGTCTCTGGTGATGGTGTCTTGGTGGCTCATTTTCCTCCTGCCGCGGTTTGGATGTCCGCCAGGAGGATTCCAGAAGATCAGGTGCGATATGGGTTGATCAGCTGTACGCAAACAGTGGCCAGCAAACTGAAGACGTCTCTGCATTAGGGTCTCGGATAGTGGTGGTAGATTGCCATATACCTCCCTGTTTCTAATATGGTCCTGCCAGAAGACCTACCATTGGCTGAGACGTTTGCGTTGCGCGTACATGCATGCGCATTTCCATTGTTTAATCTCAGCAATCAACTTGTTGTCTAATGAGCTCTCAGATGTTGATTTGATAATATGCAATTGGCTCGTGTCCAGTGAAGTCAGCCTTTCATTGGTCCGCTTTCCAATTGTCAGTTCAAAACACCGAGTCAGAATTCTCTCCAAAAGGCAGACTGGCTAGTTCATTGTACTTTTTCAAAATATCCACAGATTTACATTAAACTTACAGGGTTTGAAGATAATGATAGTGGAAAGCTTCCCTTCAAATAATTACTTACTAAGGTTTTGTAGTTTTTGAGAAATGAGTAAAACAAGTCACAAAATAATTTTGGTCTCATGAGAGCAAAATTATTTTAGCATGTAAAATCCCCTTAACCAATTATGATATTATACCAAAACCATAGCATAACTGGTTAATACGTTTTTACATGCTAAAACTGAGACGGAAATGATTACTTTGACTAATTTCTCAAAAACTACAGCACCCCAGTAAGTACAATTTTAAGGGAAGCTTTCTACTATCATAATCTTCAAACTGTAAGTTTAATTGGGATGGTTTAATTACTACTTAACAGTAATGTATATTCTCATTTGGTAAAGAACTTCTAATCGGGTAGAGGTACACCCACTTGGGACAGTTTGGGATGGTTTGGGTAACAATGACCCTGTAAGCTATTTTTATGGGTTAGTTTAAACTAAAATTGCAGATGACATTAGGGAGTAGACTCAGGCTAGAATGCTAGCAGCTTGAAGGTAGATTTTAAGAGTGTATAAATGCAACTCGGATGTTAAATATTCACTAAAATCATTAATAATTTCGTTGTCGATAGTGGGAAGCTAAGCTAGTGATTTGTGCACTTCTCATTGTTGCTCACTTTGCAGTGGTTGGTAATTGGCATGTGAGCCCATCATAAATTCCCATAATCATCAATAAGGAGTATGCGCACAACTTTTTGTACAAGAACGCACTGAAAATGCCATGCACCATTGCAGCAAACAGCCAAAATAAATCATGTACAGAGAGGGCGCAACCTGGCATTTTTGTGGGGAAATGTGATGGGTTAGATAAACATGTATACAATTTGCATGGTTTTCATAAACACTATTAGAGTTTTAGTGTAATATAAATGAAAAGTCACCACATGGTGGCGCTATACTCTTGGTCAAATAAATTGTGAACCATACAAACCTCTTGCATATGATTTGCTTGTTCACAAGGCCATGTTTACAGATAACTCTGGGCCCAATGTCATAAAGCCTTTCAGCAGAAAGTACTACTCGGCTAATTGTTTGCTAAGCAAAACAATGAGTGGGGCACCAGTCACATCAACCATGTAACCTTTATGGCATTTTGGCTGGTGACTCGTTGCTGCTGAGCAAGATGTTTCTGTGCTTAGTAAGTTTGTGTGCCTAAAGGCTTTATGAAATCGGGTTGTGGGCATTTGAGTAAGATTTATTTGATCTGAGTGTGAAAGTTTTCTTGGGGATGGAGGAAGGGGGAACAAGATCAGAAAGAGTACAGAGGTTGAGATGTAGTAAATGGTGCAAAACAGGAAATAATATTTAAAGCACTTTTTCTTTTATTTGCTGTTGGTTAACCTATAGGTTTTGAGGCATTGCATGGGGAGGTAGTGGTACAACATCAATTTATTTGGTTCGTGGTAACACCATGTGATTATATTGTGGATACCATATCTTCAAACACACATCCTTTTTTCTCTTTGATTTGACATGAAATTCGTCATCCCAAAGAAACAAATGAAGAGGTCTGTGTGTTAGAAAGTTCATCACCTCTAACTTTTGAGTTATCTGTTGGTTTACCATCTTTGGAAGTTCGTAGTGGGTCTTTGAACCAGGGTTTAGAGTTTAGAGTTTTATTCAAATGTGCAACTTGTAAATTGAGGAAAATAATTATTGTGAAAGGACCATTGTTTTGTGTTTTTTTCTTTATCACAAACAAGTTAATATAGGTTTTCTCGGTCAATTTCGGAAAAAGAGCAGCCAATTTAACCACCAAGCTATTCTATTTCGCGCAAAATCGAATGCTGCTCAAAAGGGTCATTCGTTTTCGTTTTGGGATTAGTCAAATGTAATGTTGCGTCATTCGAATTAACAAAATAATCATTCAATTTAACAATTCATCAAATCAGCATTCAAATTCGCAGACGCTTCTTGAGGCGTGTGTGTCACGAAAAAGAATGACGATACGCTAAACTGAACAGAGTGCTAAAGGAATTTGACTCAACTCAAAACGAAATTGAATGGCCGAATTCTGAATTTGAAACGCAGGAACAACTGGAAAAGCAAAACAGCTTTAATTCGAACGCATGAAAATTAAATTGACTGCTCATTTGCCGAATTTGACCGAGAAAACCTATAGTAAGGATTTTAGCTCAGTTTAAATCCAACCCTATATCTCTTATATTTTTGTCAACCACACCCACTCTCGCAGTATCAACATTAACAGTCTTAATAAAGAGAGCGTATTTGGCAAAACCTATTTTGCTGTTGTTTTCGCTCGGTTGTTGAGCTGTTACTTTGTGGTTCTAGTCGACAGTTAATGCGAATTGTGATAAAGAAACACATTGTATTTGTTAGTCGGTTTGTTTAGAAATCATTTCTGTTTTGAAAATAAAAAATATATATAACCACCCCATGAAACAATACTTGTGTATCGTGCTTATTGTCAAATAAACTTGACTCGGCTGTATTTTCACCTTCCCCTTCAAACTGATTTGTCTCCTATATGTCTTTTCAACGAATACTAAGAAATAATCATCTTAGCAGTATTGAGGGCCTAATTTCATAGAGCTGCTTAGCGGCAGATTCTGTGCTTACTGTACGATTTCAATTTCATAGCACTGATTAATGTAACAAAAAAGGCATGCTAACCTTCCAGCATGCTTACTGCACAAAAAGTAATGACATAACAAATTAAATGTGAACATGCAAAATGGCCGTGGCCGCCTATTTTTCTTGCTAATCTGTGAAATACATTTAAATTTAGCAATGTTTTTTTCTGCTACAGTAAGCACGAAAATTTGCTTACCGCTAAGCAGCTCTGTGAAATTGGGCCCTAGTCAAGTGTCTTGCTAAAGTACACAAGTGTCACGAAAATTTGCTTCGCATTAAATTTCTTCCTTGATAAAAACAGGATTACCAACAAAATTTCCATTTGATGCATATTGCCTGTTACTGGTATTCAGCTGTCGTTTGCTTATCCTGAAAACCACATGGAAATTTAGTTGGAAATCCTGTTTTTATGAAGGCAAACATTTTATGCTAAGCAAATTTTTGTGCTAAGCAGCTTTATGAAATTGGGCTCAGGACTTGAACCTACACTCTGCTGATCAGATACAGCAAAGCTTGAGTTTTGTGGTCTTAAGCGCTAAGCCAACATTTTCAATCTAGCAGAGTCTTTCTCAACTATTAAAAGAGGAAAACATTAGCATTAGTGAAATAATAATTTGATTTCTTCTTTTCCCCTTCTTTTTTTCGTTGTTTGCTATATATATAACTGTACGGGATGAACAAATACTTATGATCATTGGACTGTCTATACAATATTGATTGGCTATATTATTGGACCTTTATTACTGAGGTTGGAGAAAATAGTCTGACATTTGGATTTGAAAACAAAGAATGGCTATTGATGTGAAAGATCTTTATTTTGCTGAAATGTCAATCTTTTGATAGTCTCCTTACCAACTCCCCAGATAGTATTGATTAATCGTTAAGTTGATGCTGTTATGAAGGAAGAGGATGCTGTCTTTAACAAAAGCTTGACACTTACTATAAAAAAAACCCATTTTGGCAAACAAATTTAAAGCCATTATACACTTTCGGTAAACAGTATTGTCCAAGTCCCACACTTCGTGTATCACAACTTATATATAAAATAACAATCCTGTGGAAATTTAGGCTCAATCGGACATCGGAGTCGGGAGAAAATAACGGGAAAACCCACTCCTGTTTTCGCGCGTTTCGCCGTGTCATGACATGTGTTTACAACAAATCCGTAATTCTCGTTAACGAGAATTTATATTATTTTACCGTTTTCTCAAAAAGTAAAGCATTTCATGGACTAATATTTCAAAGAAGTCATTCACCATTACCTTCTGTAAACCCTGTAAATTATTTGTAAATCTGTGAACTTTTTTTGTTTTCTGTACCGAAAGGGTCCAATGGCTTTAAGGAATTATTAGGCTGAAGATTAGTGTTAGGATTATGTATAAAAGTAAGGGTTTGGGTCTAAGGTTTGGGGGAAGTGTGCTAAGAATTTTGGTGAGGCTTTTTGTTCATCCATACTCACTGTGAATGAAGATGTCTGTAATAATATACCTGTAGAAGATTCAGCTTCATTAAATGTCAAGTTAAAAAAATTAGGCCCCCCTACAATGCTAAAACAATTTTCATCTCCTTATAGAGGAAATTTATTCTTGTGACATTGTTTTACTGGTTCCTCAAAAATCACAGCACCTCGCCGGTATCAGATGCAATTGTGTCCGCAATGCACTGCTGTCTGCTCCGGACACTTTTGCATATGCAATCGTGTCCGGGGCTATGCTTGCATATGCAATCGTGTCCGGGGCTATGCATGATACCGTCCGGTGGACATGTACATGACTGTACACATTGTAGGCTATGTGCGCGTGTAAGCGTGGAGGTGTAAGCGAGCGTGCATGCACTGAATGCAGAATATTCACGTATTTTATGATTGCAGCGAATACCCAACGGCCGAGCACTTAGCTTGTAAAATGGCGAACGTGTTACGTCGGCCAAGGGTGTTTAATTTACTGCAAGGACGGTTTTGCACGGGGGCGGACACAACTGCATATGCAAATGTGTCTGGGCGGACACAATTGCATTATGCAGCAGCGTCCAGGCATACTTGATTGCATATGAAATAATGTACTCCGGATAGTATTGCATACATGACATAATTGCATGCGACACTGACAATAATTATACGGGAAGCTTGTTGTCATCTTTATATTCAAATTGTGTTGTGTCTACCTCACTTTTTTGACTGCAGGGGACTGCATGTCAGATGTCCCCCTCACTCCTCAACCAACAGAGTATAAAATTACACACCATCTTGCCGGCCCCAAGTAATGGGGGGGGGGGGGGGGTGATTGGGGACACTAACTTTGTTTTTTTATAAAGTCAAGTTTTAGTATCTGAAAACTGTCCAAAACCATTGAAATATAACCAAACTTTAGTGACAGATAGCCCATTTGACAAATTTTGGTATACTTTTATTTTAATTATTAACAAACTGTTTATGTGTCCCGTCTCCCCAGTGTACCCTACGTGTTACCAATGATAAAATTGATCGTAAACACAGGTCAGGCACAGTTCACTATTTAATTGTAAGTAGAGATTTGTAAGAAGTACCAGGGGATTCGAACCCACGCTGATCCGTTAACGCGAGTTTAGAATGCTCCAGTTTAAAATCTCTGTTATATAACTCTAATGGGTTGACCTACAAATCAACAAGAAAAGAGAAAGAAACTGAAAACAGGTGGTGAACGTGGAATGTGACCTCATGAAAGGCTCCTTGTTATGCAAATAAGGTGATCTGGGCCGCGGTTTTCGAAGCCCTCGTTGTGCCGGGCCGGATAGCACGGCATTACTGGACATGTCGCGCTGGAGGATAGCCGTATCTCTCGGCTCAACTTAGGGTCTTGGACGTCGCGTTTTGCTGATGAACTTTACTTATAAATTTCTCGAAATTCTCGCCAGAAGACGGTCATGTGTATTCAGAAATATTTCGTCAAAACTGTTGCAAGTTTACACTAAATTGTTACTCTGAAAGGCTTAGACAAGTTTTTGAAGTAATTGCAACTGCAGCACACATGAACTCAATGTGTTGTGTGTTTTTGTAGTCACAAGTTGCAAAAGACAGCAGTTCACTGTTGAGCTCTTCACAACGTTGGGCGTATATCATGAGTTCTACCTCCCTAGTCCACCAAGTTCTCTATAGTTCCGACTATGACTTTTTAAAGCAAAATAAACTTCGGTGTTTGAGCTCGATTTGAGCTCTTCACATTATTATCGTGAATTCCACGAAGTTCTAAAATTCTCGACTACAGACCTGAAGAGAGCTAGCTCATCCCAACGAAATCTCATGATGACGCATGAAGGTAGGTTGAGGTAAAGCTTGATAATTTGGATTGTTGGCCCTGACGGCGAAGCCACCTTTGTTTTCTTTAAAATAATTAAAAAGATTTTCGTATTCGGCCAACATTTAACTAATTTTTACCAAAATATACATCTCATTTTGAGTAAATTAGATGATATTTATTTTGTTCATAACTAGTGAAAATTTAAAACTAATGGTGGGAGGATACTCCTAGAACTATGCGGTTTCGTTTCGCTATCGTCTACGGGAGACGATAGCGAAACGAAACCGCATATTTCTAGTAGGTAAGGATACTCTTGTCGATATACTTTCACTCCCTTGAAATCATTTATTTCACCGAAAAACAATTTCATTCCTCGAATTTTTTTCACCCAAACCCAAAAGATTTTGTTTTTACTTCCAGTCGTTTCAAAATATTTTAAAAGTAATTTTGACGACGAATAGTCTAGTCTTGCGACATTAAAAGGGACTTAAAAATAAGTCACTTTTAAACTACTACCACCGAGTCTAAAAGCATGTACATCCGCATAGCGGGTTATTTAACTCACAGATTATTATCCTATTTAAAAGCCTTAAATCTTGAATTTTTTTGTACTCATCATGTTTAGGAACAATGCAGTGACCATTCCCATGAAAAAAAATTTGTGAACAATATAAAATTTCTACTTTGTATAGGGTGTGCATACATATTTTTAGGGGGAAAACGGTAATTTTTAATTTATGCAAATTATGCATATTTCCCCTTCTTACTTTTTTCTACTTTTTGGATATGTTGTTTTAGAGGGTTTCAGGAGACACTTGCTAAAAAATAATTTCGAATGCAATTTTGTCTAGGTCAAGCCATATTTTGGCTTAGATTGACTAGACTAGAAAGTACAATTTCACATGTGCAATATGTGACTGGTATCCTAGCTGCTTATTGTTGCTTAGCCGAAAATTCAAGTGCTGAGTATGATTCTCAATTATAAATAGTACATTTCTTCAAAATCATTAGATTCCGTAAATTTTGTTTATGCGTTCCCTTTAAAAATATTTTGTTCCCTCCTTGGCTGGTAATCTTATTTTGGTGAGCATAATTTTGATGTGCTTAGCTACTTTGTGTGCTTATGCAGCTCTATGGAATTGGGCCCATCAGGTCCCCAAGTATAGCTGTTTAGTTAAAGACACTGGAAACTATTGGTAATTGTCAAAGACTAGTCTTCACAGTTGGTGTATCTCAAGATATGCACAAAATAACAAACCTGTGAACATTTGAGCAAAATCGGTCGTCGAAGTTGCGAGATATCAATGAAAGAAAAAAACACCCTTGTCACACCATGGTGACACGAAGTTGTGTGTTTTCAGATGCTTGATTTCAAGACCTCAAACTCTAAATCTGAGGTCTCGAAATCAAATTCGTGGAAAATTACTTCTTTCTCGAAAACTACGTCGTTTCAGAGGGAGCTGTTTCTCACAATGTTTTATATTATCAACATCTCCCCATTACTCGTAATCAAGAAAGGTTTTATGATAGTAATTATTTTGAGTAATTACCAATAGTGTCCACTGCCTAGACTTGAATTCGCTAAATAATTATCTTTTTTTTTACTTGTAGCATTGATTGAGACATGAAATGACTGAGGGCGAGTCAGCTGTATAAGATGGAGCAAGGCAGGAACATCTTGAGGGGGACCCAGCGGCCAAGCAGTGAGCTCCTGTTCAGCCAAGCTTCAAGACACATCGATGAGGCGTATTCGTGAGACGCAAGAAGAATGAGGCCCACACGGGACAGGTAACAAAGCTGAAAATAAGTCCAAATTGCTATGCCAATTTGAATTGCCGGAATATAACAAATAAAAAATAAATAAAAACAACATAACAACTATTTTTGTAGTTTCTTTTCCAAATTTTGGTAAAACACCACATCCGACTGTATTTCACCAACTCTAAATTTTGTATCCCTATTATAACATTGTTATACAGTTTTATTTGCATGCCAGCAAAACTTAAAAACTAAATACATACCCAAGATATCAACGCCCCTTTTCTCACTTTACATGAAACTAACAAAACTTTAAATATTAAGAAACAATCTGAATCCCTTGACTTCCACGCCCCCCCCAAAAAAAAACCCACTCATAAACAAGACTAGCACAGTTCTCTTTCTCTGTTTGGACATTCCTAAATTTAGTCTGTGAATAATGAAAATCTTATTGTAAACAACACTGTGTGGAACGAGTTTTAGTCCATAGAGTTTCAAGTCCCTGTATAATGTGGACCGCTTTTGTCATCTCATGTCCACACTTCGTATGGAATGCTTGCTTGCCTAATGCTTGTTTTATGGCAATCTTGCTAATTATTCTGTCAATTAAAGGCACTGGACACTATTGGTTATTACTCACAATAATTGTTAACATTAAAACGGAGAGCTGTTGGTAGTATAAAACATTGTGAGAAAACGGCTCCTTCTGAAGTAGGCCCTAACCTTGTTTTTGAGAAAGAAGTAATTTCTCACTAAAAATATTTGAATTGAATTCGAGGCATCTGAAAGCACACACTTCAATTAACTTGTGCGGCAAGGGTGTTTTTTTTTTCTTCCAATATTCTCTCACAACTTTGTCAACCAATTGAGTCAAAATTTTCACAGGTTTGTTATTTCATGCATATGTTGAGATACACCATAAAGTGAGAATACTGGTCAATTTGACAATTACCAACAGTGTCCAGTGCCTTTAACTATAAATGACTCTGTTTATAGCCAGTGATATATTTCATGGGTAGGCCCTATTCCCCATACTATTTCACTCCAAGAAATACTTTCCTTCCAATGATCTTGATGTTTTCTTTTCCTTAAAATGTTATTTCGAGGAGAGTATTTAGAGGGACTAAATGCTGTTTTTGAGGAAACAATAATAATCTTTTAATTTTAGGGAATACAATTATTAGAGGCTCTTTATCTTTTGATTACTTATATCTTTAGTGAGTGAACAAGTAAATAGAAGGAGCAAAATTGTATGCTATTAATTAGTTTTTCTCTTAAGATTGTCTTTTATCCACGTTTTTGTTACTTGTAAATTTTTCTGTTATGTCTGTTTGTTGTACAGTTTCTTGTCCTAAATAAGGCTTCCCCAACACAGGCAACTGCTTATCGGGGTTTGCCTCCATTTCCTTAATCAGTGTTCTATTATTACTTGATTTATTGTTAATTTGTATGCCTATGTAAATTGAAACCAGTGAAATGGAAAATAAATGTATCTGAATTGAATTGATTTCAAGGGAACTAGGCCTAAATATTATTTTCGGTAGAGATATGATATTTTGAGGGAACCAAATAATTCTAGTAGATGGAAATTTGCATCGTGGATAACAAATGTTACTTGTGGTTAACCCATCGCTATGATGTGTGTCAGCACTGCATACTCAGTTTGGCTAACTTTCCCGAGTTATGTGAAACAAAATCACAGCCATTACTCGGTGGGGTTTGAACCCACGACCTTCACAATTCTAGAGCAGTGTCTTACCAACTATTAAAATAATTCTAATATTTAGGGTTTTATACTTCATTTTCGTTTTCAGGGGCTCGCCAACAACTCTCCTCGAATGTGCCAGATGGGAGTTGAAGATCTATGGATATGTGGTTTGTGGACGAAACATTGGAGTCCTCGCCGGAGTCATCGCCGGATTCAGGTAAGGAAAACTTGGCACCATCCGACCTCCACATTTTTTTTGCGATTAAATCTTTTTATAGATGCTGCCCTTTGTCCTTCAAAAGCCTTAATTGCTTTTTCTCTCTCAAAAGGGCAGCAAACACACTCTAAGAATTATGGAGACATACTGCAACATAAAAAATAAAAAAAAATCTAGTAAGAATTATGGAGACATTGTGATTAAATTCTTTGGTAAATGCTGCCCTTTATCTTTAAAAGCCTTAATCGCTTTTTCTCTCTCAAAGGGCAGCAAACACACTCTAGTAAGAATTAATGAGATGTACTGCATCTTAATAAAAAAAAAACAAGAAAAAACAATCTTGTAAGAACTATGGAGACATTCTGCAATTTTTCAAAAAAAACAAAACAATTGCTCAATGTTAACGTTGATGCACTTCTTGAAAACAAATTTTATGCATTTTCCATTGAACTGAATGCACATAAACTTTTTCCTATGACTTTTGATGGTTCTTAAAAGAAAGAAAAGATGGTTCTAAGAAAAAAAATTTAAAAGAAATTTTAAGTGGAGGTCGGATAACGCAAGTTGTCCTAAATCAAGATCAAGACAAGACGAAGACTCCAAAGTGTAAGAGGAAATCTAACCCGTTCTCTTGCAGAGTCCCACCCCTCGTACCACCCCTTCCCTTCCAAGATGGTCGCCGATCTTGTCCTTACTTGTAGAGCTTTCAAGGTCACTTCAGAGTTTCTTGGCATTTCTTAATTTGCATATTGGTCGAAGCCAATGATGCTTTTTAATTAGGAGACTAGTCTTACTGGAAATTTCCGTGAGGGTTGATACTTCAAGTCGTCAGTTGTCATGTTTATTTATAATTGTCATGATTTTACTCTTTTGTTTTTTTATGTAACAAAAACCAACTTCAATTCGAAATAATTGTTGATAATTCCTCTGAAGACACAAGCAATATAAGGAATAATTCAAACTTAAAAATAGATTCTGTAATTAAGACCCCTTTTTGCTACTCTGTAATATAGGTGCTTTCAAATTGAACTCACTATCGTAAATTAGTTAAATGTAGTCATTATGCACTCAAAAAAATATTCCATTCTAATCAACATTCATTTTATGATTAATGTTTGATTTAGGAGTATTGTAAACAGAGAATTTAGTCCAGCTAAATTTATATTTACATATTCCTAAAATCAGCATGACATCAATTCTGAATGTAGAAATTTCCAAATAACTTAAAATGTTGTTAAGGCAGTTAAAATAGATAATCAATAACATAGTTCAATGGATGATTGATGTTTGATTAAGGAGAAGTAAATAGAGAATTTAGCCCTGCTAAATGAATATTTACATATTCCTACTATCAGCATTTCCTCATTTGCTGAATGTAGACATTTCAAACTATTTGGAAAATGAAAATAATAAAAAACAACAAAGCTCTAACACTTGCCCATTAAGAGCAAAATCTTAAACTAAAAATGGGGGAGACTGCGCTCCTTGAAAGCTGCAAAGCATACAAACCCAGAAATTGGCGCGAGAGAAGAAAGAGTGGATGGAAAACAAACCGCCAAGGGAGAAAGACTTCAGTGGTGCCTTGGTAAGTATGAATGGTAAGACAGAAAGGCCTAGAGTATCAGTGTTGGCCTAGAGATAAGACTAACTCTCCACTCTTTCAGCAGGTTGACTGGAGATAGGTTAAGTATAAGGTATGACTGGCGTAGTGCTTAGTCTTGATTCAAGATGCCCAATAACATTTCATTTGCGATAATGCAACTCGCACAAGGACAGTAAAAACAAGATCCTAAACAAAATACAAGATAATGTCTTGAACCAAAACTAAGAACTACGCTGTCATCAGTAAAAGCCCAGAACTTGAGTAGAAGATGAAGACTCTCCCTGAGGTCAACTGGAGGTCAGCAGTTTGGATAAAAGGTTGGACCTAAGTATCGGGTATAAGTATTGGTAAGTGTAGTTGCGATAACGTAACCCTCCTCCCAACGGCTGTCAGGAGGAGGGTTACATTATCACAACTAGGGTAAGTGTGAAAGAGTTTATAACAACTCTTAAATATTCCACAGCCTTACCTTTTCTCCACAGATATGGAATCTATCCCAAATCTTTTAATTAAAGTTAGATCAAAAATCTGTGGCAACAAACGTTATATAGATGATCTAAACAAACGTTAGATGATCTAATGTTTGTTTCCACAGATTTTTGATCTAATCTTAATTTTCACAGAATTGGGATCTGACCTTGATTTTCACAGACCTAATTGGGATCTAATGTTTATTTCTTTTTACTTGTTTTTCCACAGTCTGTACCTGTTCCTCCTAAAGTATTGTGTCGTGGCATGTGATGTGCTTTGAAACTCACAAATTGAGCAGACAAAACACTCCTGAAAATCCCTTTGATGCCGCCGATTCATGACATGATGGCAGTGGGTTCATTGAGGTCTTTGCAGCAAAGGTTATAAGTATTGGATGAATTATTAAGTAAAGTATGAGGATAAGTGGGAAAGAAAAGTACCATTCTCTCCACTTGGCTTCTTACTTTTATTTTCACAGCTCTGAGTGTTCCCTCACTAGAATAGCTATTACATAGAGCAAGCTAGTCCAAAAGTGAGACCAATTAAGAACTCACTCTGCGGTAGTGAAGTCCCCTCAATTCACTTAAAGCAAAAGTATGGCTGCCCCAGCCGATTTCCTCCCTTTCACCCAAGCAGTAGTTAATAAGCAGGACAGTTCTTTTCAGAACTAGGAATCTTCCTGAATTTCGCAAATCTACTCTATGGTAGTAGAGAAGTCTCCAGAATTTCAAAATAATCTACTCTGCGGCAGTAGAGAATTCTGAATAACTCCTTCAAGGTAATAGAATATAAAGCAAAACAAGTTCTCTACAGCACATAATCTACCCCGCAAGTACTGTACATGATGGTATGGCAAACCAAATACATTGATACCTCAAATACATACCTCAAATACATTGATACCTCAAATACATTGACACCTCAAATACATTGATACCTCAAATACATTGATACCTCAAATACATTGATACCTCAAATACATTGATACCTCGCATGCATTGTCTCTAATCCCATTTGTTTCTGATTTCGACAGAGTGGTAACCGGTTGCTGACTAGGATGTTTTGGCAAGCAACTATCCACAGATGTCAGCACTGGGACACCGTAGACCGGTTTGGTAAAGTATTGTGGTTGTCTCACGTAATGTGTATGGTAAACCTTACTTTGGCTAATTGATGTGACATCAGAGTGTTAACCTTCTGGACCTTTTTTCTTAGAAGGCAGTGAACACTATTGGTAATTATTCAAAATAATTGTTAGCATAAAAATTTATTTGGTAACAAGCAACGGAGAGCTGTTGAAAGTATAAAACATTTTGAGAAACCCTCTCTGAAGTAACACACTTTTTGAGAAAGAAGTAATTTCTCACTAAAATATTTTAATTGAATCCGAGACCTCAGCTGAGGTCTCGGATTTAAGCATCTCAAAGTTCACAACTTGTGGAACAAGGGTGTCTTTTTCTTCCTTTATTATCTCAAAACTTCCACGACCAATTGAGTTCAAATTTTCAGGTGTGTTATTTTATGCATATGTTCAGACACATCAAGTGAGAGGACTGGTCTTTGACAATTACCAAAGGTGTCCGGTGCCTTTAAGATGATGTTTTGGCAAGAAACTGTCCACAGATGTCAGCCCTGGGACACCGTAGATGACATCGTTCTGGTAACGTATTGGGGTTGTCTCAGGTAATGTGTAGGTCAAACCTGACTTTGACTAATGGGAGACTTTTGAGAGGCTGGAGGCAGAAGACATAACGGTCCTTTTTTTAGTACTTTTTTAGAAAAAGGACCGTTCAAAAGTTTCCCATACGCCTCTCTTAATGTTCATGCATTACGTCATGATTCTTACCCAAAATGAGGCCATAGGCGCATGTTCGCCACCACTTTCAGTGTCTTCGTCTATGGCCTCGTTTTGGGTTAGAGTTGTGACGTACTCACGCATTAATATTAAGAGAGGTGTATTGATGTCACATCAGAGTGGTAACCTTCTGGAATTGTTTTTTGAAAGAGAAGATCATGTTTTCATTTTGAAGATGATAAAGTAGAGACTGAAGTCATGCAGACGATTTGGTATTGTGTTGGGTTGTTATTGTTACCAGCTACTGGTGGGAAAATTGACAACTCAACCCCAAAAGTTGGAAGATCACAAATAATTACATGGAGATACCAGATGTTAGATGCCAGACAAAAAGGTCTTTTTAGCCTCTTTTTTTATTACATTCCCGTATTGTTTGGCAACTCAACCAAGAAATTAAACGATCAAAAACAAAAATGTCATAATGTATAGATGACTTTGGAAAGAAAATCAGAACATGCGAACATTTATTAGATTTTGAACCTGACAATTATTTGTAACCAGTAGTCAAAATACTGGTTTAATTTGAGATTCATACGACAAAGATTCTACATTCAGGGTTCGAATCCCACCCTAGTTATTTGCCTGGTTATAAAGGACCGATTATAACATCTGTGTAAGGGTAAAAATTAATAAAAATCTGGAAAATTGTGTCATATTATACTATAGTGTTTGCATCGTCATTGAGTTGAAGAAGTGATTTGAGCTAGAGAAGGATTTACTAGAAGACTAGTCCTCAGAACAACTGATACTTGTTTTCAAAGAGTTTATCAAAATGAATCTTTTAAATGTTCAACCACAGGTTGAGATGATGGCCTTAAAGATGACATCTCGTGGCTAGATGAACACTTTTTGGACTGGCCACCAGCAGAAGAAGGACTGTGTTAAGTCTAGCTAGATGACTCCACTTCTACAAGATGAACCGTTCAAGTGTCTGAGCGATGTTGAGGTTAACCAACACTTTTTGGACAGGAGCAAAAAGTAAACAACAGATAACTTAGTAAGTTTAAATAATCTCATTCTAAAGCATTCTTTTTTGAAGAGAAGGTACATAAAAAAAAATGGCAAATGAGTTGAATGTTTCAAGTTTGATTTGAAAGAAAGCATCCATTCGTATCCTTTGGTTTGTAATAAACAATTCAACTAAGAGGTGGACACCTTTTTTGTATTCAAAAGGAGGTCAAGTTTGTCAGAAAAAGATTTTCAAAAAATACCTAAAGTTCAACATGACCTATTATGTTGAGTCATGTTATGTGTGCATGTTCAATGAGTTGAAGAACATTCTGGGCTCAACCTCATAAAGTCTGTAATCGTAAAAACGTACTATAAGCAAGGACTATTATTGCTTAACAGATACTGGTAACCAGTCGAGATTCAATGAAGTAAACATTGTTACAACTGGTGCCCTACTCCTTGTTTGTTTTGCAAAGAAATTTGCTGAGCAGGTTCTTCTGCTTAAAAGCACTGTACACTAATAATTACTCAAAATAATTGTTGGCATAAAAACTTACTTGGTAACAAGCAATGGAGAGCCTGTTGACAGTATAAAACATTGTGAGAAACGGCTCCCTCTGAAGTAACGTAATTTTCCAGAAAGAAGTAATTTTCCACAAATTTGATTTCGAGACCTCAGAATTAAATTTTGAGGTCCCGAAATCAAGCATCGTGTGACAAGTGTTTTTTTTTCCATCATTCGCAACTTCGACGACCAATTGAGTTCAAATTTTCACAGGTTTGTTATTTTGTGCATATGTGTTGAGAACACCAAGTGAGAAGACTAGTATTTGACAATTACCAAAAGTGTCCAGTGTCTTTAACAGCTTTATAAAGTTGGCCCATGCTTAGAGCTTGAGGAGAATTTTCTTCTTGTATTGAAATAGTTTATTAAAATTAACCTTAGAAAATCATTAATTTTCTACCACAGATTAAGTTGATGACCTTGGAGATGACCCAACATTGAGGCTAATCAACACTTTAGGGACTGAGTGCCACCAGCTGAAGAAGGCTGTGTCAGTTCAAGCTCGGACTCTGCTACAAGTTCAACCATTGAAGCGACAACGTAGGAATGTTGTTAGATAACCACCATGATGTGGACTGAACAGCTGAAGATCTGGGTCATAGTTCAAGGGACAAATGGACAAGACATTTACACTTTTCAGAGCCAACTCTCCCCCTGAAAGGTGCTTTTACACACAGTTGTACCTGCAAATTGACTATTACTTCTTATTTTCCACATCATGCCAAGCTTCAATGCTTTTTGGACTGTCACCGACTGATGAAGAAAGACTGTGTCAAGTTTAGTCAGAAGGTTTACCCACATGAACTGAAATAAGCTGGACCATGGTGGCGCCCTGTATAAAGACACTTGATGGGATGACCAGCTTTGGGTGTGTCTGAATATGTGGCTGCGGCTATGGCCGCAGCTGTTGCTGCTATACTTTAAGTACAATACGCTTTGGATTTTGATGGAGTCAACAGTAGTTAGAAACAAACAATCAAATCAGATTGCAGCAAATGTCAAAAACCTTTTAACTTCAACTGAGTGAAAATGCCAAGAACAATTAAAACTGGGTTACAGATTTGAACAAATTTCTTTTAAAACAAAAGTCACCAAAGTTCTTTGACATGTTAGACATCATGGCAAGAAAAGATTAGGTTAAGTCATTTTCCTTTTGGTACACTGCTTTGTAAAATAAATTACTTGGTGAAGGTAGAAAACCGGACAATTTTTAAGACAAAGTGGCAATTATTATTTTGTAAGAGTTTTTAGAGGTAATAATTTGATTTTGTTGGATTAAATCTGTTCAATTTAATTTCTGTAGGCCCCTCTTCTATACTAGTGAGGTTAACTTTACAGATTGTATAATAAGTTTGAGAAAGTTTACACTTGAGCGCAAAATAGACAGAAGGCATGTTTTAGCAGAATGTGTGAGCAACGCTATAACAAAACCATGGCAACAATCACAACACAAGGTCTGGGTTACACAAACAAACTAAATCTATCTTAGTTGCTAAGCAAAGTGTCGTGTCACAGTACAAATCACCATGGTAATATTGACAACTCATTTTAAGATGAATCTTAGTGGTTTGTGAAACGGAGCCCATTAACCCTAATACCGAGCTAACATTTAAACTTATTCACAAACTTACACTACTAGTACCCCCCCCCCAGCCTCCCCCTCCCCCCCCCAGCACTAAGCACTGTTCTATCTGCGAATTCAAATTGCATCCTTGGCACAAACGAGCACAAGTCTCTGATTTCATACCTAACGGCCCAGACTAGAAATGTATTATTTCATTAAACATGCATTTTGTCTACTTGCGCTCAAAACAACTTTAGTTATTTATACAAAGGATAATTTAATTCTTGTAATTTTTGTGTAGTTGGATTTGAAACTTTGCATGGTGAAAATATGATATGGAAAGGTTTCCGTAACGCCATGTAATGACTATCTGTAAATGAGTTGGGGTGGTTCTGAAAAGAATCGTTGTCAGAACATGCCCAACTCATTTAGAGATAGTCATTACATGGTGTTACGGAAATCTTTCCATATCTTTTGTAGTGTTAATATATTGTAGTCCATCTGAATATTACCGTATCAAAGCTAACATCTAGAAATTGTTTATTTATTTCAATCATCTGTTTTTTTATATAAAGTTTTAGTTGTCTGAAATATTCGTTGACTCTTTATGTAAATTGATTCTTTAAATGGCTTTTATTTTTTAGACACAATTTTGTTGTTAAAGGGTCTGTATATTTTTGTGAACGACTCTGGTTATGGAAAAAGGTACAACTTTCAATCCCCAAAATTTGAATATGAGAGTAAGCTTCTCAGATTGTGTTTTCTAATTGCATTTTTTTCTTCCTGCGTGGACATAATCTCTTCAGATTTGTAGCAATCTAGAAAGACTGCGGTTTTACTGCAATTTTGTCTTTAAAAAAGGTGAAAGTTCTCATATTGTGTATTACTTTTCCTGCGTTGGCATAACCTCTCCAGATTTTATTTAGCCAATCTCAAAAAAATCGGGGTATTTTGCCAGTGAAATATTCACATTGTTAAGTCTTTGCTTCTGCAAAAACGTGTTGCTGAAAGTACCTTAATAATAATAATAATAATAATAATCGTATTTCAAGTTCATTTGTGAGAATAATAAATGACAAGAAAGTCAAGCGATTAATAAAATGGTTGGGACAATACCTACATGTTCAGTTGGGCATTGGCCAACCCAAGTATTTGTTTACTGTTATATGTAAGTTTGTCTTGTATATATATAATTAACAAAAAACCTGTAATTTTATGGAGAGGTTACTGTCCAAACTTACAAGTTTCAAGCTGCATCAAAATTTGTCTCTCTATCAGAACAAATAATATTGCCCAACAATTGAAAAAGTCAGAAGCGGAAAGTCAAGCATTTCTATACACTTTTGGTCAAATATTGAACCAATCAGAAGGGGTAGGTCTAGAATTCTAATAAAATTGGGGCAACAAATTTACAAATCACAAGGGGGAAGTCCAGTAGTTAAATAAATTCTGGGTTTAAAATTGAAAAATCACAAGGGGTTAGTCCAGCATTTACATCAAATTTCGGCCTAAATTGAAAAAATGACAAGGGGTTAGTCTAGCAATTTTAATCAAATTTGGGTGTTAAATTGAAAAATCACAAGGGGTTATTCCAGCAATTTGATCCCATTTGGGTTTAAAAGTGAAAAAATGACAAGGGGTTAGTCCAGCAATTTAATCAAATTTTGGTTTAAAATTGAAAAAATGACAAGGGGTTAGTTAGTCCAGCAATTTAATCAAATTTCGGCATAAAATTGAAAAAATCACAAGGGGTAAGTCCAGCAATTTAATCAAGTTTCGGCATAAAATTGAAAAAATCACAAGGGGTAAGTCCAGCAATTTAATCAAATTTGGGCCTAAAATTGAAAAATCACAAGGGGTTAGTCAATTAATTTAATCAAATTTGGGCCTAAAATTGAAAAAATTACAAGGGGCTAGTCCAACAATTTAGTCAAATTTGGGCCTAAAATTGAAAAATGACAAGGGGTTAGTCAAGCAATTTAATCAAATTTGGGTTTAAAATTTAAAAAATGACAAGGGGTTAGTCAAGCAATTTAATCAAATTTGGGTTTAAAATTGAAAAAATGACAAGGGGTTAGTCCAGCAATTTAATCAAATTTTTGGCCTAAAATTGAAAAAATCACAAGGGGTTAGTCCAGCAATTTAATCAAATTTCGGCATAAAATTGAAAAAATCACAAGGGGTAGGTCCAGCAATTTAATCAAGTTTCGGCATAAAATTTAAAAATCACAAGGGGTTAGTCAAGCAATTTAATCAAATTTGGGTTTTAAATTGAAAAAATTACAAGGGGTTAGTCCAGCAATTTAATCAAATTTCGGCATAAAATTGAAAAAATCACAAGGGGTAAGTCCAACAATTTAATCAAGTTTCGGCATAAAATTGAAAAAATCACAAGGGGTAAGTCCAGCAATTTAATCAAATTTGGGCCTAAAATTGAAAAATCACAAGGGGTTAGTCAATTAATTTAATCAAATTAGGGCCTAAAATTGAAAAAATTACAAGGGGCTAGTCCAACAATTTAGTCAAATTTGGGCCTAAAATTGAAAAATGACAAGGGGTTAGTCAAGCAATTTAATCAAATTTGGGTTTAAAATTTAAAAAAATGACAAGGGGTTAGTCAAGCAATTTAATCAAATTTGGGTTTAAAATTGAAAAAATGACAAGGGGTTAGTCCAGCAATTTAATCAAATTTTTGGCCTAAAATTGAAAAAATCACAAGGGGTAAGTCCAGCAATTTAATCAAATTTGGGCCTAAAATTGAAAAATCACAAGGGGTTAGTCCAGCAATTTAATCAAATTTTTGGCTAAAATTTAAAAAATCACAAGGGGTTAGTCCAGCAATTTAATCAAATTTCGGCCTAAAATTGAAAAAATTACAAGGGGCTAGTCCAACAATAATTTAGTCAAATTTGGGCCTAAAATTGAAAAGTGACAAGGGGTTAGTCAAGCAATTTAATCAAATTTGGGTTTAAAATTAAAAAAAATGACAAGCAATTTAATCAAATTTTGGTTTAAAATTGAAAAAATGACAAGGGGTTAGTCAAGCAATTTAATCAAATTTGGGTTTTAAAGAGAAAAAATTACAAGGGGTTAGTCCAGCAATTTAATCAAATTTCGGCATAAAATTGAAAAAATCACAAGGGGTAAGTCCAGCAATCTCATCAAGTTTCGGCATAAAATTTAAAAAATCACAAGGGGTTAGTCCAGCTATTTAATCAAATATGGGTTTAAAATTAGAAAAAATGACAAGGGGTTAGTCCAGCAATTTAATCAAATTTTGGTTTAAAAGTGAAAAAATGACAAGGGGTTAGTCCAGCAATTTAATCAAATTTTGGTTTAAAATTGAAAAAATGACAAGGGGTTAGTTAGTCCAGCAATTTAATCAAATTTCGGCATAAAATTGAAAAAATCACAAGGGGTAAGTCCAGCAATTTAATCAAGTTTCGGCATAAAATTGAAAAAATCACAAGGGGTAAGTCCAGCAATTTAATCAAATTTGGGCCTAAAATTGAAAAATCACAAGGGGTTAGTCAATTAATTTAATCAAATTTGGGCCTAAAATTGAAAAAATTACAAGGGGCTAGTCCAACAATTTAGTCAAATTTGGGCCTAAAATTGAAAAATGACAAGGGGTTAGTCAAGCAATTTAATCAAATTTGGGTTTAAAATTTTAAAAATGACAAGGGGTTAGTCAAGCAATTTAATCAAATTTGGGTTTAAAATTGAAAAAATGACAAGGGGTTAGTCCAGCAATTTAATCAAATTTTTGGCCTAAAATTGAAAAAATCACAAGGGGTAGGTCCAGCAATTTAATCAAGTTTCGGCATAAAATTTAAAAATCACAAGGGGTTAGTCAAGCAATTTAATCAAATTTGGGTTTTAAATTGAAAAAATTACAAGGGGTTAGTCCAGCAATTTAATCAAATTTCGGCATAAAATTGAAAAAATCACAAGGGGTAAGTCCAACAATTTAATCAAGTTTCGGCATAAAATTGAAAAAATCACAAGGGGTAAGTCCAGCAATTTAATCAAATTTGGGCCTAAAATTGAAAAATCACAAGGGGTTAGTCCAGCAATTTAATCAAATTTTTGCCTAAAATTTAAAAAATCACAAGGGGTTAGTCCAGCAATTTAATCAAATTTCGGCCTAAAATTGAAAAAATTACAAGGGGCTAGTCCAACAATAATTTAGTCAAATTTGGGCCTAAAATTGAAAAGTGACAAGGGGTTAGTCAAGCAATTTAATCAAATTTGGGTTTAAAATTAAAAAAAATGACAAGCAATTTAATCAAATTTTGGTTTAAAATTGAAAAAATGACAAGGGGTTAGTCAAGCAATTTAATCAAACTTGGGTTTTAAAGAGAAAAAATTACAAGGGGTTAGTCCAGCAATTTAATCAAATTTCGGCATAAAATTGAAAAAATCACAAGGGGTAAGTCCAGCAATCTCATCAAGTTTCGGCATAAAATTTAAAAAATCACAAGGGGTTAGTCCAGCTATTTAATCAAATATGGGTTTAAAATTAAAAAAAATGACAAGGGGTTAGTCCAGCAATTTAATCAAATTTTGGCCTAAAATTTTAAAAATCACAAGGGGTTAGTCAAGCAATTTAATCAAATTTGGGTTTAAAATTTAAAAAATGACAAGGGGTTTTCCAGCAATTTAATCAAATTTTGGTTTAAAATTGAAAAAATGACAAGGGGCTAGTCCAGCAATTTAGTCAAATTTGGGCCTAAAATTGAAAAATGTCAAGGGGTTAGTCAAGCAATTTAATCAAATTTGGGTTTAAAATTGAAAAAATTACAAGGGGTTAGTCCAGCAATTTAATCAAATTTTTGGCCTAAAATTGAAAAAATCACAAGGGGTTAGTCCAGCAATTTAATCAAATTTCGGCATAAAATTGAAAAAATCACAAGGGGTAGGTCCAGCAATTTAATCAAGTTTCGGCATAAAATTTAAAAATCACAAGGGGTAAGTCCAGCAATTTAATCAAATTTTGGCCTAAAATTGAAAAATCACAAGGGGTTAGTCCAGCAATTTAATCAAATTTGGTTTAAAATTGAAAAAATGACAAGGGGTTAGTCAAGCAATTTAATCAAATTTGGGTTTTAAATTGAAAAAATTACAAGGGGTTTGTCCAGCAATTTAATCAAATTTTTGCCTAAAATTTAAAAAATCACAAGGGGTTAGTCCAGCAATTTAATCAAATTTCGGCCTAAAATTGAAAAAATTACAAGGGGCTAGTCCAACAATTTAGTCAAATTTGGGCCTAAAATTGAAAAGTGACAAGGGGTTAGTCAAGCAATTTAATCAAATTTGGGTTTAAAATTAAAAAAATGACAAGCAATTTAATCAAATTTTGGTTTAAAATTGAATAAATTACAAAGGGCTAGTCCAGCAATTTAGTCAAATTTGGGCCTAAAATTGAAAAAATTACAAGGGGTTAGTCAAGCAATTTAATCAAATTTGGGTTTAAAATTGAAAAAATTACAAGGGGTTAGTCCAGCAATTTAATCAAATTTTTGGCCTAAAATTGAAAAATCACAAGGGGTTATTCCAGCAATTTGATCCCATTTGGGTTTAAAAGTGAAAAAATGACAAGGGGTTAGTCCAGCAATTTAATCAAATTTCGGCATAAAATTGAAAAAATCACAAGGGGTAAGTCCAGCAATTTAATCAAATTTGGGCCTAAAATTTGAAAAATCACAAGGGGTAAGTCCAGCAATTTAATCAAATTTAGGCCTAAAATTGAAAAATTACAAAGGGGTTAGTCCAGCAATTTATTCAAATTTGGGAATAAAATTGAAAAAATTACAAGGGGTTAGTCCGCAATTTTATCAAATTTGGGCCTAAAATTGAAAAAATGACAAGGGGTTAGTCAAGCAATTTAATCAAATTTGGGTTTTAAATTGAAAAAATTACAAGGGGTTAGTCCAGCAATTTAATCAAATTTTTGCCTAAAATTTAAAAAATCACAAGGGGTTAGTCCAGCAATTTAATCAAATTTCGGCCTAAAATTGAAAAAATTACAAGGGGCTAGTCCAACAATTTAGTCAAATTTGGGCCTAAAATTGAAAAGTGACAAGGGGTTAGTCAAGCAATTTAATCAAATTTGGGTTTAAAATTAAAAAAATGACAAGCAATTTAATCAAATTTTGGTTTAAAATTGAATAAATTACAAAGGGCTAGTGGAGCAATTTAGTCAAATTTCGGCATAAAATTGAAAAAATCACAAGGGGTAAGTCCAGCAATTTAATCAAATTTGGGCCTAAAATTGAAAAAATCACAAGGGGTTAGTCCAGCAATTTAATCAAATTTCGGCATAAAATTGAAAAAATCACAAGGGGTAAGTCCAGCAATTTAATCAAATTTGGGCCTAAAATTTGAAAAATCACAAGGGGTAAGTCCAGCAATTTAATCAAATTTAGGCCTAAAATTGAAAAATTACAAAGGGGTTAGTCCAGCAATTTAATCAAATTTGGGAATAAAATTGAAAAAATTACAAGGGGTTAGTCCGCAATTTTATCAAATTTGGGCCTAAAATTGAAAAAAAGACAAGGGGTTAGTCCAGCAATTTTATCAAATTTGGGCCTTAAATTGAAAAAATTACAAGGGGCAAGCAAGTCCAGCAATTTTATCAAATTTGGGTTAAGGTTAGGGTAAGGATTCGGGTTAGGATTCGGGTTAGGATTAACCCCAATTCTTACTCTAGTACCCCTAATCCCAGACCAAACCCTCACACTTTTTGAAACAATCTTAAAGATTGCGCACAAATAAACGCACAGTTAAAGACACAATTCTTGGCTTCAATTTGGAGCAATAATAGCTGTTTCACCTTTTAATTACCAACTTGCAAAATGTCAAACTCATCTCTCCTCTCTTCCAAAACAGCTCTTAATTATAATTCAAAGGCTTCATCTATAATACAATCTCATAATAGAAGATCAAAACAGGCTTAAATTGTAAATCTGTGGTGTGATTAATTATTATTTTTTTCATTTTTTCGTTATTAAATTTGAATATTTTATACAGCTATGTACACCCTAATGAATTTTCGACGTATACACCTTTAACATACATTTTGTACATGTTTGTTTAACCACGTGATAGTCCTGAGCAAATATGACAAATAATTATGTTTATTTTGTTTTTACATCTAGTAATTAATTTAAATACACATATTTTTTTTTAAATGTTGTAATCTTGTAGATGAAAAGCTTTTCAACTTGCCCGATAAATTTCATAGAATGAAACTCCAAATTCTTCCCTTTTCTTTAAAGCTTGGTCAATTCCAGCTATTGTTTCCCCCAAAACAGGGCAAATTTCGGAAATCCTGTTAGCAAAAACAAAATGCGCTAAGCACAGAACAATCTTGCTTAGCAGAAACAGGGTACCAGCTAAAATTCCATAAAGTTTACATTGTTGAAAATGGTGCCCTACTCAATTTTCGCCCAACAGCTTACGCTATTGGGCCCAGATCATTAAAATACATCAAACGATACTTGTTATAGGACTATCAGATATATAGAAAAGACAACATTAATTGTATCAACCACACTTTCGTTTTCCCTTTTTAGCAACTTGCAACTTGCTGACATTTTCAGAGGAAGTAGTTCAGCATCATAGAAAAGAAATTAAATATTAAATGACCCTAACATAAACCTATACATTATTATTGTTACTGAGAAATGTATCAAATAAAACGCCATGTTAAAAAAAATATATGAAAGGATTATTGAAAATTGCAGTGTTCTCCCTCATAAGTGGTCCACTGGCCAAAATGCCAGTTAAATCATATGAGGACCCCAAGTGGTCTGACTGGCTAGTTCAGTGTTAAAAAGCATCCCTGTTCATTTTTTAAATGTGGACCAGTGAGAAGATGATGGACTAGTGAAATGAAAAGCCAACTCGTCCTGCTGGCCAGTCGCTTAAAAAGCAAACCCTGTATGTATAATTAAGGGAATAAAAGGGTAGTGACGAGTTATTCACTGACATTTAAAGCCGGCATGGTCGGGGGCCTTTATCGCACAACAACGACCATGCAAGGTTTTAAACGGACGTCAAAGAACGAGTCACTACTTCATAAATTCCCATTCAATGCCCTTTTGTTAAAAAACGTAAACAAATACAGTTATAGACACTTTAACCATTGAAAATTCAAGGTTTGAAATTTTTTTCCCCCAAAACTTTGTGAAGAATCTGTTCGAGGCGCGTTGGTTGTGTGTACACACGCACGCTTAGATTGCGCGCTGATAGCTTGTGATAGCTATGATTTGCGCGTTCCGCGTGATAATCTTGCGCGCCCGACTCCCGGAAGCCAGCTCAGTGTGCATAAACAGAGCTCCAGCAGTGTGCATTAAAAAAAGGTTTATGCACACCCACATGACGCGCTCTCCACCAATAGGAGTAGAGAAACTGTCTGGGTTATTTATGAATACCTATTTAAAAAAACAAAACACAAATTGTAGGTGTATGAACCTCTTCCTCTAAAAAGCATCCAGAACCATTAACAGCGGGAATTGACATAATATGACTTTTTAGTACAGTCCCAACAACAAAAGCCATTAACCACTCAAATACTTCATGAAATGAGTCACCTTTCCTTTCCTCAAGCAAAGTGACAATGTTCCAACTGGAAGTGGAGCTTGCCAAAGGGGGTCCAAAATCATCTTGAATGTTATGAGTAACTGTATCATTATATAGGTGAGTCATTTTTGTATTAGATTTCACAGATGCCCTGCAAAAATTCTTTTGGAATTCCAATTTTCTATCTGATGCAATTAGGTTCATTTACAGTGGGCAATAATTAGGGTTTCTCAGGATGATGTTCACCCGTTAGATGTAAAACTGTAGCTAGAAGACAAATCTTCTATTCTTTTGTTACCCGGTGAATTGTTATAAAAAATGCAGGACAATTTTGATCACTGGTAAAAGCAGTTCACTTAAAATGCTGATGCGTTAACGGCAGTGTTGCGCTCTTAGAGAAATATTGATAAATGCATCCAGACAAAGGTACATAGAATTTTCAAGTGACTCTTATACATTCATATGTACAGTAGAAAAGTGTGAAATAGTGTTATCTCATTGCAACTTCTTCATTATTTAACAATAGGCTGTGCAAGTCTCAAATGTTGCTCATCTTTTTGCTCCTGCCTCCCACTTTAACTCAGCAAAGTAAAATAATTTGACTTGGCTTTTACATTTGTTCTTCAAAGACTAAGTTCTCCTCAGAATGAAAAGTTTCAGTCGTAAAGCAATGCTTTTAAATGATTACACGGATGATTTAGGATAAAATTACAACAAACTTATCCCAGCTGAACTGTTTGGGTGTGCAGGTGATACACACAAAGATATGTTAGGGTACTCTTTTAATGTAAAAGAGTGAAACACCACTTGTTTTGTCCGCCATACCACTCATGCAAAGAGCCATAATGGCGGACAACTCTTTTAAGAGTGAAACACAGGTACTCACAACTCGATTTGGAGTGAAGTTCATTCCACTTTTCCTCAAAAAGAGTGACACAGATTGACTTTCACTCTCAAAAGAGCGAAGCTGACACTCCACTCGGACAAGAGAGTGAACTTTTCACTCTTTTACATTTAGAGAGTATGAACGATGATTTGCCAACAGAATACCACCGGTGGTGGGTGAAACCAAAATAAGCATCCACATCTCTGAACCAATATTACATCTCGTAAGAGTCAGACATTTCTTCAATTTCTTCAAGGAAACACAGTCCTACACTTTACCAGACCCAAGCGTTGGAATAAAACCTAAGACTTGCACAGTATCTAAGAACAACACACTGATATACTTTACTCATTCATAAAATGAAAAGTTTGTGACCAATCTTTGAGGTAACTTTAAAATACACCAAGAGCTGCCTAAAGGAAGCGTACACCTTTAATTACTCCAACACTAATGACCATAAAAACTTGGTAAGAAGCAGTGCAGCTATTGAAACTGATACCAGTACCAGTTGACCAATCACCATTCATAACCTGCAGCCATTGGCCAATCCCATCTCTTATCACACATCACATGACCTAAATCTAAGACAATGTATGAACATATTTCAATGTACATTGTACATGTGTATACATTGGAGTATATTTGTTAAGTGCATAATGTGCCCTTCATTAAACATAACGTGTCATGTACTTAACACCTTGTGTACACAGATGCATCAATGTGTTGTAACATTATCTCAAATAAAGAGATCTTAAAGGTGTACGTTATTATTACATCTTTCAGGTAAGACACATGAACTTAACTAAGGGACCCCACAAATGACTAGCACTGTAGGCCTAACGATACCTGTGTAGAAAAGATTATGGCCCTTTTGGAAATAACTGGATTTGGCTTTGGATTCGGCTCAGGCTAGTTTGGCCCGCGGTTGTTTTGACAGTGGCGCGTGCTTTGCAAATACAGGCCCAGGGTTTCAGACGAGGGGAGGGAGCCTGAAGCCGAATCCAAAGTCCAAGCCGTAGTTTCGAAAAAACCATAGAATGAAGGTCAGCTTAAAGGCAGTGGACACTATTTATAATTGTCAAAGACTAGCCTTCACAGTTGGTGTATCTCAACATATGCATAAAATGACAAACCTGTGAAAATTTGAGCTCAATCGGTCATCGAACTTGGGAGATAATAATGAAAGAAAAAAACAACCTTGTCACACGAAGTTGTGTGTGTTTAGATGGTTGATTTCGAGACCTCAAGTTCTAAACTTGAGGTCTCGAAATCAAAATAACTTCTTTCTCGAAAACTATGGCACTTCAGAGGGAGCCGTTTCTCACAATGTTTTATACCATCAGCCTCTCCCCATTACTCGTCACCAAGAAAGGTTTTATGTTAATCATTATTTTGAGTAATTACTAATAGTGTCCACTGCCTTTAAGATGTGGGAGGAAAACCTCAAATTTGAAAACCCACTCAAACATGTAGGGAAGTACTGAAAATACAATTCACATGCAAGGCTCTAGCAGGGATTCGAACCGGGGTAAACGGAATGAAAGACAGCAAGAAACCACTGAGCCAAAACCTGAATGCCAAGAGAGTCAACCTGAATTCTTAGACAACTTTCAAATAAAGCCCGGTTCATACTTCCTGCGAATGCGAATGCGAAGCGAATGTTGACGTCACAAAGCAGCAGTTGAGCTCTGTTCGACTCTCTTGCGAATATCGCTGCGAAAGGAGGGTTGTGACGTCAAATTCACATCAAATTCGCTTCGCATTCGCAGGAAATATGAACCGGGCTTAATAAGTTTTTAGAAATTGTTTTTGAACATCATGGCCTACTGGTTAAAGACAGTAGGGCCTTATTTCATGCGCTGATGTGCTTACGGTAAGCAGAGCCATGAAATTGGGCCCAGATTTTTAAAGGGGGACTATCGTAATTACCATAACAGACATGTGGCTGTACATGTAATTATGACCTCTAACACAGTTACTACACATGCGTGTGCGCTGGCTGTCTTGTGTACAACATAAGAATGACAAGGCCCTTTCTAATGACGGCCCGCACATATGCGCATGCAGTAAATTAGGTAACAGTTCATAATTCCAAGTACAGCAAAGCCTGCTATGATCCAGTCTCCCGTTTAAGGAACACGTACGTTGCCTTTGGATCGGACGAGGTGGTCTTTGAAAAGCGTTTGTAACCGTTTGTTATAAAATGCATAACAGTTAGAAAGATGTTTTTAAAGTAGAATACATGTACAATTATCCACAAAAATTTACCTCGAAATTGTTTGGTTTTCCTTTTACTTTGCGAACTAACACGGTCAGCTATTTATGGGAGTCAAAAATATGACTCCGAAAAATGGCCGACTAACACAGTCGACGAGATAAAAGGAAAACCGTGCAGTTTGAGGCGTATTTGTGTGGATCATTGTATTCTACTTTTAAAACATCTTTCTACCCATATGCATTTTATAACAAAAGATTACAAACGCTTGTCAAAGACCTACTCGACCGATCGAAGGCAACGTGTTCCTTTAAACACGTCTTATTCATGACACCAAAGTAAACATCCTACTCATGTGCAGACCTTTGATCAACCTCCCTAAAGTGCTTTATAAATACGTTTATTTAATATTATTATTAATAAACGTTGACCTATGTTTGAAAGTTAGCCTCTGTAATAAATAGATAAGTATGTACCTAGTATGTATTCTAACCCTGATTGCACAGCCGTCCTTACTGCACGTTATCAGAAATTAGTGCTGCAATAACGGCTGCCCAACCTCACACATCGAGTGAAACATTAGCGTCCATTTTCACTACTGAGACAATAACAAGATGTAGGAAAAAAGTGTACAAAAAACTGTATCAAATAAAAATTATATACAAAAATTCAATCAAAAATGTCAAAATCGTCTTTAAAAAAACAACATTGGAATAAAAACCTCAAACACATGAATAAACTTTTCAACGATTTTAATTTGAGGCCCACTCCCATAGTACCAGTCAGTAACTGGGGCACATATAATAAACCCTAATAAACTCCCTGGTGCACATTTCAAGTTGTTATCGTTTTGTTCAAACTTACCAACTTTTCTTTGCCAGTTTTTCCTGTTGAATTATCATTAGTTTTTCATAAGACTGTTGACTCGCAAACCAAACTTAAAAAACAGTAAAATAATTTATTTAAGTGTCAGCAACGCACTATTCAAGCCCGGTTCACACTTCAAGCCATCTACGGAAGTGAAGCCAATTTGTCTTGTGTCACAATTCGAAATAATAGTGTTGTACACACTGTTGGCGCTTCGCACTTGCATTGGCGTGAGCCGGGCTTAACAATAACATTCTGTATTCATTTATTACAATATTTTTTTTACAAATAGCTGAAACTCTGGAATGATAAATCTGTAAACAAATTCAAACTTTATTTCACAGAACTGGGCAGTTTAAATATTTGTAATTTATTTAAGCAGAGATAATAGGCAAGTAGGTTGGTTTGTATTTTTTTATGGGAGTGGTTTTGTTTCAACTCAAATTCCCAGCAAAAAATTAAGAATGAAGATCAGGACTGTTGGTAAGTGTCAAAGAAAAATAACGATTGGTTTCAATTTGATAGCTTACTGATTATCAAGTTCATATCAATTTCTTTCTTTTAATCTGCCTGTTTGTTTGTTCTAAATTAAAGTTTTGTCTGTACTGTTTGAATCAAGGCAAGTTTTAATTTCCCCAGTGTGTGATAATAAAGTTCTTATCTTATTTTTTCTTATCCAATCCTCCGGAGAAATTCCGTCAGAGTTGTCGAAAGAGCGCTTGAATTCACGCAATTCAACTGTTTCTTTAGTTTAGTTGCCTCAATTGAAATATGCCTGTATGTGCAGAAAATTCCAGACAAATTTATTTTACAAAATTTTTGTCTACAACTTGACCAGTGAATTAAAATAATTTAGTGTTTTTGTGTATTTTTTAAAAATAGATGTTCAGAAAAAAACAACTACAGAGTAAAAACTAAGAATTAATCATCGTGAAAAAGGGGGGGGGGGAAATGTTATTCCCTTACACTATTATCTCTGGCTTAACACTATTATAAAGTATTAATTATAATTTATTTATTTAGTTCTGCGTCAAGTCACGTTTAAATTCAAATTACTATTTTTTTTTATTTAGATTTTATCTTAGTCTAATTCTACAGTATCTTTAAAAAAAACAAAAAACAATACTACCTTAAATTGAAACAAACAAAAAATGATTACAACAGCACAGAGAAATTACTTGGAATAATTTAAAAGCACCATTCAAAATGTCAACATTTCTTAAATAAACCTAAACAAAAGCAAAAAACAATAACCAATCAATACCCTCAAAGAAATTCAACAAAAGCAAAAATAATTTGGGTAGAGGTTACTCACCATTTAACCTTTCCTTGTAACACATTGCTCCAAGATAACATTTAAATTAACGTAATTAGTAGTTTTGTCTTGCATTTTATCTGCTTCAATAAACACTTAATTGTGTGGCTGGAAAATTTAATTCCGGAGTTGGTCACTCAACTGAATTTATAATTTTAAGAATTCAAGCAATATGAAGGGAAGCTACTGTTCATTAGTTTGTCTTGAGAACATAACACCAGAGGTTTTCATATCTAAAACAAAAGATTTCAAAATCATTTTTAATCTAGCAAGTTCATTTCTTACTTAAAGGCAGTAGACACTATTGGTAATGACTCAAAATAATTATTAGCATAAAACCTTACTTGGTAACGAGTAATAGGGAGAGGTTGATAGTACGCAAAACATTGTGAGAAATTGCTCCCTCTGAATTGATGTAGTTTTTGAGAAAGAAGCAATTTTCCACAAATTTGATTTCGAGACCTCAAATTTAGGATCTGAGGTCACGAAATCAAGTACATGAAAGCACACATCTTCGTGTGACAAGGGTGTTGTTTCTTTCATTATTATCTCGCAACTTTGATGACCGATTGAGCTTGAATTTTCACAGGTTTGTTATTTTATGCATATGTTGAGATACACCAAGTGAGAAAACTGGTCTTTGACAATTACCAATAGTTTTTTTACGAAGTTGCAAAAAGAAAATGACTGCAGTCCAGGCATAAAGAAGCACAAAGCTGACACCCCAAGCTTTACGTCACAAACTGACCTTTCGCAAAGGTCATTCTTAAGGTCATAACCAATGCATTAAATGCCTCCACACAGATACAACCCAAGATACTAGAAGCGGTAGAGTTAATATGGCCCAATGTTCCAATCCTTAAAACACTGGCACAAACAAAGATTTGGGGTTCGCATCCAACCAAGCTTAACTCACAAAGACTAGAATAAGTATTGTTGTTTAGTTACTGAATCAAAATGTCTTGATTTGTGCAATTCCTAACCCTAGATGTTAAACCAATGTTTCTATGGCAGATATTGGATGTTGCCAGCTTGTTGGTGTTTACATTCCTTTGTGGGAGTTTGCCGAGTTACATTGACGGGAAAATCATCTTAACAAACAAACATAACTGCGCACTTTCATGTTTCCCTAACGTTCCAATTACTCCCAAGACTTGTAGTCTGTAATCATCGCAACCACACACATCTTCAGAACTAGCCTCCCGATTCCTTTCCAATCACAATTACTGAAGCTTTTTCCCAAAGAAGAACTCTCCACACGACTAAAGAACCATTGAAGTGAATCAAAAAGCACACACTGTAAACCAACCTTTCCCTTTAGGTTACACGCCACATCAGTCAGACTTAGCTCTTAATGAACAAGAATCAAAAGTGCATTCTCCCTTGTCGCTTCCCATGAGATGACATGCCACGACAAAACTAATTAAGAAAACTAAAAATACAAACTCCCCTTGCAGAGACAACGCAGGACTGAAAAAATACGCGGGTGTGATTGTAAGAGTCTGACAAATCCTGATAAGTGGATAACATTTTCCTTATGGTCTAAAGGAGTTTTATTTTAGAGGCGTTACAAACTCTCTACAACATTTCAAAAAGGTAATTTAAAGGTCATAACATGAGGATCAGTGTTGCATCCCTGTTACGGTATATTTACCTCTTTCAAGAAAATATTAAAGGTAAATCAGACAAAAAATGTACTTCCAAGTTACAACAAAACAACCTATTTGACTGAAAGTACAAAAATATTCCCCCAGAATGACAAATTAAATGCAAATTTGACAGAGATGTTTTTAAAGCACACAGACAATGCCCCTTTAAGATCGTATTACAGATATGTTTTGAAAAATAAACTGGCTGAAATAAATACGTATATAACTCTGCTGTAACTGGTTAAGATAAATAAGTATTCTTAAGAATGCCATCCGAAGTGTGGGGGGCCTGCTGCCACCAAGAGTTCAGAAATGTCCAATTGATGAGAAGATGGGATAACAACTGAGACAGTATACTGTTTTTAATATTTTAGATATGGAACTCAATAGGAGACTTTTGGGACGCTTGGTGGCAGCAGACTTACCAGGTTAATTCCATTGTTCTCGGTAATTTGCGCAAGCTCAGAGCTACGTTAACAATGGAAATTTACCTAGTAGGTCTGCTGCCACCTCTGTTCCAAAGTCTCCCATTGATGTCTTCACACACTAAGATTCATCTTAAGATGAGTAAACAATATTGCAGTAGTGATTTTGTATTATGAAACCGCTAGGTGGCAGCACAATTACCAGGTAAATTTCCATTGTTTACATAGTTCTGAGCTAGCTCACATTTCCAAGAAAAATTTATTTACCTGGTAAGTCTGCTGCCACCTAGTGTCCCAAAAAGTCCAACATCAAGATTCATAAATATCTTTAGATCAATCTTAGCCTTTTGTGAATTTGAGCCCTGTATGCAGCATTGAGAAAATTGCAACACAAATAAAGTGGTCTGCTTTAAGTGAGGAAATTTGGACTCTAATCTTGTGAATCATTTGTTAGTGTGACAATTTTCTCACAACACATAACTGACCAAACTGAATGGTAAAGACCTTCACTATGCTACCACCATCTTGGTCATGTTCCCTGTATCCAATATTAGGAATGGATGCTTGGTATTCATTGTACAAATCAGGAACCAGGCTCGCTTTGGTTACATTGATTTAAATGAGAGAAAATCAGGATGGCCGCACCATGATAAAAGGTCTACCCTCAGTCGTTACTGAAATCTTAGTATTTATTTTTAGTGAAGTAAAACGTTTTGCTCACTCATTGGAAGTGGGAGAGTGGGTGACTTTAGCTCGAGTCTGGCGAACCACTGGCCGGAGGAAACACAAGGATGTGATCCATGCTGCGTGCAGGAGATCCCCGTGCCTCGTAGGAATGGATAGCGCTGTCTGCCGACCCGGCACTGGAACTAAGCTGGTCTGGATTGTCTAAGAGTAGATCCTGGTCATCTGCTGATGAGGTTTGGAAGGGGGAGGATGGAGGGTGGGGAGTAAAGATAACAAGGTTTTAGATGGAATAGAATCGAGGTTTGCAATGCATCAATACGGTTAAAACAAAATCTGACTAGATTGAGCATTACAAATCATTGCGTGCCTGGACGAAGGGTGTGAAGCCCAGTTAACACTTCCTGCGAATGCGAATGCGTTACCAATTTTGACATCACAGCCCTGTTTTCACAGCAAATCTCTCAGTAAGTGTTGCAAATTTGTGAAGTCAAAATTTGTATCGCATTCGCAGGAAGAATGAACCGGGCTAAAGGCTCTACACCTTTTATTTCAGGCACACAAAGTATGTTATTCCAGTAACAAAGGACTTCAGCAATAAAATGGCTCCTGACAAATAGATTTGACCAATAAGCAAGTCATTGTACCGGACATTATTTAAATCTAACAGGAAAATCTAACAGGAAAATCTAACAGGAAAATGCATTGAAGTACAATAGCAGGTCCTTTAGCGAGACCCTGATAGGGAGCAAATTCTAACCAGGGCCCAATTTCATAGAGCTGCTAAGCACAAAAATTTGCTTAGCATGAAATTTCTTCCTTGATAAAGACAGGATTACCAACCAAATTTCCATGTGATTTTCAGGACAAGCAAACAACAGCTGAATACCAATTATAAGAAATATGCAACAAATGGAAATTTTGTTGGTAATGCTATTTTTATAAAGAAAGAAATTTCATGCTTAAGCAATTTTTTTGTGCTTAGCAGCTCTATGAAATTGGGCCCAGGTCACGGTACGAAGAGCTTTGTGTAACAAAATGTAGGTCAAGGTTGTGGAAGGTTAATCCTTTCTTAGCAACAGTCCTAACTGTGGCTGTAGCAGCCAATTTAGGATACATTAGAGTAAGCTAATATTACGGTAAGCTAAAACTAAAAGAAACTGGAATCAAATGTTAAGAGTTGATTTAGTGAATGTTAGTATCTGAAGAAATGATTGAGAAATGAATGTGGAAAAAAGATTGATTTAATTATTATAAAGTTGTCGCTGATGATTTAAAAGGGATGGTGCATTGACCACAACGTGATGGCGAAGTCAAAACAAGAATCTGCATTTTTGCTCTATTTTATTTATTGATTACACATCCAGCAGCACAATAAGCGCAAATAACAGGATGCATAGGAAACAAGGAAAAAACAATCAGTTTTAGAAAAAAAACTCAATGTTGGATGAAAAACCACTTAATCAGGTAGGGACTGAAAACCCCAAATACATGCAAGGCTCCGATCTGAGGTGGGATGCGAACCAGGGGTCGATTTCACAAAGAGTTAGGACTCGTCTTATCTCGAGTTAGGACGAGTAACTCGTCCTATCGTTAGGATTTATCTTAAGGTCTGCATGCTACAGTGCAGGGTTGGGACTCATCTTAAGTCCCAAGATTAGTCTTAAGTTAGGAAGAGTTTTGTGAAATCGACGGCAGGGTCCACAGAGCTGAAAGGCAGGGAAAGAAACCTGCGCCC
The DNA here is from genome assembly GCF_902459465.1 of Asterias rubens. Classification (NCBI taxonomy): domain Eukaryota; kingdom Metazoa; phylum Echinodermata; class Asteroidea; order Forcipulatida; family Asteriidae; genus Asterias; species Asterias rubens. The sequence continues at coordinate 3,196,817 of NC_047066.1, read as the reverse complement.
AATTTCATGGCTCTTCTAACCCTATGCTAATAATCTGCACTTACGAAAGCAGGCAATTCTGCACTTACTTCAGGCATACTTCCCCGGTTAACAGGGAAGTTTGCGCATGCAAACTCCACGTTACTAGGCATTTTCCCCTTACAAAGCTAGTGCGGAAATAGGGCACTTGCACAGAAAGCGGACGTAGATTGTAAGCCCAGAATTCAAGGGTTAGCAGAACCATGAAATTTGGCCTTGATCTCGAATAAAACTTGTAAACAACCTTTTGTCCAAAACCAAAGCCTGCTTACACAGTGAACTCAAAAAGATATATATTTTTAATTTGTAATTTTTTTCTTTCTTTTCGTTGGTGATTACCTTGAAAGTGAAGTCTTGATGAGGAGAGGATGGATGGCGTTATTCCAAAGCACTCCACTGTACAGAGTGAGTGGGTGATTTGGGCGTAGTAGAATCAGTGATTGAAACTAGGTAAGAAAAGGAGAGTAAAGCCAAGAGACCATAGGAATCATAACATGGGTACTAGACAGTGGCGTACCTAGAGGGGGTAGGCAAGGCGGTGAAATGTGCCCCAGTTGCTGCTAGAAAGGTAGGGTCATACTGTGGTAATGACCCTTAAAGCCATTGGACCCTTTCGGTAAACAGTATTGTCCAAGGCCCACACTTCGTGTATCACAACTTCTATATCAAATAACAAACCTGTGAAAATTTGGGCTTAATCGGTCATCGGAGTCGGGAGAAAATAACGGGAAAACCCACCCTTGTATCCGCGCATTTCGCCGTGTCATGACATATGTTTAAAATATTGTTTTACTGTTTTCTCAAAAAGTAAAGCATTTCATGGAATAATATTTCAAGAGAAGTATTTCACCACTTCCTTCTGTAAACCCTGTAAGTTATTTGTAAATCTGTGAATGGCTTTAAAGGCAGTGAACACTACTGGTAATTACTCAAATTAATTATTGGCATAAAACCTTTCTTGGTGAGAGGTTGATGGTATAAAACATTGTGAGCAACGGCTCCCTCTGAAGTGCCATAGTTTTCGAGAAAGAAGTAATTTTTCACGAATTTGACCTCAGATTTAGACATTGAGGTCTCGAAATCAACCATCTAAATGCACACAACTTCGTGTAACAAGGGTGTTTTTTTTCATTCATTATTATCTCGCAACTCTGATGACCGATTGAGCTAAAATTTTCACAGGTAAGTTATTTTATGCATATGTTGAGATACACCAACTGTGAAGGCTAGTCTTTGACAATTACCAGTAGTGTCCACTGCCTTTAAAAATATTTTGTAATTTCTGTCCTACTAAAGCTTACTTGTTATAAAGATGGTAACAGCAGTAAGCATCTTGTGAAATTACTTTAAAGACACTGGACACTATTGGTAATTGTCAAAGACCAGTCTTCTCGCTTGGTGTATCTCAACATATGCATAAAATAACAAACCTGTGAAAATTTGAGCTCGATTGGTCCTTGGAGTTGGAGATAACTATGAAAGAAAAAACACCCCCGACACATGTAGTTGTGTGCTTTCAGAAGCTTGATTTCGAGACCTTTAATTCTAAACTTGAGGTCTCGAAAATCAAATTCCTGGAAAACTACGTCACTTCATAGGGAGCCGTTCCTCACAATGTTTTATACTGTCAACCTCTCCCCATTACTCGTTACCAAGTGCGGTTTTAAGCTGATAATTATTTTGAGTAATTACCAATAGTGCCCACTGCCTTTAAATGCCCCCGTTGATTAGAAATCAATAGACACATTTGAATCTGAGAATTGAATCAAGTCTGAATCATTTCTCAGATTTACGAGGGTCAATTTTTTTAAGGAAAGTTGGCTTTGATTTTTTGTTATTGTTAACAGTACAGATTTGTCTGAGGTCTCAGTCTTGAGAGTGAGGTTATCTCCGTGACATTTTGATATTGGTCTGAGAGTGGAGGGCTCGGTCTCGGACTTTGTGTTCTCGACTTTAACCCTGCAAATCGACCACAGTGTTTTAAAAGATTATACATTTTGATGCTAAGATTTTCAAAGGCAAGTGGGTAAAAGTCACCATCCTCCATCGTTGCCCCAAGAACTCTAGCTACGCCACTGGTACTAATGGGTTGAAAGATACATGATGCAAGTGATGCAAGATAGGTACAAGAGACGAATCCAGAGGGTGAAAGATGAGGTAGATGGTTAGGAGGTAGGGTGGGCGAGATTAGAGGAAGGGGTGAGATTAGGGGTTAAGGAGTAGGGGGGTGGTGATACTAGGGGTGGCATGAGATTAGAGAGTGTGGTGAAATAAGGGGTCGGGGTGAGATTAGGGGAAGGGGATCTACTCTGATTGGATCTTACAAAAGAAGTCTTGCAGATGTGCTAGAACATTGTAACGTGTTGACGTATGACTTGTGAGTTTGTTTCCTTCCATATTTTTTGCAACTTTTAAACTGAAATAACGAGTTTAAATTTCAGAATGAATTCTGACAAGCAGATTTTATTTTCAAAAAAAGAAATGATTTCCCAAGACGATGCTTATCACATTTCCAACAGCAGGAATTTTGTAAATACTACAAAAGCTGAGCTATAAACATTAAGTAATAAACCACAATGGAAACCGACTGGGTACATTTTAAATAATTTTTGGGTTGAAAAAAGAAAAGAAATTTTAATAACAAGCGTTACTGTCACTGTCTGAATATTTTGGTGGTCAATCAACCTTTAGGTGGTGACTGCTCTACAATAATAATAACATGCATTTGTATAGCACTTAAGGGTTTCTAAGCGCTGAGAAGAACACCCCTATATTTCGACACCTCCATGTTCTGGCAAACCCTCTTGTGATTTACATGCTAGGGTTGGTTTAAGGCTAGGGTTAGGGTTAGGGCTAGGGCTGGGGCTGGGGCTGGGGCTGGGGCTGGGGCTGGGGCTGGGGCTGGGGCTGGGGCTGGGGCTGGGGCTGGGGCTGGGGCTGGGGCTGGGGCTGGGGCTGGGGCTGGGGCTGGGGCTGGGGTTAGGGTTAGGGTTAGGGTTAGGGTTAGGGTTAGGGTTAGGGTTAGGGTTAGGGTTAGGGTTAGGGTTAGGGTTAGGGTTAGGGTTAGGGTTAGGGTTAGGGTTAGGGTTAGGAATGGAACAATACACTACAGGTGTCAGAACATAGGTGTGCGTGAACACAGGTGTGTGACCCCCTTTAAGTGTTGTATCACAGCCGAGGACTTCTTTTGTAAGATTATAGATCAAGATGGTCGACCCGCCTACGCCGAGTTCTAGTCACCAACCTTTATGTCTCGCTGTGGGTGTCCTTCCATGAGTCGATTCAGCCATAGCGTCAGCAATCGTCTGCCTCAATCGCTCCTCCACCATCTCCGTACCTCGTTGTAAACTGTTCTCAGGCCAGCTACCACAGCTTACTTCAAGAAGGTTGACTGCCTGGTCAAATGCACCTGAGTATCAGAGAAGAAACAAATAAAAAAAACTAATATAAAAATGTACATTGCAGGTCTGGGATTTCACGGAGGCCACAGTTGTCATTACCCTGCAGCCGATTTCACGACACGCTAGAATTAATCCTATCTCGAGTTAGGACAAGTAACTCGTCCTAACTTCGGATCAATCTTAAGGTCTGCATGCTACAGTGCAGGGTTGGGACTCGTCCTAAGTCCTAAGATTAATCTTAAGTTACGAAGAGTTTTGTGAAATCGACGGCAGGTCTCGTACAGAGCGGTCATGTGGAAATTAACTTTCCTGCAATGACTTATAAATGGCTGAAAAGGGACCAACTTTCACATTCAGGCCGTGTCCGAATTGGCGACTTCGGCTACAGCTACGGCTAGGGCACGCGCGTCTGCTATTCTTCAACACTGACAGACGCGCTGATCTAGCCGTAGCTGTAGCCGAAGTCGCTAATTCGGACACGGCCTTAGTTTCCTTAAAACACAGTTTTTAAAGCATGGATTACCTAGAATAGTTTGCCAGTCACATTTTTGTTTACTGAGGGTCTAACCATATTATGTGAAGAGTTTCGCTAACATTTTCTGAGTAGTGTCTGTAAGAAAACTTCTTCAGATTCTTAAAAGACAATTTGCGTGTTTTTTTTTTTATATATACGATTTTTCATAAAAGAATTTATACTGAAAATACTAATACTATGACTTCGGTAGAAGTCAAACCAAGATGGTACTTAAGAATCACAATTCCTGAAAAACAAATGCAAACTGGGAGTACAAAACAACTCCATATTTTGTTAAAATCAACTCTGGCTGACATGCACTAAGGCTGACTGCAACTTTGCTGATCCTCAGAAAAAAGAAGAAAAAAAAAGTGTGAATTTTAACTGATTCTTCAATCAAAAATGTTGAGATGAGTACATTAATCGTTCAACTATTAACTAGAAGAAACAGTGCACATTTTCTTGTAAAAAAAAAAAACTGTGCCAAACAGTTAGTACATTAAAACTGTTGTTCAAATCTACAGGGAAGGCAGTAAACCAAGATTTCAATTTCAGACCACAAATTCCTCTTTTATTTCAACAACTTTCCCTAATTGTTACATTTGCTAGTAAGTTATATTCAACCAGTCTAAAGCCATTCAACAGAATGGACTATGTATGGTGGAGTAACTGTGTCCAGAACTGTGTATTTTGCAGTTGGACTGACTATGATTTCATATTGCAGGCTGGCATAATGCATCTATACTTCAAAAGCATATGGATGATACTGAATTGTCAGACAGTAGGAGGGTTGACTATGTATTGTATACATGTAGAAGCAATTGGCACGAGATATTATTATTGCAGGCTGACTTAGTACATCTATCTTTCAAAACCGTGTGGATGATATTGAATGGTCATACAGTAGGAGGGTTGACTGTACCGAAAGGATGCATTCACCACATGATATCATATTACAGGCTGGCACAGTGCATCTATCCTTCAAACCATTATGATGATATTGAATGGTCAGACATTAGGAGGGTTGACTGTACTGTGTCATTCACCACATGATATCAACTGCAGGCTGGCATAGTGCATCTATCCTTCAAACCATTACGATGATATTGAAAGGTCAGAACACAGGAGGGTAAAAATTTTATGACCAGTTTTTAAATCAAGGAATTAACACCGCATTGACCCATATTGAACAGTTTTGCAACTGTTGTTCTACAGCTAGAAAGCTACTTGCTAACAGACCAAGCACACTGCTGGCTTTGTCCAACAACTATTCACCAAGATCTTTTCGGCGTGTTTGAAAAATGTCTTCCCGAGAAAGTTAAATTGCTTCCAGGTAAGGAAAAATGAAACCCAGGCCAGAAAAAGAATCCCACAGAGATCCATCACCCAAACATTCCCAACAACCCAAAGAAACATTCTAACAATTTGTTCCCCAATACTCCAATCACAAAAAGGGTTCCTTCGGTTAGTCGAACTCGCTTAACACTTTAAAGAAAATCTTTTGCGGTCAAAACAGTAAGTAACCAAGAAAGCAAGCTAAGCTACTGTAACAATGTTAGCACTCAACAAAAACCAGGCAAGAAAATTATTCTTCAAGTCTTGCTTAGAGAAAATACTCCATGTGTACAAAACCAACAAGCTGAACGAACACAAGAAAAAGAAGAAGCCAAACGAGCTTTCACCGGTGAGTGACTACCACGTTTCTCAACCCTCCTACCTTTAGCATGAACCCCTCTATTTGCCTGATTCCTTCTAGGCACTAATATCTCAAGCTTCTCCTTCTTCTCTTCGGGGGATTCCTCCCCCTTTTGGATGTTCAAGGTTTCCGCCGCCGCGGCTTCCGGCGCTGCTGCTGCGTCTCGTTCCTTAGCCGAGACTTTCCCCTTCTTCTTTTTCTTGCGCTTGCCTTTATTCTGCGCTTGCCTGTCTGGCTCTGGCGAGGGCTCGGGCTTTGGGTCTGTCATCTCGGGCGGACATATTGTTATGTCTGATTCTTTAGGCTTATCTGTAATACAAGTTGTTGGGCCATTTTTATGAAAAGTGACAACTGCTCTTGGTGGTCAGAGGGAGAGCAGGATGACCGGTACGCTTTAGAGGAGTTGAGGGAAAGGAAGGAATGACATACACATATATACAGACAAGGACATAGAGCTGACTGCTGACTCTTCTCGCTTACTGAGAGTTTCTTTCTTACTACCATGTCCTAAGGGTTAGGTAAACACAGTGTTTAAACTCAGCGAGGACGTCCTCACTTTCATTTCATGTACAAAACCATTACGGACGTCCTCTTAAAAAAAGTCCACAGTGGGAGAACAAAGAGAAGTCCTTTATTTACCAAGTCAACAAATATGTGAGAGTAGGGTGGTCAACCATGGTCCAACATACATTGCTTTAATGTGTAAAGGAAACAAACTTGCTCAGTTTAACAAGTCCCAATGTTTGAATACATGCAAGATTTGCACAGTCTATAGCAGACCAAACTGGCTTTGCGTTCAGAGGAAAATCTATGAGGTCTTTACTGTAAACCCACATGTCTAAATCGTAGATACATGAACACATTTGAACCTTTCCATCAAACCTTTTTTGGATCATCGTGTATGGGATGTAGTAGCTAAAGCTGTAGCCGTCAATGTGGAAACAGCCTAAGCAGAATTCAAAGCTGTGCTTTCAAAAAAAGTCTGTAAGCTGGGGTACATCTAGATGATGAGTAGTTAGATGTTGGATAACAGACGTCATGCCCATTCACCACTATATTAACAGACCTTTACCTCATTTAACCCAACTGTAACCAAATCGAGTTCAAAAGGTAACAAAAAGTCTGATCCCTTTGTGTTAATTGAGATCAAGGACACTTATTGTCACTGCGTAGAACAGGAACCAGACAACCACAACCACACCATGGGCGAGTTCTGGTGACCCTGACTAAAAACAAGTTTGAGCTTCGGTCATATGTGAAGCGTTTTATTTCTGATGATGAAACCAAGATTGCCTCAAAGTGAACTCAATCAATGTAGCTCACAAGCCTGAGGAAACCAGTAATTAAGGGTGCTTGCTGTGTGAACCAGAAACTCAGGGTTAACCTCTACTTTTCCATAATAAGTGTTCTGGGTTCTTTTACACACTACCAATATTAGTACAAATTTGTTAGGCTTAAATATTCAATCCGAAGGACAAAGCAGTTACGGAAAAGTATCTTGCTCAAGGACACAGGTGTCATGACCGGGACCCAAACCCACACTCTGCTGATCAGAAACATCAGAGCTCTTTTGAATCCGGTGCTCTTAACCACGCGGCCGCGACACGCCACTCCCATATGTTTGGTTCAACCACAGTGATGCAGCTGTTCCAAACGAAACTGAAACCGAGTTGGTGGCTCAGTGGGCCTTGGTTTCAAGATGGCAGATTTTAAGACAAGGATGATATTTGGTCCTTGAAAAAAAGTAGGAATATTTTATTGAATACAAGGGCTGACCTAAATGTACACATGGTGGTAGGCTTTAACAGACATTACAGGCTTCTCCAAGGGCAGACACATAGGAAGACAGACTAAAGTGGAAAGAATATCATGCTTGATAAGAACTGGTACATATATATTTGGTTTGCAGGAACACCATCTATGTAACTACTTGCCAGGTAGAGTTTCTTATTCTACTACCGCGGAGTAGATTGTTCGAGTGTTCGGTAGACTTCACAGTTCTTAAAATAACTGTCCTGCTTTTTAACTATTACCCGGGCGGATGGTATAGAAAATAGGCTAAGACTACTACTTTAGCTTACAGGATCGTAATTAACTGTACTACCGCGGAGTCAGTTTAATTGGTCTCAACGTACATACCTGAGCCGTATTCTATACATGTGGGCATGGATGACCCTTCTTGGCTAGAGGCTAAAGGTCGCATTGACCCTTCCGATGAATATGGTGTAGGGACTGGATCTGACCTCAGCGGCTGGATACTGTAAATATCAACACAGACATTTTCCTCTGAGAAAAATATACGACACGGTTGCCAAGTGTTCTTCTTCTAAAGAAACAGCTGAGGCCGTTGCTGTAATAACATGGCGGCATGTAAGGCCTAAATATGTGTCCACATTGCATATTGTGTATTGCATATAAATGAAAACATACACTAAGCAATACACACCTGGGCACAATTTCATGGCTCTGCTTACCGCAGAATTTTGCGCTTACGATCACGATTCCCCGCTTACTTGTAAGCGCCGAATTTCTGCGCTAGCCTTGTAAGCGTAGAATGCCTAGTAACATTGAGTACGCACGCGCAGAAGCCAAAATTCGCCGCTAACCCGTGAAGTACGCTTGCCGTAAGCACAGAATTCCCTGCTTCCTTAAGCGCCGATTCTGTGCTTACGGTACGCAGAGCCATGAATTGGGCCCTGTCCACACAACCTTACAGATCACATTTGTAGGGTCCTGCAATAAACCTTTATCACGCTCTCACCATCTTGGTCATGTTCCCTGTTTCCATTACAGTAATGAATGCTAACATTCATTGCACAAACATGGCACCAGACTATTATTTCGTCCAGCCTCAGTTTGGTTACAATGGGTTTAAATGGTGTAAAATCAAGATGGCCACACCGCGATAAAGGTCTATTGGTGTTCTATTAGGATCCGGCCAAGGTTGTTATTAAACTTATTAAATCTGTACCACCAGACTCTAATTGCAAATAGTATTTTGTGCGGTAGATGGCAGTCCATTTAAAAAAAAAATCAACGTACACATAGATTTAAGAAGTTTGCAATACACATGTGCAATACGCAAATGGACCCATGGTGGAGAATCCTAACAAAAACAAGAGTTATATATAAGAACTAGAGGGCGCACTGGCCTATATACGCGGCTTGGCATGCGCACATTCCGCCATTTTCTAAGTTGACAAAAACAGCATCTCACAGCGAGTGTTTGTGCGGCCATTTTGTAAGTTGACAAAATAGCATCACGTAGCCTTCAATCAACACAAATTCCAACGTGTACTTCATATTCAACGCGCGTAGAGAATGGCGCGCGTGTCTCCTTGCGGTCCAATCGCGTTTGTGCAAGCAGCATCACCCGTGCGCCCTCTAGTTCTTATATATATTTCTATGACTTGATACGTTGTTCTCTCCGGCTTACCTTAATGATTTCAGATCGACGTCGTCTTGAGTCATGTCCATCGCTGTGCGATTGGTCTCCATCCCATCAGAGAGTAAGGCAGAGGAGGTTGAGGATAGTACAGTGGTACTGCTGGGCTGGGGTACTGTCTTGAACTTAAACTGAGGACCCATCCACAGGCGTCTATGAGGGCCGGCATGGGTCACCATCTCCACCTGGTGAGAAAAAAAATTAAAGAATAAATATACACACACCATTTGGCTCTTCTTGTAGTGTGAGCAAAGAATCGGCGCTTATGGAAGCAGGGAATTCCGCTTACATCAGGCATATTTCACAGGCTAGCAGTGAATTTTTGAACAAAGGGCAGAATTTGGCAGTAAGCAGAGCCATAAAATTGGGTCCTGCTTATTCTGCTGTCCAACACTGAAAGTGATGTATGGTTAGGGTTAGTAGCAGAGTGTAGGGTGGTGTCTCTAAGCTTTTCCACTGCTACAACTCTATAATGACTTCAAAAATATATCTAACAAAAATCAGCCCTTAAGGAAATTTAGTGAAATACAACGACAATAAGTTCATAATTCCCAGGTTGGTAGAATCATGAAAACAGGTCTTGGTGAGTCTGCTGCAACCTAGCGTTCCCAATAGTCTCACTCTCACACTGCCCCTACATCAGACCTACCAAGTCTCACGCATTAGGCGCGAGACTCACGCATTAGGGGTCTGTCTGGGGGGGGGGGTAGGCTTCGAAAAATCTCACGCATAGCTGGCCTCTGAACTTGGCATCTCTGCTACATGATCATAGAGGTGGAAAGGCCTACTGTTCTAGAATGCTATTAATACTATACCTGAGATAACCATGGTTCATCAAAGTCACTGTCTGGACTGCTGTGACCGGAACGTAAACTGTCGGATGACTCACTTCTCGGAACTGAATTGAGCAAATATCCTGTTAAAAAAAAAAAAATACCCAAACAAATTTAACATAAAAATTCAAAAATGGATTAATACAGAACATCCCTCATTTCTTAAGATACTTTGATATCCCACCTAAGCAGTTTGCCTGTGTTTTTTTTTCTTCTGGAAGACTCAGGGAAAGCTCGGAGTACACAGTGCTTACAACAGATTGGTGTAGTCTTTATCACTGTATCTAGTGTAATATCTGGCTTGGCCTATTTTCATAGTGCTGCTTAAGCAGAGAATTATGCCTACCAAATCTCTGCTAAGCAGAAATAGGCAGGATACCAGTCACAAATTATACATATGGCATGGTGCTTTTGCTGGGAAAATTATTCTGGTTAACATAATTTTGTTCTGCTTAATCACTTTTGTGCTTAAGCAGCTCCGTGCCATATGTGCAGTCTGTGCTTTTATCCTGCTTACTTTTGTTTAGCAGAACATTGCTCATAAATATTTTCTGCTTAAGCAAACCTTAATTCAATTTTGACACAAATCTAAGCAGAAAAAAATACTTGTCGATGAGCTCCACAAAAATTTGACCCACAACAAAAGGACCCAATTTCTTAGGGCCTTGTCACACGAGGCAGCTTTTGCAGGCACTTTGGAGGCAACCAACTGCAGTGCATGCTGCGAGACCACATAGATAGCACATGAGTAATTTTCTTTAAAATGTCTTATGATCCCCCCAAAAGTATGTGAACATTGAAATGTGAATGCCCCGTGTGACATGACCCTAAGACTCCAAAATAAATTTAACAAATGCCCCTATAGACCTTTTTCATGCTGCCTCCATCTTGGTCATGTTACTTGTACTGAATAACAATAATGAATGCTATTAATCATTATGCAAATAGGAACCAGACTATTTTGTTCTTCAAGCCTCGGTTTGGTTACATTGTTATCAATTGGGAAAAGTGAAGATGGCTGCACCATGAGAAAGGTCTATACTACTACCAAACCCATAATCAAATGAATAGATGCATCAACTGAGTGTCTCACCTGAACTATCAGCTGCACAATGATGGGCTTCATTGGTTAATAAGAGATGATTGAATCCACCTAGAGGGGGTCTGTGCTCAGCCCAATTCATACCCCTACAGATCAAAAAATTACATGCAAGAAAATAATAATCAGTAATCAGTAATAGCACAAAAACAACCGATGGAAATATCCAAGACCTTTAAAGGGAAAAATTAACCACTATTGCATCGTCCTTTTGATTGGACGTAAAGCCGTTATTTCATTTTTTAGACTGATCAGGTGTGTTATAAAACATATATTGAATGGCATAATTCGGTCACTAGTGCATGTCTATCCACCACTTGACCTGTGAGTGACCAGAAGAGGGACCTATTTTTGTGATTTTGACAAAGTCCCTCGGGGGGATAGATGTGTTCTAGTGACCTCAATGCCAGTCCATATGTGTATGAAGTACTCCATCAAGGGAAGCGATAAGTCACTTCATCCAAGAAGGGTATACATGCTGCTCTTAATATTTATGCATGAGGTACGTCACAATGCTTACCCAAAACGAGGCCATGGGCTCAGCCACTGCAAGTGATGGGGGACGTGCGCCCATGGCCTCATTTTGGGTAAGAATTATGACGTCATGCATAAATATTAAGAGAGGCGTATGATGCATTCCATGACACAAAGTTTCAAAGGGAGCTTGACACTTGTCAATTTCTACGCTACACTGACCTCTGTAAGTTCCACTGGGCATGCTCCGTGACCCCAAGCTCCAACCCGGTCTCCTCGGTCTTCCTGCCGCCCGACTGCACCATCTTGGGTTCAAGAATGTTTTCTGCTAGGTTCCCATGGCAACCCATGATGAAAAGTGAATCAACTGCCGTTTGCTTAGTGGCATCTGGAATTTGACATGAACGAATTTGAAGAGTTTCAGTTGAACAAGTAAAGTATTTTTGTACTATTATCCCTCCTACTGTCTGACCACTGTGGCTTTGAATAAGGGAATCAATGTGTGGTGAAGAGGTTTTCAACTAGTGGTTTAATCCCAACGAGGCCTGGTTCTTGATAATTTTACCGAGACAAAGTCGAGGTAAATTATCAAGAACCAGGCCTCGGCGGGTTTAAACCACTAGTTGAAAACCGATTCAACACACTTTAATTCCCATTCATAAATACCTTTTCGGTCAAAAAAAAAACATTTTCGGTCAAAAAGTAAAATAAATGCAAAAATTATAATAATTGTTCAATGATTTCCTTCAAAACAACACTGAAGGCCCTCCCCTGCCCTTCGGGCTAACAACTCCTTATAAGGGAATGCTGTTTCAGCCGTTGCTCTCGACCAATAGGAATGAAGAAACTCTCTTACAATCACAGGTGCAAGCTCGCGTGTCACGCCCATGTTTCAACACTTTTTACCGGTCATAAACAGAGGTTTATACACACCCACGTGACGCGCTCTCCACTAAAATAGGAATAGCGAAACTGTCCGAGGTATTTATGAACGGTAGATAAACTATGCTAGCCGACAAGATGATATCCTTTGGTGAATGCATCTACACAGCACACAGTCATCCCCCCCTACTGTCTAACTATTCAATATCAGTGTCAGTCAGTTATCATTTACTTGAGCAAGGCACTTAACCATAATGCTTTGTTAAAAGTATTTTGCTCTACCAGCCAGGCTGATAGTGCATGATACCCATGCACACATCCTTATGGACATTAAAGAGGGTAACCCTGTTTCAGCCCCAGGATTAGGTGGCAACAACCCATAGTGACAGTTGATTTGGGTCAACAGCACAAATCAGTTAAGTGAATCCCTCACTTTGAAGTGGCCTTCTGTGGCCTCTTGTGATGTTATGTGGTCTCTCATTAAAAAAACAACAATCAAAAACACCTCAGGTCATTAATAACTCACCATTCTTTTCCCTGGTCCCCTTTGAGCTGGTGACAAAGTGCCCTCTGGAGCTCCCAAAGCACGTACTGATGCAGACGTAATCGCTTACGGCGGCGGTCTGCGAGCAGGCGCTCCTTGGGCGTGTCGCGTTCCCCGTCATCCCCGTGACAGCACCCACCGAGGCAAGGATTGCTGGCTGCTTGATCTGGGCGAGTGGGACTACGGTGACGGGCGGGGGGTATGGGGGAAGGCGTGGGTTATTCAGGGTGGAATTGTTGAGGGTACTGGTTTGATTGAGGGTGGAGATCGGCTCAGGGGAGTGGAAACCTGACACACAGAAAAAACAAATACATCAGAATTTTGTTTTTCTTTTAAAAATCAACTTCATATTAAAAATAATTGTTTTGGAGTGAACAAAGTCTGTTTGGCTTCTGACTAGCACCCCTAAACAAATATATTGCCAACATAGGGAGACCACATAGCTAAATAGCAGGCATGTTAATCCAGAGCTACATGTAGGTCACAGGTTCAAATCCAGTTGTAGTGAATTTTTCTTTGGTCATCGCAAAATTTATTTAAAATAAATTTTTTCCTTGTTGATGATTCAAATTTTTTTATATTTTCATGCATTAAAACTATAGATACGCATAGTTATTGTGAAAAAAACAAGTAAAGGAAATTGACAAATATACTGGGTAAAAATGAAAGATGGGATTCGAACCGAAGTGAAAGGTAGGGAAAGAAACCACTGAGCCCAAACTTACCTGAGGATGTAGGGCTTTCTGACAATCCCTGGACAGGACTGCACCTTCCTGGGTCAACCAACTCATCCAATCCGTGAAAACCCATGCAATGTGGTACAAACTGAAAACCCAATCCACATGCAAGGCTTTAGTCCGAGGTGGGATTCGAACCAGCGTCTGCAGAGGTGAAAGGCAGGGAAAGAAACCACTGAGCCCAAACTTACCTGAGGATGTAGGGCCTTCTGACAGACCTTGGACAGGACTGCACCTTCCTGGGTCGACCAACTCATCCAATCAGTGAAAACCCATGCAATCACGTACGGACTGAAAACCCAACCCAATTGCAAGGCTTTAGTCCGCGGAGGTGAAAGGCAGGGAGAGGAACCACTGAGTCATCCTGTGTACCAAACTTACCCGAGGATGTAGGGCTTTCACTCAAGACAATCTCTGGCCAGGAGAAAACCCATGCTATAAGGTACGGCCTGAAAACCCAATCCACATGCAAGGCTTTGGTCTGAGTTGGGATTCGAACTGGGGTCAAAGACAGAAACACCAACCCCAAGCTTACCTGAGGATGTAGGGCTTTCTGACAATCCCTGGATAGGACTACCCCTTCCTGGGTCGACCAACTCATCCAATCAGTGAAAACCCATGCAATATGGTACGGACTGAAAACCCAATCCACATGCAAGGCTTTGGTCTGAGTTGGGTTTTCGAACTGGGGTCAAAGACAGAAACACCAACCCCAAGCTTACCTGAGGATGTAGGGCTTTCTGACAATCCCTGGACAGGACTACCCCTTCCTGGGTCGACCAACTCATCCAATCAGTGAAAACCCATGCAATATGGTACGGACTGAAAACCCAATCCACATGCAAGGCTTTGGTCTGAGTTGGGTTTTCGAACTGGGGTCAAAGACAGAAACACCAACCCCAAGCTTACCTGAGGATGTAGGGCTTTCTGACAATCCCTGGACAGGACTACCCCTTCCTGGGTCGACCAACTCATCCAATCAGTGAAAACCCATGCAATATGGTACTAACTGAAAACCCAATCCACATGCAAGGCTTTGGTCCGAGTTGGGATTCGAGCTGGGGTCAAAGACAGAAACACCAACCCCAAGCTTACCTGAGGATGTAGGGCTTTCTGACAATCCCTGGACAGGACTACCCCTTCCTGGGTCGACCAACTCATCCAATCCAGCACTCTTATGGAATCTACTCTCCTTGTTTACAATCTTCGCTGGAGTGTGTGTTCTTGAACTTACTTGACCTGATGATAAATCAAACAAATATGATCAGAAAAAAAAACCTTGAGGAATTTATCATATTTATTACTTGTGTTTTCCCTCACGTAATGCACTGTATACTCCCGAGTCCTATAGAGCAAAAATCCACAATTGTATTACTCGAGTTGGGATTCAAACCCATGAACTTTGTAATTCTTGAGCTAGCCCAGTAGCTGACGACAGTTCAAATCTGTACATTTTTTAAAGCCATTGGACACTTTCAGGACAGAAAAAAAAAATTAAAAGTTCACAGATTTACAAATAACTTACAGGGTTTACAGAAGGTAGTGGTGAAAGACTTCTCTTGAATTATTATTCCATGAAATGCTTTACTTTTGAAAAAACATTAAAACAATATCAATTCTCGATATTGAGAATTACAGATTTATTTTAAACACATGTCACGACATGGCAAAACGTGCGGAAACAAGGGTGGGTTTTCCCGTTATTTTCTCCAGACTGTGATGACTGATTGAGCCTAAATTTTCACAGGTTTGTTGTTTTATTTAGAAGTTGTGATACACGAAGTGTGGGCCTTGGACAATACTGTTAACTGAAAGTGTCCAATGGCTTTAAACCATTGTGATTCACGAACCCCAGAAATCTGAGAACGATTCATGCATAAATCTTTTTCCAGATTCAAATATTTTTTGGGTGAACAATTATCTAAACCATATTACTTTGGAGGGAAATCCTTTATCGAAGTCGCAGGTTCAAGTCCCATCCTAGTCAATGTTTCTTTTTTCAACCCAAAATTATAAAGATTAACAAGTTAGATCACTTACCTCCATATGGCGTTATGGGAAATACATGCGTAGTTTCTCTCATTGTACTAACGGCAACCCAGCGGCTATCGTTGGTTATTGAAATATCTTGAACCTATGAGCAAATAACCCAAAATACTTGTAACTTCTTGAGCTACTTTGATGCTTGCTTGGTTTATTGTGTCTCATAAATGTCTTGCTTGATACATTTTAAGTATAACATACTTATCAATTGGCTACTGTTTCAAAGGTACAATCATTGCATGGGGTGGTGGTCTCTATGCATTATTCATAAAGACCAGGGCCCAATTTCATAGCGCTGCTTAGCGGCCGATTTTGTGCTTACTGTGCAATTTCTATTTCATAGCGCTGCTAACCGTAAGCACACGAAAAGGCATGCTAACCTTCCGGTGCTTACCGCACGAAAATAAGTGACGTCACAATGCTAATCCACGGTAAACATGCAATATGGCCGCCCTATTTTTCTGCGAACCTGTGAAATACGCTAAGGCTTAAGCAAATTTTTCTGCTACAGTAGGCACGCAAATTTGCTTACTGTTAAGCAGCGCTATGAAATTGGGCCCAGTTCATACTTCCTGTGAATGCGAAGCGAATTTTGACGTCACAGGGCCGTTTTCGCATCGAATGTTTCAGGAGGAGTTGAGCACATTTCAACAGGTGCCAATTATTCGTTGCGAATTTGTGACGTCAAAATTTGTACCACAATCGCAGGAACCGGTCTTTAGTTAGGATGGGTCATGATTTGAATGTTGATGAGTGAATGTCTAGAATTGGGGCAGGTCTATCAGTGTATAGTGAAAGGATACAACACAAGTCAGTTTGGATTTGGGTTTTTTCGTATAGAATAATTTGAAAGAATATTTACCTTTGCAGCTGTATCACCTCTATACAAGACATAGAGATGGTGCACGGTCCCTAGTCCAGAGGAACACGGATGGTTCATCAATCGGAATATATGAAAGCTGTGACCTTGCGACCCCGCTGTGAAGAGCAAGGATCCACTGGGGTCAAAGGCCAATGCTGATATGGACTCGTTGATGTGGGCCTGGAAGTGGGCCACTATACCGTCCCCACTGGAATCCTCGGTCACGTTGAACTGCAAAGGAAAGATGAATGTTAAATCTTTGAATAGAACACACTCTACCAAATTGACTCAATGGATTTCCTATTGACCCAATTCACCTTTTACACATAAACCTATTACCCACCAAAATGGTAACCGTTGCGCAGTCGCTGCGTGTGACGTACGCGCAAGGGGTCAATTGTAGGTAAAAGTTAATTTTTGCATTTCATTTACATCATCTATAATATAAAACACACCCTTGTTGCACAAATATGTGTTCTTTCAGATGCCTATTATAAAAGGCTTCAGGCCTGGTCTTTTATTATTTGAGTGAGAAATTACCTCTTTTTCAAAAACTTCTATACTTCAGAGGAAGCTGTTTCTCACAAAGTTTTATACTATCAACAGCTCTCCACTGCTCGTTAGCTAGTAAGTTTTTACGCTAACAATTATTTTTAGTAATTACCAAAGTGTCCAGTGCCTTTAAATAATTTCTCTGATTCTTACCTCTCCTTCTACAGACAGCGTGTCAATGACGGTCACAATCCCCGGGATACCATTCTTAGTGTTCAGGGGTGTGGTGTTGACTTTATCAACGGAGCTTTCCTGCCTAGGAGGGGATGTAGACAGCTTGGAGGTTGCTAGCTTGCCAAGGGACTCACTGAATGCTGTGATTCCTTTGGTAATCGCCTGAAATTTCATTCGAGGAAAAAACAAAAAGTCAAAATTTATTTCTTTATTACACACCAATTAGCAATGATAACTCAATGAATATGAAAGGGGAAGAAATACTCAGTTTTAGATACAGGAAGAAAAACCACAAATGGGGAAAACCCATGCAAACACGTGGGGACCGGAAACTCAATCCAAATGCAAGGCTCTGGTCCGACGTGGGATTTGAACAGTGATTCACAGAGTAGAAAAGCATCAGGGAAAAGAACCACTGACCCAACCTGATCCCCTGATTATGTTTTTAAAGGCAGTGGACACTACTGGTAATCATTCAAAATATCTATTAGCATAAAATCTTTCTTGATTACGAGTAATGGGGAAAGGTTGATAGTATTTCTTACTTTGGTTACCATGGTACGACAAGGTTTTTTTTCTCTTTCATTATTATCTCGCAACTCTGGCAACCGACTAAGCTAAAATTTTCACAGGTTTGTTATTTTATGCATATGTTGAGATACACCAATTGTGAAGACTAGTCTATGACAATTACCAATAGTGTCCAGTGTCTTTAACGGTCATGTCGCAGGGTTCTCCCCCAGGATTTTTAAAACTATTGGGCACTAAAAGCGTTTTATTATTGTACATTTCTGGAAATGAAAGCAAAGATACCTCATAAGTGAACCTAATCACAGCAGCTCGGAACCTGTAAACAATGGCACTTGCTGTGTGAACCAGAATCCCCTGGGCAAACCCCTACTCTCCCACGCTAAGTGTTCTGGGTTCTCTTACATGCACTACCAATGCTAGTACGAAGGACCTAGAGCTTTATGTCCAATCAAAAGGACAAAACAATTATGGTCAAGTGTCTTGATCAGGGACACAATCGCCACGACTGGGACTCAAACCCACACTCTGCTGACCAGAAACACTAGAGCTTGAGTCCAGTGCTCTGAACTGCTCAGCAATGAACATGCCACTAGTAGCATGAATGACTGTAGCCTTATAAATATCTACTAGTTACACTAATTTAACAACATAAACAACTTAAAGACACTGGGCACTTAGTGGTAATTGTCAAAGACCAGTCTTCTCCCTTGGTGTATCTCAACATATGCATGAAATAACAAACCTGTGAAAATTTGAGCTCATTTGGTCGTCGAAGTTGAGAGATATTAATGAAAGAAATAACACCCTTGTCACACAAAGTTGTGTGCTTCCAGATGCTTGATTTCGAGACCTCAAATTCTAATTCTGAGGTCTCGAAATCAAATTCGTGGAAAATTACTTCTTTCTCGAAAACTACGTTACTTCAGAGGGAGCTGTTTCTCACAATGTTTTATACTATCAACAGCTCTCCATTTCTCGTTACCAAGTAAGGTTTTATGCTAATAATTATTTTGAGTAATTACCAATAGTGTCCACTGCCTTTAAGCCCAACAAGTTCTGTTACCTTAGCAGCGTGGATGACTGTGGCCTTATATGATTGTCCTGCCTCTCGACACACACCCCCACCACTCTGATGACTTGGTACCAGCTGCATCATTAACAAATTATATTGCATAAGAAGAATAGTAACAATAATACTAAGAACTAGTTCTTATACAGTGCATTTTACAATAACATCACTTTAATCATCTCAACTTCCTGGGGAGTATAGCCAGGGCTGTGCCGTGGCGCTCTGAAGGTTTTTCAAACACAATATCAACTTATGGCCACCATCATCTCTTTAGGATGAAACAAGAGGAAATCAGCTGAGCACAACAACATTATGCTTCCACCATGAAAGGTTTCAAATCCTACTTAACATTATGCTTACTGGAATAAGGTTACCAGCCACAAAACCATGTCTCATGTATAATTTGTGACTGGTCTCCTGCTCATTTCTTTTTAGCAGAAAATTTGTAAGCAATATTAGCCACTTAAGCAGCTCTATGAAATTGGGGCCTGATCTGGGCCAATTTCATAGAGCTGCTTAGCACAAAATTTTGCTTAGCATGAAATTTTCACCTTGATAAAAACAGGATTACCAACCAAATTTCAATGTGATTTTCAGGATAAGAAAACAATAGCTGAATACCAGTAGCAAGCAATATGCAACAAGAAATTTGGTTGGTAATCCTGTTTTTATCAAGAAAGAAATTTCATGCTTAGCAAATTTTCATGCTTAGCAGCTCTATTAAATTGGGCCCTGCTTGTATGTCTGACATGCTTACCTTTCTATCTGCATAGGCAAGCCATCTTGAGCCTAGAGCGAGAGGGTTGAGGTTAGGAGAGCTCGCTGGGTAGCAGCTGGTGATGCAGAACCGACTCTTGAAGGAGACAGCGTCGAATGCTGCAACTTTCTCTTGTAATGCTACAACGATGAGTCTGTATGAGAATGATCACCAAACAAAATGGTTGTTTGTCGTCTTTTACAGGAACTGATTATGAAATTATAATGTATGGAATATGACTAGAGCTGAAGCCTGGGCCTTTCTCAAACCTCGGCTTGGGCTCCGGTTCAGGCTTAGGCTCCGCGCCTGTGTATGCAGCTAAGACTTTAACCTGCATTTTGGGGCAGCGCGTACTGCATGACATCAGCACATGGAGCCTGGAGCGTCAGCTGGAGCCCAAGCCGAGGTTTGAGAAAGGCCCATGGACAGCCCTTACATGGCAAACAGCCCAACTAAAAAAAAAAAAATATTTTCTCATACAAGATCATTGGGAAAGTGAGGGTTGATAATTCAACGCTTTGATCAGTATGCTCTGATTCTCCTGTAAACAATCAGAGCATACTGATCGAAACGTTGAGTTGTCAACCGCTGTCAACCGCTGGTTCTTTTCAGAATCAACACTACTCGAAAGAGATATTTACATGGTGTTACTGCAAATTTCACAAATCAAAAAACAAACTTACACTTGTACGTTAAAATGCTTATAATTAATCAAAACATCCAAGAAGCCTACCTTCTATTACATAGTACATCACACACTGGCGTCTTGAACGCAATGTTATGAACTTGTTCTCCAGTCTTCAGAGACAGTAGACTCACTGAACAGAATGGCTGGCTAGAACTGCAAAATAAATTAAAAACCAAAGATGAATCCCAGGGACTGTAATAGCCAACTCAAGATTTGTTAGCTACATGTATGGCTTTTGGCTGTGCTGGTCTCACCACAACCATAACCAACATTCAGATCTGCACAAATAATAATAATAATAATAATAATTTGGGGGGCTAATCATCCTTACTCGCAGCTAGAGCTGAATTACGAAGGACCTGGCTACAACGTGTTCGAGAAGCAGGCATACAAGGGCGATTCAGCTGTCAGCCACATCAACCCATTATGACCACGGAGCACAGCCAAGATCGAGAGTGTTTAATTTTTCCCGAGGGAGGAAAACCGGATAGTCTGGAAAACCCTTGTGGCACAGCAGAGAACCAACGCACAACTCAACTCACATATGGCCCTGGCCGGGAATCGAACCGGGGTCACCTTGGTGAGCGGCGAGCGCTTTACACACAAGCCAACCGTGCCACCTACAAAGGCAGTTGCCTACATGCCTTTAGTCGTTGTCTTGGTGCCCTTTGAAATGTTCCAATAAAAATGTACTCATCCCTCATACAGGTGCCCGATACTACACAGCTACTTGAGGAAACCATTTGTTAACAGGGATGCTATTGTGAAAGCAAAGCAATAGGTGAGGTACATGTAAGTAGGTGAGATAGATGCGGAAACTGCATGGTCGAGTTTAAAATGTGTTACATCGGCAAGGTTTTCCCGACTAAATTCCAGTATTCACTCTCTGTTTAGTTTCATTCCAGGACTCACTTTCTGTTTAGTTTCAAATATTTAATATATATTCTACATAATCTTCATGCTGTCCTGTCAGGAGAAGTGTGTAAATCTTTCAAAAAGACACTTAATCATGCTGTCCTGTCAGGAGAAGTGTGTAAATCTTTCAAAAAGACACTTAATTCGCATAAGAAGTAAAGCAAAAAGCAGGTTTCTCATGTCTATGTGTACAAAACATTGACCTGCCAGCGCCCCAGCAATGGCGACGCAGCTTTGGCAGCATTCAGCGTTTGCGCATATGTGACCATCCACCACCAATGGGCTGTAAAGTTGACACTTTTACTGTTATGGGCTCAATGCATTTTTGGAGAGAGTGTGTAATCAGCTTCAAAATGATACCATCCACATTTAAATCAGACTTTTCTTGACGAAGTTATGATTTCTCAAAGCCACCTACTTTTTTATTCAGATTTCTCAAAGATTTCTTGAAAACCCAAACAATTTAATAGGCTCTGCAATGTACAAGTGCAACTTTACAGCCTATTGGTGGTGGATGGTCACATATAGATCCGTCTGTAGCCGTAGCCGATTGATTTGGAGACATTGTACTACTCATGTTTCTAGTTACCTTGCTCCGTCACACAGCGCCACCAGAGGTCTCTTATCCTGCTGATGATTCCTAATCCCACTGGTGTAAGGTGTTGGCAAGACGCGTAGAATCCGGACCGGTCCCTGACGTAGAGATAAAACTTCTTGAGCTTCACCACTTGGCTGAGGTATCAGAGTGGGAGGAATAAAAAACAATTAATCATCAATTTAAACAATTGAATTCAACAATGTGAACAACTTCATCTGTAGGAATTAAATAAAAATGAATAATAAACTTGCTGGTACAACCATGTAATAAATGGGAGTGTAAACTCTGAAAAGAGCTGGTGTCGTCTCGATGTTTCGAACAGTAGGCCTCCACTCTGGTTTTTTTTACACCATGCAAAGCTTCAAACACATCTGTAACTCTAATGTGATGCTGATTTTTCCTCAATGGGTTAACGCAATAGGAAAACAAGTAGGGTCTACACTTTCTGGGCATCTGAAGAGAGCATTTTTATTGACTCTTCTGATACTATCACCCACTAACCTGCGCCTTGAACACCCAGCAGGGTGGATATGTGCGCATTACAAGTCTTATTATTATTATTATTAACAAACAAGACATACAGTATTAACTAGGAGGCCAACTCTGGTTCCCTCTGCTGGCGGGTTGGCACCAGTCACTGTAACTGTCAACCGAAACTCCCTAGTAGAGGGTGCAACCCATAGCATACAGTGCAAAATGCTAAATATTCAAAAACAAATAAAAAAACACTTTTTTTTTTCAATAAAGGGAAAATATGCATTGACTCTTGAACTGTTATCCTCAATTTGATACGGGGAGTCCCAGGGCCTGTAGAACCAAATAAAAACACCCCTACATCGTTGTAATTTTCCAAACATTTGAGCATCAATCATGAACAATTTTCCTACACCTGTCTGCAAATATGACCATTTATTTCAGGGCTTATGTCATCCAAAATACCTCAAGTTGGAAGTCAACAACCCCCAGGTCACCATAATCTTTTTTGAGGTATGGCGGACGTGATAGGAGTGTACTGTTTGGTTTGGGTGTATGTTACACACAAATTTACCCAAACCTTATAGTGTTGTAGCGTTGTGTCCGCCATATCTCAAAAAGGCTTATTGAGCAACATTTATACACTGTATCCTTTTTCTTGGGCTCTCAAATCTGTCTAGATTAGAATATTGAGAGCCTACAAAATATTAATGAGGCTGTTTTCTCCCCATTTAGTGGGCTGGACCCCTAAAGCGACTCTTAATGTCAATTCTAGTAACCTGACATGTGTGAAGTGGGCGTGTAAATACTCCAGCATGGAGTGTCGTAGCCAAGCGGTCAAGTGCACTGGACTCAAGCTCTGGTGTGTCTGAGCAGTGGGTTTGAGTATCGGTCTTGACACTTGTGTCTTTAAACAAGACACTAAAGACGATCAGAGCATACTGATCGAAACATCGAGTTGAAACCAAAGGTTCTTTTCAGAACAACCCCAACTCATTTAGAGATAGTCATTACATGGTGTTACCGCAAACCGTTCCATATCGTATTTCCACCATGCAAAGTTTCAAACCCTACTTCAGACAAAAACATTTATTAAATGGAAATGTTTGCGGTAACACCATTGCTGATTATCTCTAAATGAGTTGGGGTGGTTCTGAAAAGAACCGTTGCTTTCAACTCGATGTTTTGATCAGTATGCTCTGATCGTCTTCTAGAGAAAGACATTTATTGTTACGATTTACATGTAGGTCAGGTGTGTTGTGTAATGCTATAAAGAACCCAGAGTACACACTTATTGTAGTGTTTCTGACAATTCAATTCAATTCAATTCACAAAGTCTGGAAGCAAAATGTACCACCTTACCTTGTGTCCCATACAAGGTGTTGTACTACGGATGATTTGATAATTCGTTGCCAGGAGACATGATGTTCAGATGGTGAATTTTTAGGCATTTGCCGAAAAATCAACAGTCGTTACTTTGACACCAATTTGAAATATATTGTCAGACATGGGAACTTCATCATTTTCAAACAGTCTTGTAAGACACATTTCGAAAGAGCTCATTGCAACTCACCGGCAAGCTCCATATCTGGACACCATTGGCGTAACCAATGACAAGGAATATCGGCTCTTCTGATCCTTCTTGATTGATGTAATGAGGATTTAATACCTGTCCTGAAGGAAGAAGAAGAAGAGATAGAGGTCTGTAGGTAATATATTGTAACACATTAAGTGCAATCATTCAAGTGCTATAAATTTGAGTGAAGGATATTACAATTGTCCAGTTGGTTTTAAAACGAAAGGGTCTGATATTTTAAGACATGATATTTTTTACTTGTGTGAGATATCTCCTAGCATGTAAGGGCTGGATGGCAATTTCAAGGTGAGGGCTACACTTTCTCATAAGTATTTGACAATACTTTAGCTTAAAATCTTTAACTTCTTCCAGACTGGCGCCTGAGTGTTTTCAGTAAAATGCGCCTTATAAGTGCTGTATTATTAGTTTTATTATTATTAAAACTGATTTGGGCTGTAGACCAAAATCAACTGTCACCGGGGCACCTTTCTACCTACTCCTCCTGAGGCTAAAACAGGGTTACCCCATTTACAGTCTGTAAGGATGGAGGCATGGGTTTCGTCCAAAAGGAGCCTGCCTTGCTCAAGGGCTAAGCATAATGACCGGGATTCGAACCCACACTCTGCTGCTGACAACACCAGAGCTTGGGTCTGTTGAACTAGAGCTGCTCGGCCCAACATGCCAGGATGTTATCAACCATTCCTTCAAGATTATCAAAACTTTTTACTTCTCTTCGGTTAATTAGATATGTTTTTTTCCAATACTTTATTTTAGTATATATATTTTTTATTTTTTATTAATGTACATAATTTT
Source organism: Asterias rubens (assembly GCF_902459465.1). Classification (NCBI taxonomy): domain Eukaryota; kingdom Metazoa; phylum Echinodermata; class Asteroidea; order Forcipulatida; family Asteriidae; genus Asterias; species Asterias rubens. The sequence continues at coordinate 3,172,122 of NC_047066.1, read as the reverse complement.
ATTAAACTTAAAGATTTACTTTTCTATTAACTTAGTGTCAATTTACAATGTACTTCCTTTTTAAATATAACTTTTATAAGGTGGTCTTAAGGAATGACAGATATGGAGTTGATCAAAGCCGACCCATACCATCAGAGAAAGTACATGAGGTGACCCACTTCTAAATAGTGTTGGTCTTTCGTTCAATGGTTGCGCTCGATTAGCTTCCCCGGGTCGACCTCAGTCTGCCCCCGTTACAGTTGAATATCTTTGACGTCATTCCAGGGGCTCACCCGGGTCAGCCCCAAGTGCCCTGCGTGCATGACGTCACCATGAGAGGGTGAGTGATCTTTCAATTAGCTCTTGTCAGGGGCTCACTCGAATGAGCATCACAGGGTCGACCCGGGGAAGCTAAACGAACACACCCAATATACTGAAAGTGGAAAACAGACTCCATTCAAATTAATTAAAAAGCATCGTTGGCTTTACGCATAGGACTTCATGATGAGCTTTTGTGTAAATCAGGCTGAGCTAGTTCCTTCTACACGTCTCACGTATCATTTGGTGAAAAGACAAAATTAGCCCTTTGCCAAAATCCTGGAAGATGGGCTTACATGTCAGCAAATAATTTCCCATAATAGCATAGCAAAGTGCTACACAAAATGTTTCAAGTAGCTACTAAACAAAATCATCACTGATTTGCTCCTCAATATTTAGCATCCAGTGTGCACAAAACATGTTCAGTCTAAACACTCTACTATGCAACATTACCAGACGAAATCGTTCCCTGCATGTACATTGTACTCAAGCAATTAGAAACAGATGTCTCTAAAGGTGTTCAGTCCTTTTAAAAAACAGTATTTATTTAGGCGTAGAATTACACGGAGGCAGTGGCCTATGTTGCCCTGGTCTTGCTGTCCCTCCATAGAGGGCCAGGGGTCGATTTCACAAAGAGTTAGGACTAGTCCTAACTTAGGACTAGTCCTAGGAGATATACAAGTTGCATGGATAGTCCCAAGTTAGGACGAGTAACTGGTCCTAACTCGAGATAAGACTAGTCCTAACTCTTTGTGAAATTCACCCCTAGAATATCATCTTTGAGAGGGCAAGGCCATTATTTCAGCTTTGAATACGTATGTAAGTAACTAAATAATTTTTTTCAAAAGGTCTATGGGAAACTCTTGAAGGAAGCCAAGACCACGGTAACAGAGGTCATGGCTTCCTTGAATTTCCAGACCTATTCATGTACAAACTGCACATTTATACTGCTATACAGTTTGTAGACAAGGGATTCTATACTATTATCAGTTCTATTATGAAAAATAGCATTAAACAAATATTTTTACAATGTACCATAGTCTACATTTGCCCTGCAGAGTTTAAAAACACAATACATTCTTATTGCCGAGTCTTTATCAACACTCATGTTATCATTCCATCCCCTAGGGTTTCCCCATCGGGCGGAGTCTTACAAATTGCAGTCAGATGCAAATGGTCGATATAGGAACAAAATACATTCAAGAAGAGTTTCTGAAAAGTCAAAGGGCCTCCGTGCAATTCAGCATGCTGTGGACAAAATTTGGGTCCAGAATGCCCAACAATTTTGAAAAAATTCCTTAAGAGAACCCTGTGTCATGTACATTTGTGTATCAAGTACAAAACACTAACACAAATTCAGCAGGTTTATAGTCTCGATTTACGGTATGCTCCCACCTATTTTTTTTAGTTGGACACTTTCTGAACAGAACAAAAATTAAAAGTTCACAGATTTACAAATAACTTACAGAGTTTACAGAAGGTAATGGTGAAAGACTTCCCTTGAAATATTATTCCATGAAATGCTTTACTTTTTGAGAAAACATTAATGTTTTAAAACAAATGTAAATTCTCGATATCGAGAATAACGTGATTTATTTTTAACACATGTCATGACTCCCATGACCGATTGAGCCTAAATTTTCACAGGTTTGGGCCTTGGGACAATACTGTTTACCAATGCTGTGCGATTGCTTTAAAGCCATTGGACCCTTTCAGTTCAGAAAAAAAAAAAAAGTTCACAGATTTACAAATAACTTACAGGGTTTACAGAAGGCAATGGTGAAAGACTTCTCTGGAAATATTATTCCATGAAATGCTTTACTTTTTGAGAAAACAGTAAAACAATATAAATTCTCGTTAGGGAGAATTACGGATTTATTTTAAACACATGTCATGACATGGCAAAACGCGCGGAAACAAGGGTGTGTTTTTCCGTTGTTTTTTTTCCCGACTCCGATGACCGATTGAGCCTAAATTTTCACAGACTTTGTTATTTCATATAGAAGTTGTGGTACACAAATTGTGGGCCTTGGACAACACTGTTTACCGAAAGGGTCCAATGGCTTTAACCTTTCACTTTTGCCGTATAATTTTAAAAGCACTTTGTGGTCTATTTTTTAGCTGCAGTTTGCCAAGTTCTAGTAATTATTAGAATTTCCTTAAATATTGTCTCTTCGTAGTAAGTGTAAACAAGTCCATTGCAGTCAATGGGACTCCAGTCAATTAACATTAATTCAATACCTTGAGGTTCAGACCTCCAATGATTCCCTGATAGATCAACCAGTCAGACACGAAGCCAGATTGTCTGTTAGATTTTATAGATCTAGAATAATGAGGACAGACCCTTTCAAGTCTGTGGGTGAATGAATGCAGTCCTTTAATAAATTTGGCAGATTGCCCTGGGATGTTTTTTGTTTCCATAAAAAAAAAAATCCTGCAGCGATAAAGATGTTCATTACGTAGGTTTGTATTCAAGTTATCTTACTGTGGGTACTTGTTTGTTAATATAGACTATGCATGTCTCACGCATATTAAAGGAACACGTTGCCTTGGATCGGACGAGTTGGTCTTTGACAAGCATTTGTAACCGTTTGTTATAAAATGCATATGATTGGAAAGATATTTTAAAAGTAGAATATAATGATCCACACAAGTATGACTCGAAATTGCGTGGTTTTCCTTTTACCTCGTCGACTAACACGATCGGCCATTTATGGGAGTCATATTTTTGACTCTCATAAATGGCCGGCCATGCTATGAAATTTGGGCCCTGGTATGCAGCTGTTTGTATGACCTATGGCTAGCAAGCCAACGGTAGCAAGTAATGTAGTGCGTTTTGGGAGTACAGTGTATTGCCTGCAAAAACATTCAAATCAATAAATTAAGTCAATGCGGATAACAAACTGCCTAATTTGAATTCCAGAATCAATCGTAAATAGATAGTTCATGGGGTTAGTACACTGCTAGCTCACTGGACACATTGCCTCTTTGTTTCTTTACCTTATACAAATGTCAACTTGAACCTTTGGTAATTATTCAAAATAATTGTTAGCATAAAAACTGACTTGGTAACGAGCAACGGAGAACTGTTGATAGAATAAAACATTGTGAGAAATGGCTCCCTCTGAAGTAACATAGTTGTTGAGAAAGAAGTAATGTCTCACTAAAATCTAAATTGAATTTGATTCCTCAGCTGAGGTCTCGAATTCAAGGCATTTTACAGCACATAGCATGTGCGACAAGGGTGTTTTTTTCTTCCATCATTCTCTCACAACTTTGACAACAAATTCAGTTCAAATAAACAGGTTTGTTATTTTATGCATTTGTTGACATACACCAAGCGAGGAGACTGGTCTTTGACAATTACCAAAGGTACTGGACTATATTGGTAATTACTCAAAATAGCATAAAAACTAACTTGGTAATGAACAATGAAGAGCTGTTGATAGTATAAAACATTGCGACAAACGGCTCCTTCTGAAGTTTTCACACTCAAATAGTAAAAGACTTCAGCTGAAGCCTTTTACTATAATGCATCTGAAAGCACACAAGTTGTGCAACAAGAGTGTTTTTTCTTTTACTATTTTCTTGCAACTTCGATTACCAATTGAGCCTAAATTTTCAGTAAATTCATTGTTCATTATTTGATGCTTAAAATATGTTGGGATACACCAAGTGAGAATACTGGTCTTTGACAATTACCAAACGAGTCCAGTGCCTTTAACTGTGAGTATTTTTGTTTTGTTTTTCAAAGCACTTTATAACGACTATGACATTCACAATTTGTATGTAACCAAGTGAACAGGAAATAACAAACCAGTGAAAATGTGAACTCAATCTTTCAATGGACTCACAAGAAAATGGTGGGAAAAGCTTGATGTTTTCACTGTTTTTTATAAATGTCAGTTTTGGGACTGTTGATTCTTTTGTAGTGTCAGGAGTTAACGTCCGTCGATATATCGAAAATACTCAAAAACTCGATATTTTTTTGACATCGAAATCGCCGATGTCACTTTTATAATCATATCGTAATATCGGATTTTCGATATATATCGAAAAAATTTCGATGTTTTGAAAATTTCGATGTTCCTAAATGATATCGAAAATACCAAAAGAGTGTCCGATTATTTAAAAGAAATCTGTGTTTGAGTATTAGAAAAGTCGTCGTCGTTATGTAGTTTCATCATTTTGAGTTGCCCTATTAAATAAAATACGTTTTACAAGCAAGTATGTCTGCATGTTCTTTGCGTTTTCGCCATCAGCCGCCGGCCCGCCGCAGAAGTTCACGACCCCGCGGCGAGCGCACGGTAAAACCTCAAAAGAAACCGCCGCTGCTGCCCTAGCCTATCGGCTGTTTAAGATGCAACTTCCCATTGTGCATGTGATCAAAATCAATGCGTCTTCATCACAGCATTATTGACTTTGCAAAAATACCCCAAAACAAGGAAGAAAACAATCTTACAATAATCTTTCCGAGGAACTATGCTTCGCAGACCACGCTGTCGGCGGCTTTTGCGTGCGTACCAGCGAAGACTATGCTGTTGTACGGTTTAAACGTGCACACCAGCGTGTATGGTTATTGCAATTCGGGGGGAAAACCCGTTTGCCCAAGCATGCGCAGACACATGCAGTCTTTGGTCAAGGCGGTATCGCGTGATGCACTGCGTTATTTCGACAATAGAGGGCGTTCTAGCATTCAATGTTTCTTGCCTTGGTTATAGAATGCAAAGTAAAAAGACTACGAGCCTTTATTGGAGACTATGTGACTGCATGCTGCGTGCGTTGTATATTGTGATCGCTGAGTGGTAGGTCTGTGTTTTGCGGGACTTTTTAGTGATTTTTTTTCGATGATTATCTCAACCATTTTCAACCGTAAAGGTAGTCAGCGCGCCCGTCGGACAACTTGATTGACACTTCTGCGTCAATGCATCGGCAACTGACACCTTAATGTCGGCGAGTCACGCAACTCACAAAGGCTCTGTGTCATTTTGAGACGGCCAATCATGGCCAATCACGAATCGAGAATTGTGGTGAGCGTTCACCAATTGGCCAAGCCAGCGGTAGCGGCGATCATACTTTGTTGTAAAACCAGAAATAATCGGGGCGGGACTACGCAATCTGAAATTGTTTGGACTACAAACAAGTTCGGGGGATCAGACATAAACAAGTTGAAATGTAACCCTATTAAACTGTCAGTCTATGGTATAAATATTTCTACCTCCATGAGTATACCAAGTGCTGTTTTTAGGCTTCCATCTTGCGCGCGGGAAATACTCGATATATCGAGTATACTCGATATTAAATTTTCGATATATCGATAATGGGAAAAAACCGACATCGACGGACGTTATCAGGAGTTCAACTCTTTGCTGGTGCTATCATGGGGAAAGGTCAAATTAGTTTAGGTTCTCAAACAAACACAATTGTTTCAGGTTGGTTGTAGTTTGCAAAGTGGCAAAGACGAATACATGTAGTTCTGTGTTGCAAAAAAAAAGGTTATTTCTTATGAGGCACGTAGTCCAGTGAACCACTTGTATTTTTGGTTTATGGTAGACCCTTTAGATAAAAAGACCTCTCATCTTTTATCCTGTATCATTGTAATTCAGCTGTTTGCTGTGATTTTGATATAAATAAACTGTAGGGGCACACACCATGGTAAATCCGCACATTCAAAAGTTAAGCCACAATTTGATTACTGAAGGCCCTTACCTTTAGTGGAACACTGCTCAAATTTGACCCATAGAATTTTGTCTTTGTCTTCTGCCTTGTTGCCACTGTAAGCGTCCTGAAGAAAGTCCACAACTGTGGCCATGTAGGACTTGTCACTGCACAGAAAAAAAATGAACATCTTGCAATCAGGGAGATGTTGTACAATAATCAGGGAGTTATAGAATTCCATTCAAAATAGTAGGAACAAGGTTTCCATATAATCACACAGAGATTACCAAATTTGCTCATCAGGGCCCAATTTCATAGAGCTGCTTACCACAAAAAATTGCTTAGCAAGGAATTTTAGCATTGAAAAAAGAAAATGATTACCAACCAAATCTGCACTTGATTTTCAAAATAATAAGCAAACAACAGCTGAATACCAGTAACAAGCAATTTGTTATGCAACAAATGGAAATTTGGTTGGTAATCCTGGTTTTATCAAGGAAGAAATTTAATGCAGAACATGGAATAGTTGTTGATTTTCAGGGAACAATACTGCAGAATAACAAAGAGTTGACAGCTCTGGGAAAGCTACTGTGGACCTACATGTACATGCAATCAGGATTTGCCACTAACTTTTTTGTTGACTAGCCAGTTTAATCATAATGTAATTCCACTTTTCATGAGTTTGTCAGATTTTTCACTATCCATATTTCATTTTATATGTAAAATAGATGCTTTCCAACATCAAACTAGCCAGCCTAACCACTTTTTTGACTGGTCACCATGTGCTTTTAAGGTAATTGGAAATTATTAAAAACATGGTTTAACTTTAGTCCGAAAGCTTATTACTGACTATGAAGTTCACACTAGAACAACTTTTTGTGTGTGAAATATTATCCTCTGATATGAAGTCGTATTCCAGAGAACTGTTGAATTAGGCCTAATCTGAAAACTTTCAGAAGTGCAATGGCTGATTACAACCAACATTAAGGACAATGTGTTCACAAGCTAAATTTTTGCACAATTTTCATTAATTTCTGGGGACTCACACAACGGGTTAAGCCCAAATTTGCACAGGTTTGTTATTTCGTGTTTGTATAAATGGCTGATCACACAGAACATTAACACTATCTGCACCTATTTTTTCAGCTCTACCAATCCTGTGTAACACCTTAAACTAACGTTTGGTCACACACCCCCGTCAGTGACAGTGAAAACACTGTTCATATGGTTTGCATGGGGTGACCACCAACATCTGTTCTATTTATAAAAATAGAAATGTTTAGGTAATCTGGGGGTTGTATTCCAAACTTCTTGCACTTATGAATAGGATTGTACACAACCAGGTTGTATGCCAACTTGCAAATACATGTACATGCAGTTGATTATTCTTTATGATGTGGGTTGCCCAAATTATGAGACAATTATGAGGGAGATTAGTAATAATAATAATAAGACTTGTAATGCGCACGTATCCACCCAACAATGAAAAAGTTGTTCAGTGTGTGTCATATTTTTTTTTTTACTGAGTGACGATTATGTGATGGAACAAATTTTCTAAAAATGTTTGACCAATTTTGCAGGGCTCAAATTTTGGGGAAATCCACAAGACCACAAAGCTTACTTGGTAGCTCAATATAGTCACTGGACCAGAACTTTTACGAGACCAGAGTTGATTTTTTTTTTTACTTTTGCACTGTTTTTTTAACGAGAAGTGAGAGAAGATTTAAAAAGAAGTTTTCTTCAAATCAATACACCAGACAGTTAGTAAACATTTGAACAAAAGCACAAGACAAGAGGGCGTGTTCAATGATGAGTTTACTGGCCCGATTTTAAAATCACTACACTAGCCTCGGACCTATTGACAACAAGGTTTTTAAACATTGTTGTCCATAGGTCAATCAAATGATTGTCCACACGGAGATTCTTCTTAAAATAATAGTAATACCAAAACGAGATTGCACAAATTAAGGATCTCGACAGTAAGGCAATGGTACTGGTAAGTGACAAATGGGGGGGGGGGGGGATTTCATCCAAAAAGTGTGAGTTTCTATTCTAAAAATCATCACACTTCCTGATTATGACTATTTCTATAAGGCCATAAGGCCAAGAAGCAATGGGAGTCTGACAATGAATCAGCACTATTTACAGGGTTCCTACGTACAAGAAAAATAAGTTTGTTTTTAATATAAAAAAATTAAAAAGGAAGTTAAGTTTTAATACTTTCACAATGACGAAGTGCTTAAAGTCACCTGGAAATAGATTTTTTTTTCTTTCAAACATAAGAGTATATGCTTACGAACAATAAAACAATTTTTTTAGTAACTGTTTGTCACGATTTATATGTTTAAAAAATATATAAAGTTGTTTGGGGGGCTGACTCCGCCTACCCCTTTTGTGACGTCAATCGAGGCAGACTTTGCCTGCAATGCGTATAGTAAACACACGTGCAAAGTACATGTACGTCCAAGTCGTGAGTTGGTACATTTCAAAAAGTGTTTTTCTGCATTCAGCAGTAATACACCTGGTCGGCATTGCCGGAAAAAAACAATTTTTTTTTTGTTAAACGTACAAACTCACCACTTGGTCCGTACATGTACTTTGCAATTGTGTTTACTCTACGCATTACAGGCAAAGTCTGCCTCGATTGACGTCACGAACAGCGCCCTCTCGGGTCGGGGTCTACTCTTAACATAAGAACTGATTTTTTAAAATCTTAGTTAACTGTTTATTCACATTCCACTCATCAAAACACATATATTAGTGACAAAAGCTTTATTTTGAAAAAATACCACTTCCAGGTGACTTTAACTTTAGTTGTTTTTTCAATTATTTAAAACCACAGGGAGTAAACTAACTTACTTACTTACAGTGAAAGTAAACTAATAATAATACGGACATTTATATTGCTCTATAAACTGCGCATTATAAGGAATACAACAAAATGCAGAGAAAAAAATTTAAAAACAAATACACCAACAGAGCAAGAATGAAGTAAATGGGTGAAGTAAAGTGGGTTTCTAACTTAGATTCCAAACAAACGAGCCAAGGCAAGTAGCTTCGGAAAATTTTCCATATCCTGCCACTACTTTTTCACTCCTTTTTGTCAAAAGAAATGCCTCCTTTCACTTTCAGTAAATTAGACACACATTTATTTTATACGAATTTAAAAAGTGGTGGCATGATACGGAAATTTTCCCAAAGTTTCATTTAATTTTTAAACATGTTGTCACATTTGATGTTTCAATTGTTTGTAGTAGAAAGTACGTAATCATATTTTATAATTTTGCTAAATAAATTATCACAACACAAAAGTCACAACACACTTGCTTGTCAACAGTTCAATCAGCTAGTTATCAATATCCATTCACTGGTTCATCTGAATCTCACCTAACGGGCTGAGCCCTCACCGAAACCCCAGCAGCCCGAGACGAGGAAGCGGGCCGTTTGCTTGGGGACTGCTGGTAAGCCATCCCTACACCCCGGCCGGGTCACAAGCCGTGAAGCAAGCCAAACTCAGCGACGACGAAAGTCGAACGAAGGTCACAACAGCTGATCGTCATGAACGTACGTAATCACAACGAGAGAGATTCTCCGCCCCGTTCAATCACGAATTGCATGAATAGAAAGAGCTGGAATCTCACTTCCTGCAGTCCCTCCAGTATGAGAACCCCCTTTTCATAGCATTATGCTTGTTTTCAGCACGCCTTTCTCGTTAAAAAATATCATACCACCTTTAAAAATGCAGACGTTATTCGTTACCGACTTCGGTCAGCAAGATAGCAAAATGACGTTTGTTATTATTTTCCTTTCGGCTCCAAATTTATTATCTTAAACATTGCCTACAGTCTGATTTTATACTAAATAACTGAGAAAATACATTTAAAAATATAATTTTTATGTAATCAACCATTTTCAGAACTTAATATAAACTAAAATTGTATTGTTTCGAGTAACCTTTACAAATTAACATACATTGACTGAAAGAGCCATGTTTGACCTCAAAAAAGATGTGGGTTGTGGACATAACTGGTTCCCGACATTCTTTTGTTGCATAACTAAAGCTATTGTTATTGACCAGCGAAAACTACCAGAGTGAGAGTGACGTCATTTATTGACAAAAACACCCACAGAACAAGATGTCTTACGGAAAACGTCCGAAAAACCCTTTCGATGATGATGATAAAGACTTCGTTTTTGTGCCGTCTGGATCATCTCGATCCGGAGGGAATAAATATGGCGATTTTGGTTATGAAGAGGAGGAAAATGACCAATACGGGGACCCAAATGCCGGTGCAATGTCCATACAAAGTCAAATTGAAGAAAGACAACAAAATATGTTGTACTCATTGTACAGCACACAACGTTCATTGGGTTTGGTGTACGAGTCGGAAGATGTAGGAAATGAAACAGCTCACGTGAGTATTTAACTATGAATGATTGGGTTCTGTCATAATCATGAGTCAGTAGTGGAGTCGTGTGTAGCCCACCTTGTTGAGCTGTTATGGCTCCGCTTTTAACATCGGTCTTATCACTGTCATGATGAGACCGATGTTAAAAGCGGAGCCATTAACAGCTCAACAAGGTGGGCTAAGTCGTGTGATACCAATTGTTGCACTGAGAATGTTTGTTTTTGACATTAATTAATTTTTGTTTTCAATGTTGCAATTTATTTAATGCTGAAACTGAATATAAAACAAAAATACAGTAACAATAACTTTCAAAACAAAAATTATATTATAATAATATAATATAACACATTCAATTATTATAACACTTAGCGCATTCGGAAAACCAAAAAAACAAAATGAGCATGCCCTGCCACGCCCCTGCCATGTTTGTAAACAATTTTAAAAATTAAGTTCTGCAACCCCACAATACACCATGTGAAGAATTGCCGGATAACTTTCCGTATGGTGCCACCACTTTTTCACTCATTTTTACAAAAAAGGGATATCTCATTTAGGTAACTATATAGCGCTACATGTTATTCTACTGCATATTTATAAATGACTGAATGTGTAGGCCTGAAATGAAACTATTTACTTAATAATCAGCAAATTGAAGCTAACATTGTGTTGTTTTTCCTTATCTTGTTTTTAGGACATTGACATGGCTTGCTCATTCAATGTAATTACTGGTTCTGCATGTGGAAGCCACCCTAGAACGCCTGTTGATGACCACACAGTTGTTGCACTAAACACATGTAGGAGAGACATCAAGGCACATTTAAAGCTGGTACAAATACCAACAAGTGGACTTGGATCTGAATTTGAGTTGATTTTAGCACGAGTTGGCATATTTGAGCCCCATGCATCAGTGGACTTAACTATATGCCCTTTACACAGGGGCAACTTGGGCATTCATTGGAAGACAGCTGCAAGGCGATGTCAGGGGCCGATTTCACTAAACTTTAAATCAATCGCAAACAGCCAATATCCATCGTAAATCACGGAATCAGTCGCAAGTTTGCGACGGATTTTAAAAACTGATTTCACTAAAGTCGGACGTTTTGAAATCCATCGCAAGCCCGTCGCAAGCCCGTCGCAAGTCTTGATAATTTGCGATTGAGTTTTGCGGGCGCTCTTGAGTAGACGCAAAACTCAAATCCATCGTAAACTCAAAATGGCGTTGCATCTGCTGTATGTTAACAATGCTCGTGTTCTCCAAAGAGAACGGATTTTCCGAGACAGAACGAATCCTCTAGATGACTACAACGACAAAAGGATGCATAAGTATTATCGGTTTACGAGAAATGGGGTGATTAGGGCCACTGATTTTCCGCGATCGCGGAAAACGGACGGAATTCGCGGAATCCGCCCTTTGAAACGGAAAACGGGATTTCAGAAAATTTGATTATTTTTTTTTTTTTTTCTTGACGCCAAAACTATTGAAATTGCATTCTTTATTAAGATTCTTTTTGTTAAACTAAAAAGGCATCAGAAATCAGACCATCAAAAAGTACGAGATCGTAACCGTGGATCATTCTGTTCTACTTCACACCATCCTCAATGTTTACACACATGATGTACACACGTTGTTAACATGGTTAAGCGAAGGGCATTATTCGCGGCACGTTTTAAACATTTTTTGTTCACCCAAATAGCATTTTCTCCCTCTCTTTTACCAACAATAATACACAAACTAGCTTACCTATGATCTATAAGAACACATACAATGTTTTTTCATCTCGGAAAGGTCTAAAATAAAACCGTAAACTGTCAACATTCTGTCGCCAAAGCGAAAACAAAATGGCTGACATTTTGTTTGTGGATGGAGAATGGTCACGTCCATAGACTTGTTCCCAAGTCTTTGATCATGCTGAAACAGCGCCCTCTTGTGGATACACTCCTGTCATTAGCCTACAATGTGGCTGATGCAGAGAATCAACTGCAGTTTTAGACTTTGAATCAAGTCTATCACATCATGTGCATTGATACTGCAGTCACAGTGCAACCTTTTTAGAACAGCAGTATACAAAATAATCCACAATATTATAAAAAAAAGTATTTTTTTGAAATTTGTCAGTTCAAATGAACATTTTACGAAGTCAACAGTGCAACTTATCTCAAATTGGTTTTTATAAGTGTGTCACTGGGTATTAAACAACCTTTTATCTAATTAAAAAAACATGAAACGGAATTTTTTGTGCCTGAAACGGAATTCATGTTTTTGCCAAACGGAATTTGCACTTTTCTGAAACGGAAAATCAGTGGCCCTAGGTGATGCGGGTGATAGACATCTTAGAGCCATTTTTACAGCCCGAAACGCAACGGAGCCATGCGATCCCGGCAAATGTGCAAGTGTTCGTCGCACTTCGCTTTTACGCAACGGGGTGTTTCTACTCGACAACTTCTGCTCACCATGGGATCTCCGAAGCAAGTGTATGTAGGATCGTCTACAGAGTGACTGATATCTTGGTGAGGATGAGAGTCGATTATATTAAATGGCCTGCAGCAGCAGCGGATGTTGCAAAAACCCAGTGGGGGTTCCACAACCTCTGTGGGTTCCCGGGGGTGGTTGGTGCAGTGGATTGCACACACGTTCCCCTCGACGCCTGCCCACTAGGACAAAACGAATTTACATATGTAAATAGGAAGGGTGTACACAGCCTAAATGTCCAGCTGATATGTGACACCAGCTATAGAATCAACAACGTTGTCGCGAACTGGCCTGGGTCAGTTCACGACAGCCGGATCCTCACCCGCAGCGAAATTGCCCAGATGTTCAGAAGAGGAGATCTTCAGGGCATTCTCCTGGGAGACTCCGGCTACCCGCAACTGGAGTGGCTGATGACCCCCTTCTGGCAACCAGCAACTGCCAGAGAACGAAACTACAACGAGTAAGTCCTAAGATTTTATGGGATTTTTAGGCCTATTTTCAACGTCATGTCAGTGGGAATGAGTTGATCAACCCGTCCTTAAACCGTAACGTGACAACAAAAAACAATCAAAATGCCGGGTGGAATAATAGGCCTCTGCTTCCATGGGGTACTTAGGCCTACGTTTTCGTTGCAGCAGACTATATACGTTTCTTGTTAAGGCCTTCTTGAAAAAAGCAGTGTGGAGGTAGTTTTCCCCTTAAAAAAGACTAAAAGTTTGTTATACTTTTACTCCCTGAAATGTCTAATTTGCAGTGCTCATCGTCATGGCAGAGTCGTCATTGAGCAGACGAATGGGCAAATCAAAATGAAATTCCCATGTCTGCGAAAGGGGTTACGTGTGGCCCCCGAAAAAGCCTGCAAAGTCATCGTTGCCTGTGCCGTCCTTTTCAACATCTCCAAGATACTCAACGAGCCGTATCTGGGACGACAGAGGCAACTTGAGATTATTGACATCGCAGACAACGATGACCAAGGCCCAGACGTCCACCTTGGAAACGCCGCAAGAGCTAGGATGGTTAACACTTTCTTTTAGTAATGATTGGTATTGGCATTTTTATCCATATATGTATAGTCCCCATTTTAATTATTGGGTCGTAGAAAGAGTATTACGGCAGTTTATATCTTTCTTTGCAATGACCTTTTATTCATGTAAGAGACGAAGACATGCACGTGTGGTGATGTGTTCGTTTGAATTTAGTGTGGGGTGACGGAAGTGCGCGAAATACTATAATATTCAGTGTAAGAAGTTGCAAGAGAAAAATGAAAAGAAAACACCCTTGTTGCACAAATTCAAACTTTCAATAAATGTTTATGATTTATTAATAGATTGGTCCATTTTACAACCGTTTTGAAATCCTTCCCAATAGAGTGCACACACACGCTATAGATTATACCAATATTCATACCTACACCGTATAATAAACCCACACAACTGGCCACGTAAAGATTATTTTCAACTGCACAATACTATTAAACAAAATAATAAAAGGCCTGAAAGTTGCAGAGTCTCAGGATAAATGTGGATGCCCTTACCATTAACGGTGGAATAACATTTATAAAGCAGGTTCATTTGTAACAGTTTTTTTTTTCACTTTTGTGGTATTTAAAGGCAACCTTTCTTGAAATCGGTTTCACCTTTAAAAATTAAAATCTTTTAAAAATCTTTTTAAAGGCAGTGGACACTATTGGTCATTACTAAAAATAATTGTCAGCATAAAACCTCACTTGGTAACGAGTAATGAGGAGATGTTGATAGTATAAAACATTGTGAGAAACGGCTCCCTCTGAAGTGACAAAGTTTTCGAGAAAGAAGTAATTTTACACAAATTTGATTTCGAGACCGCAAGTTTAGAATTTGAGGTCTCGAAATCAAGCATCTGAAAGCACACAACTCCATGTGACAAGGGCGTTATTTTATGCATATTTTGAGATACACCAAGTGAGAAGACTGGATTTTGGCAGTTACCAATAATGTCCACTGTCTTTAAAGATATCTTTTCTGGAGAACAAAGTAAGAATCGGGTGTACGATCCCAGCCGAAAAGTGAAACTCCGACGAATTTGAATACAGCTTCATTAAATTGAATGATTATTTTGTTAAATCAAATAACGCAAAAGTACATTTTGACTATAGTCTTAAACATAAATCGAATGACCCTTTTCAGTAGCATGCGTTTTCGCGGGAAATTTATTAGGCTGGTGGTTAATTTAGCTGCTCATTTCCCGAAATTAATCGAGAATAAATAATCAAAATTATTGCTCTGACATGGAATTAAACAAAGCGACAGCGGAGCTGCTGGGGAATGCTCTCTGCAGGGTCGCATTGATCTCCCGCAGGACCTCGATGGTCTCCTTCTGATACTCGAGGGACTGTCTCTTGAGTAGCATTTTTTCTTTTGTCAAAGAAACAACTTCCCTGTTCATGCCTAAAAGATCAACCTCCTTGTTGCCGGGCCCCTTCTTTTTGCCTGTCTTCTTCTTTGGCTGGTTGTGTTTCTTGGGGTGTTTCTTTAGGGTTGGAGTGGGTAGAACCTCCTGTGGTTGGGACTGAAAGTATACATCAGAAATATAAACACATCATGTTTGGTATTGTTTGTCAAACAAATTTCAGCAAAATTAATGTCACTTCTGAACTGTTGCTAATGCAACTTACATCGGTTTTAGTTTCCGTTTCCGTTTCTGTTTCGCAAGTTCGTTTTAGGGGCCGTGATGACATAATGCCACTCGTTGAGGGGCGATTATGTTCTTGCGTTGGTGGTGCAAGCTGGAAATAATAAGCCAAAAAGAAATCCAAGATAAACACATTCTGTTAAATGGATAACAACTATAGGTTTTGGTAGAGTTGTCAAAGTCATGTCCTCATGGAAATGATTATGTGACGTGCTATCGTCGTGTCATCACTTTACCCTCTAGACCACTCACCCATGTTTCCCATAGGCACGGACAGATTATTAACCACCCCATTTTGAATTAATGGTATATATGGTCCAATGCACATAGCTGCCGAGAATCGTTGATTGAAACAGTGATTTATCGAGTAACTTTAAGAGTTATAAACTGTCCTCATTATTATGTCTTAAGTTTTACCTGGGGAATTGTTTCACATGCCCCATTCGGCATCACTCCGTCGACAACTTCGTCTGGCATGCAATCTAGCACGAGCTCGTGTAAAGGGTTTGCATGTGGCTGTGGTCCTCCACCTTAATACAATCGATAGATAGATCAATTATTGAATGACTACAAAAAAACAAAACAATTTACAGCATATAGGAACTAGGCCCGGCACCTGACACTTAAAATGCTGCACCATACATAGCAAAGTAATTGCACTTTATGCTCTCGTTTGATTTTCTCAAGTCGATACTTAATTTTGAAAGTTGCGGCCACTTGAAGTCAGTGTATAAATATTTGCCTCACCCTTTGCTTTAATGAATGCAGACTGATCAATAACAATAGCTTAAAAAAAAAAAAAAGTGTGACACATGTGATCTTTTGGCAAAGGAAAATGTTACTTTACAAATTCGCCCAACATGCTTTGAAAATATAATAGTCAACCAAAATTAATACCACATACCCGTAACTCCCTTTCCATCTCGCTTATTTTTGTACACCTTTGCCCTGTAGCATAAATCTTGCCATTTTTTGCGGGTGGTTTGCCAGTCCCTGACCATTCCTCCAGCAGCTCGAACCTGTTCAGTGGCAGCTTGCCAGGATTTTCTCTTTGTTGATTCCACCCCTGCACCGCCACCAGAACCAAACAGGGCTGCCTGGCTGTCACGACAAAATAAGGACAGAGCTTTACTCTCAAACTCCTGCCATCGAGGTGTCTTCTGAGACTGCAAAATGTATAAGAAATAAATGAAATCAAATGTAAACCCAAAAACGATGATTAGTTCGGTAGTGGGTGTGGCAGGAGCCTCTGCTGTCCGCCCCCCCCCCCCCCCCCCCCGAAAAGAAAAAAATAATAAAAATCCCATCATTCCCGGTTTATATTTTTTTGATTGCATTTAAAGTATCAAAGCATAGAGCAAGGAAAAGTGTGTGCTTTAGGTGCTAGAGGGGACAGAATACTGAAGGTCCAACTTAGGAGGATGGGAAATCCTGGGTATGTGACACGACACACAGGTTTGCAAAAATAATGAGCAATACAATACTGCCACACTCGGGATACTGCGTTTAATTACCATTTCTTTCATTGCTTTCTTTGCCGGTGGTACCTCTTGGCCGTCCATTACTAACGTATGCAAGCTGAAAAATTAAAACAAATAAAACAGCTTATTTAGCAAGTTTTGTGCACTACATTGTTTCCACATTAAATTTTATTATCATTTTTGTGGCACTATTTGTAAGTGAGGTTGATGAAATAATTGTAGGATTTGAATCCTTTGAATGGTGGGAGTTAATATCAGGTTAGGTTTGCGGATGCCATGATCGAGTTGATTGACAACTCACAACGTGTCGATCATCAGGCAGTAGAAACGGCCTACAAGAGCAGGCTACCGCAAACCTCAGGGTAGATAGAATGGGTCCTAATTTGAGATGCCCCCTTTCTGCCGAATAGTTTCGCCCATAATGTAGTGTCTGTCTATACCACCACTGGAGGTCGCCCTTTTCTTTTCCAGCGGTCCCCCCTCGGCGGAAATGTATGAGTACTTCATGAAAACAGGCAGCAAGTCGGTTTGTGTGAAACACGTTTTCGGGGGGCGGTATACACAACATTTATAGTTGTATGGAAATATATTTGATAAGTTTTCAAAGGCTGAGAGGCTTTCAATTATTATTTATAGTTGTATGGAAATATATTTGATAAGTTTTCAAAGGCTGAGAGGCTTTCAAATAATATTATTTTTTTGAGTATAGTTTTACATATTGAGTTAGCACTTGGCATTATTGGTTGCAATGTGATTTAGTGTGGTGCACAAGGCAAAAACAAAATTAATACCAGTTGATCGTCCCCGGCTTCATCCTTTTTTGAGGCTGTGTCATTTCTTTTATGTTATTTTACAAGTGGTGACTTTAAACAGAAGAAATTGTGGTCAGTCTTATTCAAATTGTTTCGCAGCCCCACTATAAAAAAATAAAAAGGCCCTCATCCTCTTTTGGAAAAATCCGGGTGATCGGCTGGTATTTTTTTTTACTAGGCCTAATTTGTAAAAAAATATAACAATAACACTGTACTAAAAAATAATCAAACAAGTAAATCAGTCGGTGAGTGAAAAGTTCAGTTTAATTCAGTTTTAATTTATCACTGTTGAAAATAGACAATCTTAATAGACCTTATTGCAGATAGCAATTTTGAACAACTGCGCATGTGCGCGCAAAGGACTGTGGGAAAAATTTGGCACCTCGCTCAAAAAAGTAAACAACGTTCAACGTTCGTACACGATCGATCGGTTTGCAAAATGGATGTGGCAGGAGTGACCGAGAAAGAGCTGGTTGATAGAATAAATAGTTCTGGCATAGACAAACTAAGGTAATCTTTAGCTAAAGTGAATGTGACAAGACACAGTAGTTAAAGACAAACTCCAAAGGCGACATTTTTTCGCGATAAAATAACTGTTTTTAGGTTTGCCCGTCTACGTCTGTAGGGCGTCGGAAGACTGACATTGACAAGGTCAATGGCGAGAAGTTGCAACACGGATCAGTGACCCTCCCGCAACCATCAGTCACCCTCGAAGGATCGGAAATAACAACCAAAACTTCCCACCAGTGACTCCGATTTGTGCTGATAAATACTTCGACAAAAGCATGGACGACCTCAATGACAAAAGTAAGACATTTTTTCTGTTACAAAACAGAGAAACATTGCCAAGGTCATGATGATCGAGGACTGTCATGACTGTTTTACAAAAAATAAAAACATTTCTTATTCCTGGTCTAGATAGAGTCTAGATATAGCTCTATGGATAAAGCCCATCAATGGTTACATTGTCTTGATTCGATTGTATCTGTAATACTGATCAGCAATGACGTGGACGTAAATAGAATAGCTTTCAATCATGGTAGTTGTACATTTTTAAAACTTTATGTGGCAGATGATACTTTTTCCTGATTTCTCACACCATCAACTTTTTAGGTCTACCACTGATATGGTTCAAAATTAAAGTGACCAAAAGTGACTAAGTAATTGTGGTTTATGTTTATATTTATTAATATATATCTATTTCTACCTCCATGGTTATACCGTAGATCATGACATGACAAGTACGACAAGGTTCTGGTGTAGGTCCTAGCATACTTCTAAGTTCTAGTTTCTAGAACTTAGAAGTAGTCCTAGCATAAACATGTTTTTATCAAGGGTTCAGTTTATACAAGTTTGATGTACACGTATTGTACGAACATGATTCTGTGCATAATATAATTACATACTTTGTGTTTTGTGCATGTATTACAAAAATGATACTTTTAGTACACTGTACCATAAAGCATCAAGTTGTAAGCTTTATTGTTAGACTCTACTGGTACTGTAATAATGGTATGTTTGTTATGCCTATAATTTTATCATATGAAATGAGACTGAGTTTTTGTAGGTTTGTAATTCGAAAAGCAAGGACTAGGTCACATGAGCGAAACCCTTCTTAAGGTAGGAATTTGAAAAAAGAATATAATTTCTTTTTAATTTTTGTTTTCAAATAAGTTTGATTTATTCAACAACAAAAATAGATTCTGCATTGGGCATCCTCAAAAAATAAATCCTTTTGGTTTTACTTGGAAATTGTTACCATTTAACTTTATTATTTTGGGGGCAACTATCCCAATTAATACATTTTTGATTCTAAACGATTCTAAACTAATTATACTGATAGGTCTCATTTTGTAGTTTAAGTGGGTGAAAAGTCATTTCAAACCTTGCCATCAAAGAAGAAGTATTGTGAGCACTTAAATGTGATTCTCTGCAAACTCTGCATCTTAAAAATTTGGATTTAAATTAACAAGTAAGTTGACTGGCACTGTGGTCGGGTGGTTCAGGGCCCACTAATAATGGGTTCAGTACTGCCAGAGGCAATTTGTAATGTATTAAGCTGTCTCATGACTTCACAAAGCCAACATTAAAACAATTGATATTTATTAAGCTGCAGCCACCTTTGGCAAACACGGCATGCATGTCAGAGTCCTTGTTCACAAAAAGACTCTAGAAGAGGGATCAGACTATCTTCTACACCCACAGGTTGGAATGGAATCTAAAGATGACAGTGCCATGATAAAACTGCAGCTTTGTATAAAACCTGTGACAAATTCTTGTTTGTGAATGCTATATCATGCATGTTGTGAGTTTAACTCCCGGGGTTGGTGTGAAAACAATTGTTCACAATCTAACCAGCATCTGTAATTATTTGACCCATTTTATGGTGAGAGTTTAAAGGTTTCATTGATAACTGTGGGTACACATAATTTAACTCTTGCTGAAAATAAATCCAAACCTGTCACACTTTTTGTTCAATATATTTGTTTACAAACACTTTTATTTTAAATTTCCATCCTTTAATTTTTTTCTTCAAATATCTAAATTGGTAATATTAACTTTATAACACACTTGGTATTTTCATGGCCCGTTAAAAACACTTACATTGCAGTTTACTTCACTCAATTATTATCTACCCTTGTTTGCCTCAGGTATTGTTCCTGTTGACTGTACTGAGGCGGTTAACTACAACCCTCTAGATCTTTGCAATTGCAACCCTTGGTATTATTTAAATCTTTGCATTATGAAGTATTATTGTATGATTTAAGTAACCAGAATAAATGAAGCTTTAAACTCTTCAAGACAGTGGAAATGGACGTTTGGACAGTGTTATTGTTTGTATTGTATTGTATTATTCTACTTTCTCTGAGAATTGTAGCCTACAACCGCAGGACGCCACGCACAGGCATATTAAGAAGCATTTGCGATACCTTCGCTTGCGTCACAGTTCACTCTGCAATTAACATTTATCTTTTCATCGCCAATTTACGTGCATGTCATCAGTCAAAAATGACCTCAAGAGCATGAAGACACACACACACACACACAGCCTTTAGTCAATTCAGAAGATGGTCAATGAGCTCTCCTGCAGCAAAAGAAGTAGGATGTGGTTAGTCGAGTCCACAAAACAACAGTACAGATCACATCTTTGGAGTGAACACAGAACTGGGAGAATAACTGCTTCCAATATGAGTCCTGTCACGAAGCATGTTGATGCACAAGTAATTATCTGAAAGATAAAGCAGACAAAAACTAAGGGAATAAATGAGTGGTTACAAGTTCTTAAAAAGGCGTTTAAAACAGGCAGGGTCGTGGTCGTTCAGCCCTTGTTTCCTCTTTTACGTATCTTATTTGATGACCTGACATGTGTTGCATTTTAATGACTGAGACAGTTTTCGGATGCATTGTGTGGTGTGTGCGTAGTTAGTCTTGGTGCAAGACATTTCTTGTTTTGCTTTCACACCCAGCGCGGCCAACTCACAAACATCACCCGTATCGGTGAAACATCTAGCACCAAGACCAGCACATATTATGCATCTAAACATATCAAAAACAACCGGTTATAAACATCTCCAGCTGGTCTTTATCACTCGTTAACTTTAAACACCCTGACCCCACGTGAAGCGCTCTCCACCACAACTCAACAGGAATGCAGATAGCGAAACTGATTGAGGCATTTATGAATGATCTTTTGCCTTGTAAATCATAACCAAACACTCTGCCCTGAAAGTCAGTCATGACTAATATGACTATGAGCAAATTAATGAGCAGTATCATTATCAGAATATTGATATTATATTCTGAATATAATATCAATATCTGTCATCTCTAAAAAATGTTGAGGAATATATAATTGAATAGGCCTATGTATGTTTCTTTTTTAGTTTCTACCACAAATCACACATAAATCTAGCCTATACAATACTCAAATTGTAGCCTACAGCTTGTTGGGTTTGACATGCTTGATGATTTAATCATGACCCGGTCATGATTAAATCATAAACAAGCTTTATTGATATTTTATTAAACTATTTTGTGTTCAATCAAAGTCAAAAGAACATGCATGGACCTACCTACGTATGTACATACATGTACAGTCCCTCGTTCTTCCGTTGAGTCGCAAAGCACACACTGGTACGATGGCATTATTGTCGTAGTTTTTTATATTAATATTACACATCTGGACTTGGCTAAATAAAGCATGGAGGTACACACATTCGTGGGTGAAACTGTCTTCCGCCACAGAAGCATGACCGTCCACCAAGAACAATGTCAATGTTTACAAACTTATTGTTTACAAAAAAACTTTGTAGAACACGTTATTTACGTGACGACCGTATAACTGGAGGTGCAAAATATTTCCCACAATCCTTTGCGGGACGTCGGATTTTTGCTATCTGCAATAAGGTCTATGGGAAATTAAAAGAGTAATTTAGACATAATGTGCACAACAGAACTTGCCTCGTCTCCGTTTGTCCTTGTCATGTTTAGTTTTAGTTATGCCAAGTCTTTTTGTTTCATTGAACTTTCTTTTAATTTTTTGTAATAAATCGGTTACAATAAAAGTTAAGACAAAAAGACTGGGCATTAATGATATTATAAGTTATCTTCCAGTACGCGCTGTTTTTATTACACAGTGTGCATTGTGTCAATGCGTCACGCTCCCAAATACGGACAGTGCAAAAATTACTTTCTAAACTTTGTGCGCGTGCGTGCGTGCTGTTCGGCGCGAAATAACCTTCTGAAATTTTAAGCTTTGCGCGTTGCACGTGAGACTGGAAGATTATTTTGTTATAACACGCGCGCTTGTGGAACACAAAAAAATATAGCGTCTGCGTCCCATATGGATATGGGACTCAAAAGCCCTAAATTTGTTTGTATTCCACTTGCAGTCGTGTGATAATATAAGCGCGAGTGGAATTTTGAAAAATATAGCGCTTCTGCGTCCCATATCCGAAGGCCGAGTTGGATATGGGACGCAGACACGCTAATTTTTCCGTATTTCCACGAGCGCGCGTGTGATAACGTATTTATCTTCAAGCAAACTTGGCGCGTGACATAGAACACACAAGAAGCAGGTAGTGATTTAGCCGTGCAAAACAGGCTTATATCACCACTCCATTCTGCGAATCTGATTGGAGGATTAGCACGATAAATTTACATATAGCTCTGCATAGAACACGCTCGTTTCAAGTTGCTTACCAAACAAAAAGGACATAGATATAAATGCAAAAACTAGTTAATGACCTGACATTTCGACCTTAGCAGAGTCTTTCTCGAAGGCTAGTCAGTCGCCCCCCCCCCCCCCCCCCCCCCCTCTAAAAAGCAGAGTTGTGTATTGGACATCCAGGTTGAAGGTCCCCCAGAGAACAAAACAAGTCAAATGTTATGAGTTCTCTGTATTAACCACTCTGAGGTGGGGGTATCATCAGGAACCACCTGACTCAATGTTGCCTTCTTTGGATTTATTCAGGTTTATTTCTCGGAATGAGCCGAGTTGCATACTGGACACATAATCACACTATTTTTTTTCCTATGTTCCACAAGAAGTGTGCCTGAGATTTATTTCCAAGTGAACTTAGAGCGCAGCTACAAATATAGCAATACATAAAATTAAAATGCCACTTTACGCATTATGTGATGTGCAATGTGACATAATATCATACTGTTGTTGCGCCATAGATCAACTCTGGATTCTGATAAAAACAAGAAGGTAGACCTCTTTTATGTAGAGTTGATCCCAAAGGGACATCCCTTTGTGCAAAAATTACCTTTTGAAGGTGCACCAGAAATTTAAATGACTTTTGGCAAAACACCTACTGCAAGTTTCATTGTCTGACATGTTCCATCGAGCATGATTCTTGAAAATGATCAGAGCAAAGAACACTTCTTCGAAGAGCTCCAATGATCCCGCTTTATGTTGATCACAAATTTCTTTAAGATACTAGGTTGACTGTCCCTGAATGGAAGGCTGAACTTTGCTATGGAAAGAGAAAAGGAGTAAAACAAATTTCTTATATTTTTTGTCTCCTTAAAATGAAAAATGAACAACAACAGTAAATATTCAAACTGTCTAGAACCATACGTCACTGTAAAATAGCCAATAAAAAAGTATGGATATGACGGTTGAGTTAGATTGGCCCTAAGGGGTACAGTAATTAGTACTAGGCCTACCTGATTTGTCCAACATCCAATTTCATCATGTGTCTTCATCGCAGCACTCCTTGGGCCTCTCTTTTGTGGTAAAACTTCGCCTCGTGTATGCTCAGCTGGGAAACTCGTACGCATAAAGTTGAATTATTTTAAAGGAATAAAAGGGTAGCGACGGGTTCTTCAATGTACGTTTAAAGCCGGCAGGGTCGGCGGCCGTGTGATAAAGGCCCGAGCTGAATGCGAGGGCCTTTATTGCACGGCAATGATCCTGCAAGGTTTTAAACTGACGTTGAAGAACGAGTCACTACTCTGTTATTCCCATTCATAAATGCCCTTTTGTTAACAAAACGTAAACAAATACAGTTATAGACACTTTAACAATTAAAAATTTGAAGCCAGCTCAGTGTGCATAAACAGAGCTCCAGTGTGTGCATTAAAAAAAGGTTTATGCACACCCAGTGACGCGCTCTCCACCAATAGGAGTAGAGAAAATGTCTGGGGTATTTATGAATATTGGGTAATATACAGACAGTGCATGGAATTGTTTGTAAATGTTATGTAAGCGAATATTAATATTTCCTGTCCATGGTGCATCTTTTTCCCATAAATGGGTGACCATTCATTATTCGGCAGACCATATCAATCTGCATACATTTTGGACACAGGTTGGGTCTTTTTAGGCAAACAAATCCGACTCACATGACAAAGCCATGTCATGTGGACAGCTATGCACCCCCCCCCCCCCCCTCCCACTGGGGTCCTATTAAAATATAGGTTTCGCTAGGCTAGTTAGTAATGTGTACATTTTGAACGTGGACAAGAATAAAAGGAAATGTTTCTGTATCTTGCCACTACTTTTTCATTCGTGATGGAATAAAATAAACATCTTTCTATCTAAAACTTACCTTAAGTTTTAATAATTGTAAAAAAGGGGTGAAAAAGTGGTGGCATGATTCATGAACTTGAACTTGTTTGAAGGTAAATTGAAACATAAATCTTCCCAGTCAAGTCTGCCAGTTACAATTTTCTGTAGACTAGGTTTCAAATAGTAGAATGCCAGTTGTAATGAAAGCAAATAATTACAACAATCCCAACTTGCCTTGTTGGGCAACCCCAACGAACATGTAAAATAAATGCACGGAATTATTACCGGTACACTTGCTTGTTTTTTAGTAAGTAGTACCTACATGTACAACAATAATATGCCATGTACACATCACAGTACATACGTACATTTGCTTACATTTCAATACATGTAACGTTGTCTTTATTTAGTTCACTATGTACAACCATGGAGGAATAAATTTATCCTCCATGGTACAATCATGCACATAAACATGTATGTTTGTACATCGTACGATCCATACACACACCGCATGCACAGTACAGAAAGACGTGAAGCGACGAGTCGATCGTAAAAAAAAACCTTATTTACTGAACACTGATGAAGTCTAAGTTTACAAGCACTAGTAAACCATCGGAAAAAAACACATATTGCGAACTTGTAAGATTGTTAAGAGAATGCAACTTGTCATAATATTAAAAAATACTTATGTGTTTTCTCGAAAACTGACGGCCGACTTTTTAGTTGTCAAAAACTGCCGCGCTGACTAGCCTGATGGTGTCACCGAAGATGGTCAAAGGTCAAATAATCTTGCGACAGCCTCGTTCAAGGTAAAGGTATTTATTTAAATCCATCGTAAATCAAATCCGTCGCAAAAATACCTTAGTGAAATCAAAAATGCAGCCCGTCGCAACTGCGATGGATTTTGTGGTTTGCGTCGCGCTTGCGTTCAATTTAGCGATGATCGCAAAACAGAGTTTAGTGAAATCGGCCCCAGGTGCCATCAGAAGTTGCAGGTCACAGTTCTACGAAAAAAATCCCTCCGATTGGTGACAGGGCTGTTGGTTTCTTCCAGTCAAAGAAGACCATGGAAACCGTGCGGGTTCTCATTCCAGTGGGTGCAGGTATAAATAAAACCTGACTGTCATACCACAATTTCTAGCTAATTTTAAAAACAATTTGTTTTTGTTTCACATGATATAATCCCCTCATTTAACTGAATTTGTAGCCATTTGCAAAAGCTGTAGGGCAAAACTTGAGGGTAAAAGAATTCTTCAAGGTCAACATGGAATGTCTCAGGCATGTGCAACAACTGCAGAGATTTTGCAGCTTTGAAACTGGCAAGATATGTGGCGGAAATGGTCCCTTACCAATCGAGCGGTCGAGAAAGGTAGGTCCGTTTTGGATGAAATATATACCGCCTATACGCGTAGCTGCACTCACCCGCGCCTCCGCCTTCTGGGACAGACAAGGACAGACAATTATATAAGACGCACGAGACAGATATCAGTGTTCCAACTATTTATTGTGTAATCACTCTTGTATTAACTGGACCCATATTGATTAGCCTCCCTAATTATTAATGTAATCCCTATAATCACATTAGCCTCCTGTTCGTCAATGAGAGGCAATGCTGCCGGTGGGGTAATGCCTGGCTGGGCTTAGCCTCCGGGTGTCCGTCGTGCCGTACGCCTCAATTGCGTGATAGTGCGCCTCCCTAGATGCCCGCCCTCTACGGCTCTGAGTCCTCGGATCTCCCTCGTAGAGGCGGCCGGTGCATCGATGCGTGCTCCCCGGCTCCGTTCCGTCGCGCTACCTACTTCACCCACTGTGCAGCATGCCGTCTGCCCCGCCCGTGCCTACCTAATTATACTCCTTGCACGTGCTGAATACACCAACTATACGACGAACTGACTGAGTGGGAGACTGAGAGACCCGACTGTTGCGCTCATGGCTTTTATAGCCCGCAGCTAGGAGTGTGCCCTCATTCGTTGGGTAAGTTACGTCACAAAGCCTCCTTCTTAGCATGAACGCCCCCGTTCATAAAGACCTAAGAATCCAAGCAACTTATTGAAAACCAATAACTTTATTCAACTTCAACAGGGTCATCAACTCCTCTGGCGCCTCTTTATACATGCGCCTCTCATCAAAACTACTTCCTACGGAAGTCCTAGTCGAACCGCACGTCGTAAACCCTGAGCAACTGATACTCGCGAACCTTCACCCCCTCTTGGTAGTCAAATGTGGAAGAAACCTCAGACACGCGGCTCACTCTGCCTCTGAGGATTTCAGCAAGAGGCACCTGAGGGATGGGTTGCAGGTCCTCCCTGTGCTCTGCTGCTCCCTCGTTGTTCACGGCCCTTGCCTCGGCTGGCTCCTCTGGTGGCAGTACTCCCTCCTCATCCTCACTGCTATCCTCCTTCGCGTCATCTCCTCTACTCCCACTGGGCTTTCCTCGTAGTGGCTCAAGTACGGGGGCTGGTACGTCCTCGTCCAGCAGAGACACTGAGGCTGGTGATAGGGATACCTCCGGTCGAGGCACCGATAGGTCAAGAGGACCTCGAGTGGCGCCTCCATCACCTTTACCAATCTTGCACTTGGGTGTCTGCTGCTCATCCGTGTTTCCCCGTGGACGCTTCTCGCCCCGTTGTTGCTTGCTGGTGGCCTGGTTCTCCTTGATGGTATCCCGTGCCTTCGCCCATGTTTCCGCTTTCTCCAGGCCCCTGCTCACCATCACTCTTCTTGTCTCCTTTGTCTCCTCCCCACCGTCCAAGCGTCGCCTCTGTGCCCGTTCTCTCTCTGTCTCAAGGGGCACCACATCTACCTCGTGGATGTGTTCCTTGTGGTTCTGGCGATAGGGCCTTCTTAGGTTGTCTTTCCTTGCACTTCTGAAGTCGCACCCTTCGCACCAAACATACAACTCTATGCCATGGTCCACTTGTCTATGTCTCATGAGGCTGATCTTGTGCTGGAACGTATTGGGGCATTCAGGGCAGCTGAACATTCTCCTTTCTTGCTCTTTCATGATTTCCAGTCTGAAAAATAAACATTAAAATTTATAGCAGAGGTTAGTATAAGGGATCCGATAATGTACAATTGTTCCCTAACGGAAACGGAGAGGTAGCTTCCTCTCTCTGAGGGGGTTC
The DNA here is from genome assembly GCF_902459465.1 of Asterias rubens. Lineage (NCBI taxonomy): Eukaryota > Metazoa > Echinodermata > Asteroidea > Forcipulatida > Asteriidae > Asterias > Asterias rubens. The sequence continues at coordinate 3,144,182 of NC_047066.1, read as the reverse complement.
CTTCGACCATGAGTTACAGGAATATCTTCTATATCCTGTACTGTCTCAGTAATCACGTCATTGTCATAACCTCCCATGTCAAGCATTGGTTCGATCCAAACGTCCTAATCAACATCTATGCCCGGTATTGTCGCCTCGGCTCCTCTCTGGTGATTCTGCTGTTCCAGTGACTGCCCTTGATATATCTGAATCAGAGTTTCAGTAGAGCTCGCGCACATGGTGGTTGAAACTGGTTCCACTTTATGTAGAAAAAGCCACAGAACAAAGATTTTTAGTTTTAAAAAGTCAGATTTATCATTCCTCGTTTAAGATTAAAATGTTAAAAAGATTCCACAGAATTTTGGAAAATAGTTGATTCATGTTATAAACTTACATTATATTTAAACTCTGATTGAGATTGACGTTGAAATCACACTTTTTTTGCTGTTTGAAAAGCCTCATTTTATCATCGAGTTCAACAAACATAACGCTTGCGATGGATTATTTCCACAGGTAACCAATAGCTCACCACACACTAATAGATGGAGTATGGCAGGCGACAGGCCCGTGTTTATTACAATGCGTACTAATGAGATTTTGCACCAGAAACACAATTAAAAAACCCAAAACACAAAAAATAAGGAATTTTTCAATATCTTCTATTCTTAAATCCAAATTATCTTTCTTTCTTTATAACCCAAATGATCTTTGTTTCAAATTTCGTCAAAACTGGGCATTCGGAATTGGAATTATGACATTTTTGCATATTAATAAGCTAAAAATAATGTCAGTTTTTTGTAAAAATTTGCTTAAATGTAAGTTTTTGAAAAAATGCCTTAAATTGTGTAACTTCACTCATTCCATGTGTGATCAAAATTTTGTGCAAATATGGTGTAGCAAATATGGTGTAGCAACTGGAATCAATAATATTTCTGTGTAACAATGAAATCAACAAGTTTTGGTTGAATTAAATGTTTATTCACATTGTAGCAGGTGTTTGAATATGCCTTTTTATTCAATTTCAAAGAAAATGACAATTTTTTTACGCATTTCCTATGCAAATTAGCATAATTTTGAGCGTCATGTATTTGGCCATAACTTCGGAGTGCATTGGTCAATTGTGACCATCTTACCACCATTTGTGTTACTTTCTGACGGCCTTTCCAATGAAACCAACCTCACAAACAAATAACTAGTTTGAAAAAAAAGTTCACTAGCCCTAGTTTCAGTAACCCTTGTAATACCTTTCCGTATGCCAAGCATCCATGTGAGGGCCTTCGTAGGGTTTCATTCTATCGAAATGGACTACAAGCATTTTCCCTCTGGTTTACTCTGAATCCTGTAGTTCACATCAAAAAGCTTCTTTATTATCAGGTCCGGCCCTTCCCATCTCGAAACTAACTTAGGGCACACTCCCTTTTTTTTGCTGGGTTGTATAGCCAAATGAACTCACCTACATTGTCCCCTCAACTTTCCTGTCGTAGGACAACTTCTGCCGTCTAGCGCTAGTCCTCGTTTGTTCTCTGGCTCGTTCATGGGCTCTTTGCATTCTCCTGCGCAGTTCCTCCCCATAGTCTGTCTTTGGTTCCATAGCCTCGTCAGGAAGAGGCTCTTCAGTAGTGAGGTCAACTGGGAGCATTACTTCTCGGCCCAACATAAGCATGTTTGGGGTCTCTCCTGTAGACTCTTGTGGTAGCGACCTGTAAGCAAATGTTGCAAAAGGGAGCTGCTGGTCCCAGTCCCTCTGATTACGATTGGGGTCCAGCATCATTGACACAGTGTTTATGAGTGTTTTGTTGTATCTTTCCACGGGTCCGTCAGACTTCGGGTTTTAGGCGACTGTCCGGGTCTTTCGAATACCCAGTATCTTACACATCTCGGCATCTTGGCCCAGGTACTTGACAGACTGACGAACGAGGTGACATTTCCCCGGCTTTAATTTAAGCCCCGCCTCGCGGAACCTCTGAAGTACCTCCCTCAAGTGGCTGATCTCCTCCATAATAGTTCGCCCATACACTATCACGTCATCTAAATACACAAGCAATGTTTCCCACTGGAGTCCGCGCACTATCCTCTCCATGAGCCTCTCAAATTTGGCGGGGGCATTGCACAAGCTGAAGGGCATAACTCTCCAACTGTACAACCTTCCGTGCACCACATAAGCAGACTCTTTACGGGCTTCGTCGTCCAGTTCGACTTGCCAATAGCCGGATGCAAGATCAAGGGTCGAAAACCATCTTGCACCGGCTAGGGCGTCAAGGGTATCGTCAATTTGGGGGACGGGGTAGGCATCCTTAAAGGGTCTATGTACTTTTTCCTAACAAAAAACACAATGTCCACAGATTTACATTAAACTTACAGTTTGAAGATTATGATAGTAGAAAGCTTCCCTTGAAATTTTACTTACTGAGGTGCTGTAGTTTTTGAGAAATGAGTAAAAGTAATCATTTTCGTCTCAGTTTTAGCATGTAAAATCGTATTAACCAGTTATGCATGGTTTTGGTATAATATCATAACTGGTTAAGGGGATCTTACATGCTAAAATAGTTTTGGTCTCATGAGACCAAAACTATTTTGTGACTTGTTTTACTCATTTCTCAAAAACTACACAACCTTAGTTAGTAATATTTGAAGGGAAGCTTTCAACTATCATTATCTTCAAACCCTGTAAGTTTAATATAATTCTGTGGACATTTTGAAAAAGTACCCGAATCCTTTAATTGTCCTCTCGTTGAGTCTTCTATAATGTACGCAGAACCGCTGGGTGCCGTCCTTCTTCCGAACAGGAGGCCCATGGACTGTCCGCTGGCTCTATAACGCCTCTTTGTAACAAGTCGTCCACCTGTCGATCTATCTCCTTTTGGTTACATGGAGGCTGTTGCCGAGGCCTCTCCTTCACTGGTTTAGCACTGCCGGTGTCTATTGTGTGTTTCACCCAGTCAGTTTTTCCTAAGTCCTTTTCTCCCTCAGAAAATACATCCGAGAATTCTGACAACAGCCCTGCAACTGTATAATGGTAGCGTACATCTATCCCCTCCACGCTGCGCTTCCAAAGATGTCCTGGGACCCGCACATCATTTGACCCTCTCTCCGCTGCTCCCTCTGTTGCCTCCTCTACATCTCCTTCCTCAACTGGCGTGAGGTGGCCTGCGGTCACCCCACATCGAAGGACACACTTCCGTCGTCCTGGGTTCAGCACACGCAGCGGCAGTGTCCCGCCGTCCATGTTCACTAGCAATCTCACAATTATAAGGCCCTTGTCAGCCACCACCCCTCCTCCTTCAACTGGTTCTATTACTCCGACATGATACGAGTCAAATGATTTATCCATTCTCCCCGGTATGACTGCCTCATGCCCTGGTGGTATGTGTGTCATGGTCCAAGTCCTCGTTCTCCTCTCGTTCCCTAATTGGTTCAACGGGCTTCGGCGACTCCTCGAAAGCCTCCATAGGGGGTGTTGTGTCTCCCGTGATAGCAGTGGATTGTGCCTGTGGCATCCAATTTATTTTCCTCTTCAAAATACTCCTCGGAGGTGTCCAATCACCTCCTGTGACCTCCGGCGCTGTTCCCTGTACCTTTGCAGTGTAGGTAACTCTAGTGTCCAAGCCAGAACCAAATGAAGCCTCCTGGCGACTGGAGCGCCTCCATGAGTCCTCTAGCCGGGATATTTTGTCAGACTGTTCCATCTTTGCCTCCTGGCGTGTACCCTCCTCCATTGAACACCTAAGTTCATCCTCTCTTCCTTGAGGTCTACACGGAGGCTGTCAATCTCTTCCTGAAGTTCCTGGACAGTCTGGTTCGTCATTGTTAGTCTCAGTCTTTATTATTGTCGGGGTCTGGCAACTTTCACTACTCAAAGCCCCGTTAACGCGGCAAGCCACTTTGTTTTCCGCATTGTATGTACTTACATTGCTTAATGTAGTATGTCTTATATAATTGGTTCTTTTAGTTTGTCTTTAAAATTCACATTAATAGTAATGTGGGATTTAAAATTTATCATTTAATATTTAATTAGGTCGTCATTGGGTATTTTATTAACTCTCTGATGAGTCTACAAATGTATTTTCTTTTGCACGTGTAGTGATTTGTTTCTGCACTAGGGCTAACGTTGCCTATACGCTATGACCAATGCAAGTGGCATTGGAGGATCGCCATTGTTGGAAGATTATACAAGACCCCTTGAGACAATCTAAATACGGCATGAAAAGTTTCCACCGCTTTCGCGGTTGGATTGAAGAACATATATCTGGGAGTGGTTATCCAACCCAATTTCATTCGTGGATTCTGGTGAGTTAATATTAGTTTTACATTTCATTGTATAAATCTGTTGTTTGTGGCTATAAACAATGCTCATTATTTGTAAGTGGATGAGTTTCACTGTGCACCTGTAGGGCTATCTATTCACCATGCGTGACTGTATGAGTATGTGTATTTATTACAGCCCAGATTGTGGCGTGGGACGCCTTATAGACATGGTCGGTTAGGAGAGCTAGTGCCTAAATCCCAGGTGTCTGGTAAGTCCAGAGTTAATTGATTATATTAATATTATTTTTAACTGCAACAAAAGTGAGTTTGATTATTGTAAAACAAACTAAATTTATTGTCTCTCTGTACCTTTGCTGTGTGGATTTAATTGGGTTTGATTAAACTATCATAAGACAATCAACAATCATCAGTTGGACTGTATAGACTCCATTTTCTTTCCTGAGTGATTATTACTGCGTGTGAATGAAGGAGTAATCCTCACCCCGGTGTTGTAGCTACATACACACATCAACCCCCAGTAGACCCTGACATTATTTTTATTAAATTAATTTGAGGCGTCCTGATATGGTCCTTGCCTTTCCAAGCCTCCCAGAAGTGAGAACGTGGGCAAGTGTATAAGGCGTATAATCCCACTCCCGACACAATTTGTGGCGGAACTGGTCCCTTACCAATCGAGCGGTCAAGAAAGGTAGATCCGTTTTGGATGAAATATACCGCCTATACGCGTAGCTGCACTCATCCGCGCCTCCGCCTTCTGGGACAGACAAGGACAGACAATTATATAAGACGCACGAGACAGATATCAGTGTTCCAACTATTTATTGTGTAATCACTCTTGTATTAACTGGACCCATATTGACTAGCCTCCCTAATTATTAATGTAATCCCTATAATCACATTAGCCTCCTGTTCGTCAATACGAGGCAATGCTGTCGGTGGGGGTAATGCCTGGCTGGACTTGGCCTCCGGGTGTCTGTTGTGCCGTACGCCTCAATTGCGTGATAGTGCGCCTCCCTAGATGCCCGCCCTCTACGGCTCTGAGTCCTCGGATCTCCCTTGTAGAGGCGGCTGGTGCATCGACGCGCGCTCCCCGGCTCCGTCCCGTCGCACTACCTACAGCAATCCGTAGCTGCGCCTCCAGTAGCCTCCTGACACCCGGTGACCAGCGCCCAGCCCGACTTCACCCACCGTGCAGCATGCCGTATGCCCCGCCCTAGCCTACCTAATTATACTCCTAGCACGTGCTGAATACACCAACTATACGACGAACTGACTATGAACTTACTGAGTGGGAGACTGAGACTGTTGCGCTCACGGCTTTTATAGCCCGCAGCTTGTCGTGTGCCCTCATGCATTGGGTAAGTTGCGTCACAGATATTTTAATAGGATTCCCATGTGTTCTAGCTACCTATGTGGTTAGAGTCTTCCCAAACTTGTATTGATCGTCATGGTTAATACTGCCACTATTTTGCTAATAAATCATTATCTGTAGTAGTAAAGGCACAATTTCGTTTTGATTACAACAAGGAGAGGAACGCCCAGACAGTGAAGAGTTGAAGGAACTTGATTGTGGATTATCTCAAGAAGGTGAACATGTGCCTGAGACTCCTGGGTATATACCTCCTTTCAGCAGTAGTTCAAGTGAGTCTGAACTAAACAGTCGTGAAGCATCTCACATACATCAAAAGCTATTGTTTAACTTTCTGGATTCTTTTGGTATTGAGAAACCACACATTCTCAAGAATCCTTGGCATGATACAAGACCCTCAACAAAAAGATACCACCTAAAACAAGCAGGTGAAGCCGTTGGGCGGTTTTAAATACCCTAGCACCAGGTGAAGCAGATTGTATGTGGAATGATCTCCAAAAGACACAAATTATGAACCTGTATGTTGGCTTAAGCAAGGATGAAGTTCAATCAGAAGTTATTGATGCATTGGTTGAATACTAGAACAATGCAATTACATGGGATACAAGGCGGCAGATTTTATCCATCATGGCAGACAAATTAACAATAAAACAGTTACAGAAATCGATCCCAGGACTATCAAGGTGGAAAGTTGCACTAGCAAAAAGCATGCTAAGGAACAAGGAAGAGGTGTCAACGTGATTTTAAGTCATACATCAAGAATGAAGCTTGATATGTCACAAGTGGACCATTTTCTGACTTTCATCACTGGGGGGCATGTGGTTCAAGATTTGCCTTTTGGAGAAAAGGTACTGAACCTTTCTACAGGAGAAAGTTTGAAGGTTCCTAATGTCATTCGAATGTTGATTCCACAAAGAATTAATCAGCAGTATGAGCAGTCCTGTGTTGAAACTGGATACAGCCCACTTTGCAGGTCAACAATGTTAAATTAACCTACTGCATTTTATTAATTACAATTACAATGCAATTATAATGAACCCCAGTCCCTGATTGGGAATTGCTTACTTTTAGAGTTTGTTTTCGTTTGATGGGGATAAAAAGGTTTACATTGGGCGATATGCAGGGGACCAAGGGGACGACTGTATCGGTTAACTTGTAAATAATGCTCTTTGCGACTTCTCTAATTGCAGTGGGAATCAAACATGAAGGTACATTTAAGGTAAAAATAATTGTATTCATTAATTTTGGGCTGGAAACTGTGCGAGGGGAATCCCCAAATTTAATGTTTGACTATCACCAATGGGGGTGCTGTTCACAACACTAAAAATATTCCACTTGAAAGCAATTAAATACAGTGCTGTTTTTTGAGAAAGCTGAATCTGTTCAGAGGGAACTGGTTGGTTCTGGTTCTGAATAAACAGTATGTTAAGATTTACAAAACTATTGGTTTCCTTTTTTAAAAAGCACTTGTATAAAAACGTGAAATTTAAAATATGTGATTTTTAATGTGACACATGCGGTTTTTTTTTTTTGGGGGGGGGGGGGGCCAATCATCACAAATTCCAGATTAATGTTGGGTAATCCACATGCCTACAGATTACTTAGGAAAAGGTGCCGGATTGGTAGAAAAGTTCTTTTTTATGTTGTTAGTTAAAACTGAGGGAAAAACTTAAAAATAATTTTTTGAGGCAGTACTGTCGCCATAGGATACAATTGCTCAAATTTTTCTCTCCAGATATGAAAAGACGAATGTTGGCCCTAATCACAGTCGAAAGAAAAAATTTCTGAGACCCCTGGCAAGTTGATATTTTGGGGTCCAAAAATAGGGTAAAAATGTGCCATGCAAAATAGCACAAGGGTGAAATTTAAAGCAATAATTTTTTTCTCAAGTAAGGCCAAGGATGATACTTTGTAGTGATATAAAAGGGTTGATGAAATAATTTTGCATTTTGGTGGGGTGGAGTTACAAACACGAGCTTAAAAACAGTTTTTCAGACCCCCAAATTGGCCAAAAATGGCCAAAAAACAAAACGAGCTGTTACCATGGCAATGGGCTATATTTTTTCACCGTGAGCAAATATGTCAATTATTTACCTGAACTTACTCTTAACGTCCGTATATTAAATAAAATTCTGTGCCTGACCACAATATTTCAGTACTTTTCAGAATTTTTTTTTAGCTTCTTGAATAATCATTTACTTATGAATATAAAATTGCCCAAATGGAACCCTGATTTGACAAAAAAAGGACAACAACAATTTTTGTTAGATGTTAAATTTGCATCGTGGATAAACAATTTGTATATTATGCTCGGTTTTGATGTTGTTGTGTGAGCAAATTGAGTAGGCATTCACAGAACCTCTGGGACCCGGGTTCAAATCCCACCCGGGGCACAATGCGGATTCAGTCCCTACCTGACTGCGTGGGTTTTCTATGGAATAAGTTTTCCTCCCACATCTCAAATTGAAACTTCTTCATTGTCTTTTCTCCATTGGCTTCTTAACTAGTATAGTGATTAATGTTAGTTCACTTTCCTGAGAGTCCTTGGCTTCAAAACCAGAAATTTTGGCTGGCCCATTTTTACGTAATTGTTCTCATCCTGTCAATGTTGTTATTTTTGTTGAAACTTATAATAATTTTTTTCTCTTGGTGGTCGGTGTTTTTATCGTAGGTCTTTTGTGCCTTTTTTTGATAATTATATATTTTTAACATATTTATTGTAATGTTTGTAATTCAAATACAATTCGGCTTTTTGCTGTGACTTTGGAAATGTTTTTAATAAACCAATTAATAAAAATTTGTATTTGTATAAAAATGAAACAAATTAAATATTTTTGTCTCTTCTCCGGCTTACCTTAATGATCTCAGATCGACGTCGTCTTGAGTCATGTCCATCGCTGTGCGATTGGTCTCCATCCCATCAGAGAGTAAGGCAGAGGAGGTTGAGGATAGTACAGTGGTACTGCTGGGCTGGGGTACTGTCTTGAAATTAAACTGAGGACCCATCAACAGGCGTCTATGAGGGCCGGCATGGGTCACCATCTCCACCTGGTGAGAAAAAATTAATAAATAAATATACACACACCATTTGGCTCTTCTTGTACAGAATCAGCTCTTATGGAAGCAGGGAATTCCGCTTACATCAGGCATATTTCACAGGCTAGCAGCGAATTGCATGCAGCGAATTGCATACTCCGTGTTGCCAGACATTCTTCACTAACAGAACTAGCGCAAAAAATGGTGATCACAAAGGGCAAAATTTGGCAGTAAGCAGAGCCATAAAATTTGGTCCCGCTTATTCTGCTGTCCAACACTGATAGTGATGTATGGTTAGGGTTAGTAGCAAAGTGTAGGGTGGTGTCTCTAAGCCTTTCCATTGCTTCCACTCTATAATGACTCTCCGAAAATCAACCCGTACGGAAAATAAGTGGACGGTAACGACAGTAAGCGCAGAATTCCCCAGTTAGTAAAATCATGAAAACGAGTCTTGGTAAGTCTGCTGCCACCTCCCGTTCCCAATAGTCTCACACTGCCCCTACATGTTCATAGAGGTGAAAAAATTCATAAAGCCTGTAAGCACAAAAAAATTGCTAAGCACAAAAAACTCTAGCTTAAAAAAAAAGGTTACCGGCCAGAATACTATACAATTACCATTGCTGTGACTGGTACGGACCCCACTCAATTCTTACTTTGCAAAGAAATGTGCTCCGCAGAATTGTCTTCTTATCAGCTTTATGAAATTGCACCCTGGGACCATGGGTGTTCTAGAATGCTATTAATACTATACCTGAGATAACCATGGTTCATCAAAGTCACTGTCTGGACTGCTGTGACCGGAACGTAAACTGTCGGATGACTCACTTCTCGGAACTGAATTGAGCAAATATCCTATTTGGGGGAAGGAAAAAAAAATGAAACAAAGTCGACACTAAATTTTCAAAATGGATCAATACAGCATTTCGGATAAGTGCTAGAGCATCGGTGATATTTTTAAGAGTGCTTTGATATCCCATCTCAGCAGTACACCTTGATGCAGTTGTGGCAAGCCGCTGCTAACTGTATTATTCGAACTGGCATCTAGTGGTTGAGACATCTGGATCTAATTTCATACAGCTGTATATATTTGGTTTGCGGTCACACGACGATGACTAGAGCAAGCTAGTTGAAACGTTCAGACCAATTTAAGAACTGACTCCATGGTAGTGCAGTTAATTACAATCCTATAAGCTAAAGTAGCAGTCCTAGCCAATTTCTATACCTATATATCTATAGTAGTTAAAAGCAGGACAGTTCTTTTCAGAACTGAGAAGTCTCCCGAAGTCTCCCGAATATCCGCGGTAGTAGAATAAAGAAAGACAGTTCTCTAAGAACAAACTCTACCTGGCAAGTAGATACACACATGGTGTTACTGCAAACCATATATATATTGATACCTCACCATGCAATGCCTCAAATCATATATTCATAGAGCTGCTTATGCATAGAGTTGCTTATGCATAGAGTTATGCTGACCAAATTTATGCTAAAAGAAACTAAGCAGGATACCAGTCAGAGATGATACAATTGGGATGGTACTTTTGCTGGTAACCTTATTGTGGTAAGCATAGTTTTGTTGTGCTCTACTACTTTTCTAATAAATTGGGCCCAGGTCAGACATGAGCAGCATACAAAAAGACATTCTTAGTGGAGCGACATTGTTGTCCTGTAATCCCTTTTAAAGACACTGGACACTATTGGTAATTATCAAAGACCAGTCTTCTGATTTGGAGTATCTCAACATATGCATAAAATAACAAACCTGTGAAAATTTGAGCTCAATTGGTTGTCGAAGTTGCGAGATAATAATGAAAGAAAAAACACCCTTGTCACACGAAGTTGTGTGCTTTCAGATGCTTGATTTCGAGACCACAAATTCTAAATCTGAGGTCTCGAAATCAAAATCTTTTCTTTCTCGAAAAATACGTCACTTCAGAGGGAGCTGTTTCTCACAATGTTTTATACTATCAGCAGCTCCCCATTACTCGTTATCAAGTAAGGTTTTATGCTTATAATGATTTTGAGTAATTACCAATAGTGTCTGCTGCCTTTAAAACTTTTCCCTTGAAATAAAAACATTCTCGGGCTAAGCCCACAATGTAATATTTCTTATGTTTTTCATTAAAAAAGCTCTGGTAGGTACCACCTGCCCGCCAGACAGATAGACAGACAGACAGACAAAATGCAAACAAACCATTAAACAAAAACATATACTAGCCATTATCAGATGACTAGATAAGTGAGTATCTTACCTGAACTATCAGCTGCACAATGATGGGCTTCATTGGTTAATAAGAGATGAACACCCCTACTACAACCAAACCCGATATCAACTGAATAGATGCAACTCACTGCTAACACTCCCTCAAAAGAGAGTTGTTACATGGTTGTACCTGCAAGTTTACTACTATTTTCATGCAAAGCTTCAAACATCCACTTAGATGCAACTGAGTGTCTCACCTGAACTATCAGCTGCACAATGATGGGCTTCATTGGTTAATAAGAGATGATTGAATCCACCTAGAGGGGGTCTGTGCTCAGCCCAATTCATACCTCTACAGATCAAAAAATTACATGCATGAAATAATAATCAGTAATCAGTAACAGCACAAAAATAACCAATGAAAATATCCAAAACCTTTAACCTTTTAGAGACCATTCATTTCTGTATAGCCATCACCATTCGCCCAGACATTTCTAATCTTGTTGATTTTTTGCATGCTATTTTCAGGTAAAATATCAATAAAATTAATGAGAAAACAGAGAAACATGATTTGTCTTTGAGTTGTAGATTCTATGTTTACATGGAAAACATTGGAAAAAGTTGATTTATTCCCAAACCTTTTCTTTGACCTCATTGTTTGAGCAAAAGGTGGTCAAATATTGCAGATAAACATTCATTATATTCAAGGCCGCTCTGGGCATTTTGATACGAGCCACTTGCAGCCAGTATGGTCTAAAGAGTTTTAAGGGAAATATTAGCCACTATTGCTTTAGTCCTTCATGTCCTTCGGAAGGGACGTAAAGTTGTTGGACCCATGGGTTGAGTAATGCAGGCAGGCACGATATTTGGTCACCACCGCGGCTCAAACCCATATTCTGCTGATTAGTATTGTAAGTGCTCCAGCATGGGAATCATTCAAAAAGGCATGTCATCTACGAAGGGTCTATGCCTTCCATGATGCAAAGTTTCAAATCCTACATGCAAAAGCATCTAGAGACTCATGAATTTCTTTGCTACACTGACCTCTGTACGTTCCACTGGGCATGCTGCGTGACCCCAAGCTTTAGCCAGATCTCCTCGGTCTTCTTGTTGCCCGACTGCACCATCTTGGGTTCAATAACGAATTCTGCTAGGTTTCCATGCAAATCAATGATGAACAGTGAATCAACTGCCGTTTGCTTAGTGACATCTGAAATTATTTTAAGTGAAAAGTGAAAAGTGAACAGGTTACTATTAACAACACTCCTGATGTCTGATCATTCAATATTATCCACTGTGGTTTTGAATTATGGATATGATATCATGTGGTTCAGTTAATTCTTGTTAATTCAAGGCCAAACGGGCCACTTCAAGGTGACGGCTATAATTAACTGATTTGGGCTTAACGAGACAACTCAAACACGACAAACCATGACTTTGCACAGCTGTGTGACTCATACAAAATCTGTGCAGTTGAAAGTTTCAAATATTTGGTCAATATTTTTATCATTAACATTATTAACATTGAACACTTTCAGATCAAACCCTCTGGTCATCGATCACTCACCATTCTTTTCCCTGGTCCCCTTTGAGCTGGTGACAAAGTGCCCTCTGGAGCTCCCAAAGAACATACTGAGGCAGACGTAATCGCTAACGGGGGTGGTCTGCGAGCAAGCACTCCTCGGGCGTGAAGCGTTCGAAGCAAGGATTGCTGGCTGTTTTATCTGGGCGAGTGGGACTACGGTGACTGGCGGGGGGTACGGGGGAAGGCGTGGGTTATTCAGGCTGGAATTGTTGAGGGTACTGGTTTGATTGAGGGTGGAGTTCGGCTCTGGGGAGTGGAAACCTGACACACAGAAAAAAGAATACATCAGAATTTTGTTTTTCTTTTCAAAATCAACTTCAAATTAAAAATAATTGCTTTGGAGTGAATAAAGTCTGAGTGATTTCTGACTATCACCCCAAACATATTGCCAAAATAGGGAGACCACATGTAGCTAAATAGCAGGCATGTTAATCCAGAGCTAGGTCACAGGTTCAAATCCAGATGTAGTGAATTTTTCTTTGGTCATCGCAAAATTTATTTGAAATTTAGTTTTTCCTTGTTGATGATTCAAACTTGGGAAAAATTTCAGCCCAATATTTTTTTAAATTTTCATCCATTCAAACTAATAGATGCGCATAGTTAGTTACAGGTTAGTTATTTTACAATTGTGATACATGAAGTGTGGGCCTTGAACAATACTGTTTACTGAAAGTGTGTAATGGCTTTAATCCATTGTGATTCACAAACCCCAGAAATCTGAGAAACGATTCATGCATAATTCTTTTTCCAGATTCAAATATTTTTTGGGTGAACAATTATCTAAACCATATTACTTTGGAGGGAAATCCTTTATCGAAGTCGCAGGTTCAAGTCCCATCCTAGTCAATGTTTCTTTTTTCAACCCAAAATTATAAAGATTAACAAGTTAGATCACTTACCTCCATATGGCATTATGGGAAATACATGCGTAGTTTCTCTCGTTGTACTAACAGCAACCCACCAGCTATCGTTGGTTATTGAAACATCTTGAACCTATGAACAAAATAACCACAAAACCTTGTCATGTCTTGAGCTGAACACCACAGTTATTGCTTGCTTGGTTTATTTATTGTGTCTCACAAATGTCTTGCTTGGTACTTACGAAGTATAACATACTTATCAACTGGCTACTGTTTCAAAGGTACAATCATTGCATGGGGTGGAGGTCTCTACGCATTATTCATGAAGCCAAGTTCATACTTCCTGTGAATGCTTCCTGCAAATTTTTACGTCACAGGGTCGTTTTCGCACCGAATGTTTCAGGAGGAGTTGAGCACATTTCAACAGGTGCCAATTATTCGTTGCGAATTTGTGACGTCAAAATTTGTACCACAATCGCAGGAAGTATGAACCGGTCTTTAGTTAGGATGGGGCATGATTTGAAGGTTGATGAGTGAATGTCTAGAATTGGGGCAGGTCTATCAGTGTATAGTGAAAAGATGCAACACAAGTCATCGTCAGTTTGGATTTGTTTTTTTCATAAAGAATAATTCGAAAGAATATTTACCTTTGCAGCTGTATCACCTGTATACAAGACGTAGAGATGGAGCACGGCCCCTAGTCCAGAGGAACACGGATGGTTCATCAATTGGAATATATGAAAGCTGTGACCTTGCGACCCCGCTGTGAAGAGCAAGGATCCACTGGGGTCAAAGGCCAATGCTGATATGGACTCGTTGATGTGGGCCTGGAAGTGGGCCACTATACCGTCCCCACTGGAATCCTCGGTCACGTTGAACTGCAAAGGAAAGATGAATGTTAAATCTTTGAATAGAACACACTCTACCAAATTGACTCAATGGATTTCCTATTGACCCAATTCACCTTTTACACATAAACCTATTACCCACCAAAATGGTAACCGTTGCGCAGTCGCTGCGTGTGACGTACGCGCAAGGGGTCAATTGTAGGTAAAAGTTCATTTTTGCATTTCATTTACATCATCTATAATATAAAACACACCCTTGTTGAACAAATATGTGTTCTTTCAGATGCCTATTATAAAAGGCTTCAGGCCTGGTCTTTTATTATTTGAGTGAGAAATTACCTCTTTTTCAAAAACTTCTATACTTCAGAGGAAGCTGTTTCTCACAAAGTTTTATACTATCAACAGCTTTCCACTGCTCGTTATCTAGTAAGTTTTTATGCTAACAATTATTTTTAGTAATTACCAAAGTGTCCAGTGCCTTTAAATAATTTCTCTGATTCTTACCTCTCCTTCTACAGACAGCGTGTCAATGACGGTCACAATCCCTGGGATACCATTCTTAGTGTTCAGGGGTGTGGTGTTGACTTTATCAACGGAGCTTTCCTGCCTAGGAGGGGATGTAGACCGCTTGGAGGTTGCTAGCTTGACAATGGACTCACTGAATGCTTTGACTCCTTTGGTAATCGCCTGAAATTTCATTCGAGGAAAAAACAAAAAGTCAAAATTTATTTCTTTATTACACACCAATTAGCAATGATAACTCGATGAATATGAAAGGGGAAGAAATACTCAGTTTTAGATACAGGAAGAAAAACCACAAATGGGGAAAACCCATGCAATCACGTGGGGACCGGAAACTCAATCCAAATGCAAGGCTCTGGTCCGACGTGGGATTTGAACAGTGATTCACAGAGTAGAAAAGCATCAGGGAAAAGAACCACTGACCCAACCTGATCCCCTGATTATGTTTTTAAAGGCAGTGGACACTACTGGTAATCATTCAAAATATCTATTAGCATAAAATCTTTCTTGATTACGAGTAATGGGGAAAGGTTGATAGTATAAAACATTGTGAGAAACAGCTCCCTCTGAAGTGACATAGTTTTCGAGAAAGAAGTAATTTTCCACGCATTTGATTTTGAGACCTCTGATTTAGAATTTGAGGTCTCGAAATCAAGCATCTGAAAGCACACAACTTTGGTGACCATGGTACGACAAGGTTTTTTTTCTTTTTCATTATTATCTCGCAACTCTGGCAACCGACTAAGCTAAAATTTTCACAGGTTTGTTATTTTATGCATATGTTGAGATACACCAATTGTGAAGACTAGTCTATGACAATTACCAATAGTGTCCAGTGTCTTTAACGGTCATGTCGCAGGGTTCTCCCCCAGGATTTTTAAAACTATTGGGCACTAAAAGCGTTTTATTATTGTACATTTCTGGACATGAAAGCAAAGATACCTCATAAGTGAACCTAATCACAGCAGCTCGGAACCTGTAAACAATGGCACTTGCTGTGTGAACCAGAATCACCTGGGCAAACCCCTACTCTCCCACGCTAAGTGTTCTGGGTTCTCTTACATGCACTACCAATGCTAGTACAAAGGACCTAGAGCTTTATGTCCAATCAAAAGGACAAATCAATTATGGTCAAGTGTCTTGATCAGGGACACAATCGCCACGACTGGGACTCAAACCCACACTCTGCTGACCAGAAACACTAGAGCTTGAGTCCAGTGCTCTCAACTGCTCAGCAATGAACATGCCACTAGTAGCATGAATGACTGTAGCCTTATAAATATCTACTAGTTACACTAATTTAACAACATAAACAACTTAAAGACACTGGACACTTAGTGGTAATTTTCAAAGACCAGTCTTCTCCCTTGGTGTATCTCAACATATGCATGAAATAACAAACCTGTGAAAATTTGAGCTCATTTGGTCGTCGAAGTTGCGAGATATTAATGAAAGGAAAAACACCCTTGTCACACGAACTTGTGTGCTTTCAGATGCTTGATTTTGAGACCTCAAATTCTAATTCTGAGGTCTCGAAATCAAATTCGTGGAAAATTACTTCTTTCTCTAAAACTACGTTACTTCAGAGGGAGCTGTTTCTCACAATGTTTTATACTATCAACAGCTCTCCATTTCTCGTTACCAAGTAAGGTTTTATGCTAATAATTATTTTGAGTAATTACCAATAGTGTCCACTGCCTTTAAGCCAAACAAGTTCTGTTACCTTAGCAGCGTGGATGACTGTGGCCTTATATGATTGTCCTGCCTCTCGACACACGCCCCCACCACTCTGATGACTTGGTACCAGCTGCATCATTAACAAATTATATTGCATAAGAAGAATAGTAACAATAATACTAAGAACTAGTTCTTATACAGTGCATTTTACAATAACATCACTTTAATCATCTCAACTTCCTGGGGAGTATAGCCAGGGCTGTGCCGTGGCGCTCTGAAGGTTTTTCAAACACAATATCAACTTATGGCCACCATCATCTCTTTAGGATGAAACAAGAGGAAATCAGCTGAGCACAACAACATTATGCTTCCACCATGAAAGGTTTCAAATCCTACTTAACATTGTGCTTACTGGAATAAGGTTACCAGCCACAAAACCATGTCTCATGTATAATTTGTGACTAGTCTCCTGCTCATTTCTTTTTAGCAGAAAATTTGTAAGCAATATTGGCCACTTAAGCAGCTCTATGAAATTGGGGCCTGATCTGGGCCAATTTCATAGAGCTGCTTAGCACAAAATTTTGCTTAGCATGAAATTTTCACCTTGATAAAAACAGGATTACCAACCAAATTTCAATGTGATTTTCAGGATAAGAAAACAACAGCTGAATACCAGTAGCAAGCAATATGCAACAAGAAATTTGGTTGGTAATCCTGTTTTTATCAAGAAAGAAATTTCATGCTTAGCAAATTTTCATGCTTAGCAGCTCTATTAAATTGGGCCCTGCTTGTATGTCTGACATGCTTACCTTTCTATCTGCATAGGCAAGCCATCTTGAGCCTAGAGCGAGAGGGTTGAGGTTAGGAGAGCTAGCAGGGAAGCAGCTGGTGATGCAGAACCGACTCTTGAAGGAGACAGCGTCGAATGCTGCAACTTTCTCTTGTAATGCTACAACGATGAGTCTGTATGAGAATGATCACCAAACAAAATGGTTGTTTGTCGTCTTTTACAGGAACTAATTATGAAATTATAATGTATGGAATATGTCGAGAGCTGAAGCCTGGGCCTTTCTCAAACCTCGGCTTGGGCTCCGGTTCAGGCTTAGGCTCCGCGCCTGTGTATGCAGCTAAGACTTTAACCTGCATTTTGGGGCAGCGCGTACTGCATGACATCAGCACATGGAGCCTGGAGCGTCAGCTGGAGCCCAAGCCGAGGTTTGAGAAAGGCCCATGGACAGCCCTTACATGGCAAACAGCCCAACTAAAAAAAAAATATATTTTCTCATACAAGATCATTGGGAAAGTGAGGGTTGATAATTCAACGCTTTGATCAGTATGCTCTGATTCTCCTGTAGACAATCAGAGCATACTGATCGAAACGTTGAGTTGTCAACCGCTGTCAACCGCTGGTTCTTTTCAGAATCAACACTACTCGAAAGAGATATTTACATGGTGTTACTGCAAATTTCACAAATCAAAAAACAAACTTACACTTGTACGTTAAAATGCTTATAATTAATCAAAACATCCAAGAAGCCTACCTTCTATTACATAGTACATCACACACTGGCGTCTTGAACGCAATGTTATGAACTTGTTCTCCAGTCTTCAGAGACAGTAGACTCACTGAACAGAATGGCTGGCTAGAACTGCAAAATAAATTAAAAACCAAAGATGAATCCCAGGGACTGTAATAGCCAACTCAAGATTTGTTAGCTACATGTATGGCTTTTGGCTGTGCTGATCTCACCACAACCATAACCAAGATTCAGATCTGCACAAATAATAATAATAATAATAATAATTTGGGGGGCTAATCATCCTTACTCGCAGCTAGAGCTGAATTACGAAGGACCTGGCTACAACGTGTTCGAGAAGCAGGCATGCAAGGGCGATTCAGCTGTCAGCCACATCAACCCATTATGACCACGGAGCACAGCCAAGATCGAAAGTGTTTGATTTTTCCCGAGGGAGGAAAACCGGATAGTCTGGAAAACCCTCGTGGCACAGCAGAGAACCAACGCACAACTCAACTCACATATGGCCCTGGCCGGGAATCGAACCGGGGTCACCTTGGTGAGCGGCGAGCGCTTTACACACAAGCCAACCGTGCCACCTACAAAGGCAGTTGCCTACATGCCTTTAGTCGTTGTCTTGGTGACCTTTGAAATGTTCCAATAAAAGTTTACTCATCCCTCATACAGGTGCCTGATACTACACAGCTACTTGAGGAAACCATTTGTTAACAGGGATGCTATTGTGAAAGCAGGTGAGATAGGTTAGTAGGTGAGATAGATGCGAAAACTGCATGGTCGAGGTTTAAAATGTGTTACATCGGCAATGTTTTCTAAACTAAATTCCAGTATTCATTTTCTGTTTAGTTTCATTCCAGGACTCACCTTCTGTTTAGTTTCAAATATTTAATATATATTCTACATAATCTTCATGCTGTCCTGTCAGGAGAAGTGTGTAAATCTTTCAAAAAGACATTTAATCATGCTGTCCTGTCAGGAGAAGTGTGTAAATCTTTCAAAAAGACACTTAATTCGCATAAGAAGTAAAGCAAAAAGCAGGTTTTTCATCTCTATGTGTACAAAACATTGACCTGCCAGCGCCCCAGCAATGGCGACGCAGCTTTGGCAGCATTCAGCGTTTGCGCATATAGATCCATCTGTAGCCGTAGCCGATTGATTTGGAGACATTCTACTACTCATGTTTCTAGTTACCTTGCTCCGTCACACAGCGCCACCAGAGGTCTCTTATCCTGCTGATGATTCCTAATCCCACTGGTGTAAGGTGTTGGCAAGATGCGTAGAATCCGGACTGGTCCCTGACGTAGAGATAAAACTTCTTGAGCTTCACCACTTGGCTGAGGTATCAGAGTGAGAGGAATAAAAAACAATTAATCATCAATTTAAACAATTGAATTCAACAATGTGAACAACTTCATCTGTAAGAATTAAATAAAAATTAATAATAAACTTGCTGGTACAACCATGTAATAAATGGGAGTGTAAACTCTGAAAAGAGCTGGTGTCGTCTCGATGTTTCGAACAGTAGGCATCCACTCTGGTGTTTTTTTAACACCATGCAAAGCTTCAAACACATCTGTTACTCTAATGTGATGCTGATTTTTCCTCTATGGGTTAACGCAATAGGAAAACAAGTAGGGTCTACACTTTCTGGGCATCTGAAGAGAGCATTTTTATTGACTCTTCTGATACTATCACCCACTTACAAACAAGACATACAGTATCAACCTAGAGGCCTGTTCTGGTGCCCTCTGCTGGCAGGTTGGCACCAGTCACTGTAACTGTCAACCGAAACTCTCTAGTATACAACCCATAGCATACAGTGCAAAATGCTAAATATTCAAAAACAAACAAAAAACACTTAGAAGTCTCACAGTTGTTGTTCAGTAAAGGGAAAATATGCATTGACTCTTGAACTGTTATCCTCAATTTGATACGGGGAGTCCCAGGGCCTGTAGAACCAAAAAAAACACCCCTACACTGTTGTAATTTTCCAAACATTTGAGCATCAATCATGAACAATTTTCCTACACCTGTCTGCAAATATGACCATTTATTTCAGGGCTTATGTCATCCAAAATACCTCAAGTTAGAAGTCAACAACCCCCAGGTCACCATAATCTTTTTTGAGGTATGGCGGACGTGATAGGAGTGTACTGTTTGGTTTGGGTGTATGTTACACACAAATTTACCCAAACCTTATAGTGTTGTAGCGTTGTGTCCGCCACATCTCAAAAAGGCTTATTGAGCAACATTTATACACTGTATCCTTTTTCTTGGGCTCTCAAATCTGTCTAGAATAGAATATTGAGAGCCTACAAAATATTAATGAGGCTGTTTTCTCCCCATTTAGTGGGCTGGACCCCTAAAGTGACTCTTAATGTCAATTCTAGTAACCTGACATGTGTGAAGTGGGCGTGTAAATACTCCAGCATGGAGTGTCGTAGCCAAGCGGTCAAGTGCACTGGACTCAAGCTCTGGTGTGTCTGAGCAGTGGGTTTGAGTATCGGTCTTGACACTTGTGTCTTTAAACAAGACAGGAGTGTAAGACGATCAGAGCATACTGATCGAAACATCGAGTTGAAACCAAAGGTTCTTTTCAGAACCACCCCAACTCATTAGAGATAGTCATTACATGGTGTTCCGCAAACCGTTCCATATCGTATTTCCACCATGCAAAGTTCCAAACCCTTCTTAAGACAAAAACATTTATTAAATGGAAATGTTTGCGGTAACACCATTGCTGACTATCTCTAAATGAGTTGGGGTGGTTCTGAAAAGAACCGTTGCTTTCAACTCGATGTTTTGATCAGTATGCTCTGATCGTCTTCTAGAGAAAGACATTTATTGTTACGATTTACATGTAGGTCATGTGTGTTGTGTAATGCTATGAAGAACCCAGAGTACACACTTATTGTAGTGTTTCTGACAATTCAATTCAATTCAATTCCCAAAGTCTGGAAGCAAAATGTACCACCTTACCTTGTGTCCCATACAAAGGTGTTGTACTACGGATGATTTGATAATTCGTTGCCAGGAGACATGATGTTCAGATGGTGAATTTTTAGGCATTTGCCGAAAAATCAACAGTCGTTACTTTGACACCAATTTGAAATATATTGTCAGACATGGGAACTTCATCATTTTCAAACAGTCTTGTAAGACACATTTCGAAAGAGCTCATTGCAACTCACCGGCAAGCTCCATATCTGGACACCATTGGCGTAACCAATGACAAGGAATATCGGCTCTTCTGATCCTTCTTGATTGATGTAATGAGGATTTAATACCTGTCCTGAAGGAAGAAGAAGAAGAGATAGAGGTCTGTAGGTAATATATTGTAACACATTAAGTGCAATCATTAAAGTGCTATAAATTTGAGTGAAGGATATTACAATTGTCCAGTTGGTTTTAAAACGAAAGGGTCTGATATTTTAAGACATGATATTTTTTACTTGTGTGAGATATCTCCTAGCATGTAAGGGCTGGATGGCCATTTCAAGGTGAGGGCTACACTTTCTCATAAGTATTTGACAATACTTTAGCTTAAAATCTTTAACTTCTTCCAGACTGGCGCCTGGTGTTTTCAGTAAAATGCGCCTTATAAGTGCTGTATTATTAGTTTTATTATTATTAAAACTGATTTGGGCTGTAGACCAAAATTAACTGTCACCGGGGCACCTTGCCACCTACTCCTCCTGAGGCTAAAACAGGGTTACCCCATTTACAGTCTGTAAGGATGGAGGCATGGGTTTCGTCCAAAAGGAGCCTGCCTTGCTCAAGGGTTAAGCATAATGACCGGGATTCGAACCCACACTCTGCTGCTGACAACACCAGAGCTTGGGTCTGTTGAACTAGAGCTGCTCGGCCCAACATGCCAGGATGTTTTCAACCATTCCTTCAAGATTATCAAAACTTTTTACTTCTCTTCAGTTAATTAGATATGTTTTTTTCCAATACTTTATTTTAGTATATATATTTTTTATTTTTTTTAATGTACATAATTTTATTAAACTTAAAGATTTACTTTTCTATTAACTTAGTGTCAATTTACAATGTACTTCCTTTTTAAATATAACTTTTATAAGGTGGTCTTAAGGAATGACAGAAATGGAGTTGATCAAAGCCGACCCATACCATCAGAGAAAGTACATGAGGTGACCCACTTCTAAATAGTGTTGGTCTTTCGTTCAATGGTTGCGCTCGATTAGCTTCCCCGGGTCGACCTCAGTCTGCCCCCGGTACAGTTGAATATCTTTGACGTCATTCCAGGGGCTCACCCGGGTCAGCCCCAAGTGCCCTGCGTGCATGACGTCACCACGAGAGGGTGAGTGATCTTTCAATTAGCTCTTGTCAGGGGCTCACTCGAATGAGCATCACAGGGTCGACCCTGGGAAGCTAAACGAACACACCCAATATACTGAAAGTGGAAGACAGACTCCATTCAAATTAATTATAAAGCATCGTTCCCTTTACGCATAGGACTTCATGATGAGCTTTTGTGTAAATCAGGCTGAGCTAGTTCCTTCTACACATCTCATGTATCATTTGGTGAAAAGACAAAATTAGCCCTTTGCCAAAATCCTGGAAGATGGGATTACATGTCAGCAAATAATTTCCCATAATAGCATAGCAAAGTGCTACACAAAATGTTTCAAGTAGCTACTAAACAAAATCATCATTGATTTGCTCCTCAATATTTAGCATCCAGTGTGCACAAAACATGTTCAGTCTAAACACTCTACTATGCAACTGTGACCGGCTTAAATAAATGATCCTGCGGGACACAATCTTCGCTGTTCCATTCTTTTATTTACATCTGAATTGAAGACGGAGAAAATAATGTGATGTTAAGTCTCCGACGTCAAAGGAAAGAGTCTAATCAAATAAACATACTTTTAATAGAACATTTAGAATAAAACTTACAGTCACAAATACTATTTACAATTAATTAGGAAATCCTTAAAGGACGCGAGAGTGTTGCTGTTTTCCAGCCTAGAAATTATGTATTTTAGAATAAACAAATCAATGAAATAATCCGTGAACTTGGGTAAAGACTATCTATAATAAACGATTTGCCAAAGATTGGAAATGGATGGCAAACAGAAAAGCATAAATAACGGCAAACTAAATAATATAATTAAAGTTCCCGCCAAAAGTTTAATGGCGTCCGCCATCTTGGAATTGTACCAAAATTAGAGGATAACTCCGCAAAATCAGCAATATTTACATCATTAAATCGGAAAACAAGTACAGCATTTAATACTTTAGATCTCTAGTAATGCAAAACTAGAAACAAAATCTAAGAGAGGAGACTTGAGGAAATTCAAATCAAAAAGAAATATATCTATAACGGGAGTTTTCTTTCCCGACTCAAAACTAAGTAAATTAACTCTAGAAAACCGTTCTCTTGTCAAAAAGAAACATGTCATAAAATAGGCTAAACTCTACGAATAATTTATACAAGAGGAATTTATATGAAATCTAGGGGAGAATGGATGGAAAATAGAATGTTAATTACCTGAATTGAAGACGGAGAAAATAATGTGATGTTAAGTCTCCGACGTCAAAGGAAAGAGTGGCCCTCTGACGTCTTGCGGCCGATGAGGGCGCGCTAACCGGTGTATTTAAAAAGGTGAGTATGAATAAATGAAAAGTTCCCGGATGTGAATTATTCTACTTGTCACACAACATTACCAGACGAAATCGTTCCCTGCATGTACTCAAGCAATTAGAAACAGATGTCTCTAAAGGTGTTCAGTCCTTTTAAAAAAAAATATTTATTTAGGCATAGAATTACACGGAGGCAGTGGCCTATGTTGCCCTGGTCTTGCTGTCCCTCCATAGAGGGCCAGGGGTCGATTTCACAAAGAGCTAGTCCTAACTTAGGACTAGTCCTAGGAGATATACAAGTTGCATGGATAGTCCCAAGTTGGGACGAGTAACTGGTCCTAACTCGAGATAAGACTAGTCCTAACTCTTTTCGAAATTCACCCCTAGAATATCATCTTTGAGAGGGCAAGGCCATTATTTCAGCTTTGAATACGTATGTAAGTAACTAAATAATTTTTTTCAAAAGGTCTATGGGAAACTCTTGAAGGAAGCCAAGACCACGGTAACAGAGGTCATGGCTTCCTTGAATTTCCAGACCTATTCATGTACAAACTGCACATTTATACTGCTATACAGTTTGTAGACAAGGGATTCTATACTATTATCAGTTCTATTATGAAAAATAGCATTAAACAAATATTTTTACAATGTACCATAGTCTACATTTGCCCTGCAGAGTTTAAAAACACAATACATTCTTATTGCCGAGTCTTTATCAACACTCATGTTATCATTCCATCCCCTAGGGTTTCCCCATCGGGCGGAGTCTTACAAATTGCAGTCAGATGCAAATGGTCGATATAGGAACAAAACACATTTAAGAAGAGTTTCTGAAAAGTCAAAGGGCCTCCGTGCAATTCAGCATGCTGTGGACAAAATTTGGGTCCAGAATGCCCAACAATTTTGAAAAAATTCCTTAAGAGAACCCTGTGTCATGTACATTTGTGTATCAAGTACAAAACACTAACACAAATTCAGCAGGTTTATAGTCTTGATTTACGGTATGCTCCCACCTATTTTTTTTAGTTTTAAGCCATTGGACACTTTCTGAACAGAACAAAAATTAAAAGTTCACAGATTTACAAATAACTTACAGAGTTTACAGAAGGTAATGGTGAAAGACTTCCCTTGAAATATTATTCCATGAAATGCTTTACTTTTTGAGAAAACATTAATGTTTTAAAACAATTGTAAATTCTCGATATCGAGAATAACGTGATTTATTTTAAACACATGTCATGACTCCGATGACCGATTGAGCCTAAATTTTCACAGGTTTGTTAAGTTGTGGTACACGAAGTCTGGGCCTTGGGACAATACTGTTTACCGATGCTGTGCGATTGCTTTAAAGCCATTGGACCCTTTCGGTTCAGAAAAAAAAAAAAAGTTCACAGATTTACAAATAACTTACAGGGTTTACAGAAGGCAATGGTGAAAGACTTCTCTGGAAATATTATTCCATGAAAAGCTTTACTTTTTGAGAAAACAGTAAAACAATATAAATTCTCGTTAGCGAGAATTACGGATTTATTTTATACACATGTCATGACATGGCGAAACGGGCGGAAACAAGGGTGTGTTTTTCCGTTGTTTTCTCCCGACTCCGATGACCGATTGAGCCTAAATTTTCACAGGTTTGTTATTTCATATAGAAGTTGTGGTACACAAAGTGTGGGCCTTGGACAACACTGTTTACCTGAAAGGGTCCAATGGCTTTAACCTTTCACTTTTGCCGTATAATTTTAAAAGCATTTTGTGGTCTATTTTTTAGCTGCAGTTTGCCAAGTTCTAGTAATTATTACAATTTCCTTAAATATTGTCTCTTCGTAGTAAGTGTAAACAAGTCCATTGCAGTCAATGGGACTCCAGTCAATTAACATGAATTCAATACCTTGAGGTTCAGACCTCCAATGATTCCCTGATAGATCAACCAGTCAGACACGAAGCCAGATTGTCTGTTAGATTTTATAGATCTAGAATAATGAGGACAGACCCTTTCAAGTCTGTGGGTGAATGAATGCAGTCCTTTAATAAATTTGGCAGATTGCCCTGGGATGTTTTTTGTTTCCATAAAAAAAAAATCCTGCAGCGATAAAGATGTTCATTACGTAGGTTTGTATTCAAGTTATCTTACTGTGGGTACTTGTTTGTTAATATAGACTATGCATGTCTCGCGCATATTAAAGGAACACGTTGCCTTGGATCGGACGAGTTGGTCTTTGACAAGCATTTGTAACCGTTTGTTATAAAATGCATATGATTGGAAAGATATTTTAAAAGTAGAATATAATGATCCACACAAGTATGACTCGAAATTGCGTGGTTTTCCTTTTACCTCGTCGACTAACACGATCGGCCATTTATGGGAGTCATATTTTTGACTCTCATAAATGGCCGACCATGTTAGTTCGCAAAGTAAAAGGAAAACCTTGCAATTTCGAGGCAAATTATTGTGGATCACTGTATTCTACTTTAAAACATCTTTCTAACCATGCATTTTACAACAAACAGTCACAAGCACTTTTAAAGACCAACTCGACCGATCCAAGGCAACGTGTTTAAGCTTAAACGTGTTCCTTTAATTTGAACTTCCAATACCAAATTGGTCCCAACCATATTGAGTTTTACATAAATGTACATGTAGGCGATTCTACTTGAACATCAAAATACTTTAGTTTGATGTGTTTTGGCCAATACAAATATTATATATATTGTTTGGCCATGAAAGCAAAATAAATTTAACAAATCAACAAAGAAAACCTGAGATCAGACTGTAAACAATTAAGAGAAATAGTTTCATAGAGCTACTTTAAAAGCAGGAAACAGTTAGTCAGTGCTTAATATTTTTCTGCACAGCTACACTTGTAAAGTGTAAACAAAGCAGATGTACATAGATGTAGCTGGTTAACAGAATATTCTGGTCAGCATCATTTTGTTGTGCTGAGCAACTTTTTATGCTTTACAGTCATGACAGTTGCTGCGCTCAATTTCATAGAGCTGCTTCAGCAGGAATTATTGTTTAATATTTGTCTGCTAAGCAAAACTAAGCAGAATACCAATTATATTTTGTACACGTAAAATGGTATGTTGGCTGGTAACCTTATTCTGGTAAGCATTATTGTGTTGAGCTGAGCTACTTGATATGCTTCAGCAGCTCTATGAGATTGGGCCCTGGTATGCAGCTGTTTGTATGACCTATGGCTAGCAAGCCAACGGTAGCAAGTAATGTAGTGCGTTTTGGGAGTACAGTGTATTGCCTGCAAAAACATTCAAATCAATAAATTAAGTCAATGCGGATAACTGACTGCCTAATTTGAATTCCAGAATCAATCGTAAATAGATAGTTCATGGGGTTAGTACACTGCTTGCTCACTGGACACATTGCCTCTTTGTTTCTTTACCTTATACAAATGTCAACTTGAACCTTTGGTAATTATTCAAAATAATTGTTAGCATAAAAACTGACTTGGTAACGAGCAACGGAGAACTGTTGATAGAATAAAACATTGTGAGAAATGGCTCCCTCTGAAGTAACATAGTTGTTGAGAAAGAAGTAATGTCTCACTAAAATCTAAATTGAATTTGATTCATCAGCTGAGGTCTCGAATTCAAGGCATTTTACAGCACATAGCGTGTGCGACAAGGGTGTTTTTTTCTTCCATCATTCTCTCACAACTTTGACAACAAATTCAGTTCAAATAAACAGGTTTGTTATTTTATGCATTTGTTGACATACACCAAGTGAGAAGACTGGTCTTTGACAATTACCAAAGGTACTGGACTATATTGGTAATTACTCAAAATAGCATAAAAACTAACTTGGTAATGAACAATGAAGAGCTGTTGATAGTATAAAACATTATTGCGACAAACGGCTCCTTCTGAAGTTTTCACACTCAAATAGTAAAAGACTTCAGCTGAAGCCTTTTACTATAATGCATCTGAAAGCACACAAGTTGTGCAACAAGAGTGTTTTTTCTTTTACTATTTTCTTGCAACTTCGATTACCAATTGAGCCTAAATTTTCAGTAAATTCATTGTTCATTATTTGATGCTTAAAATATGTTGGGATACACCAAGTGAGAATACTGGTCTTTGACAATTACCAAACGAGTCCAGTGCCTTTAACTGTGAGTATTTTTGTTTTGTTTTTCAAAGCACTTTTTAACGACTATGACATTCACAATTTGTATGTAACCAAGTGAACAGGAAATAACAAACCAGTGAAAATGTGAACTCAATCTTTCAATGGACTCACAAGAAAATGGTGGGAAAAGCTTGATGTTTTCACTGTTTTTTATAAATGTCAGTTTTGGGACTGTTGATTCTTTTGTAGTGTCAGGAGTTCAACTCTTTGCTGGTGCTATCATGGGGAAAGGTCAAATTAGTTTAGGTTCTCAAACAAACACAATTGTTTCAGGTTGGTTGTAGTTTGCAAAGTGGCAAAGACGAATACATGTAGTTCTGTGTTGCAAAAAAAAAAAATATTTCTTTGATTCTTATGAGGCACGTAGTCCAGTGAACCACTTGTATTTTTGGTTTATGGTAGACCCTTTAGATAAAAAGACCTCTCATCTTTTATCCTGTATCATTGTAATTCAGCTGTTTGCTGTGATTTTGATATAAATAAACTGTAGGGGCACACAACATGGCAAATCCGCACATTCAAAAGTTAAGCCACAATTTGATTACTGAAGGCCCTTACCTTTAGAGGAACACTGCTCAAATTTGACCCATAGAATTTTGTCTTTGTCTTCTGCCTTGTTGCCACTGTAAGCGTCCTGAAGAAAGTCCACAACTTTGGCCATGTAGGACTTGTCACTGCACAGAAAAGAAATGAACATCTTGCAATCAGGGAGATGTTGTACAATAATCAGGGAGTTATAGAATTCCATTCAAAATAGTAGGAACAAGGTTTCCATATAATCACACAGAGATTACCAAATTTGCTCATCAGGGCCCAATTTCATAGAGCTGCTTAGCACAAAAAATTGCTTAGCAAGGAATTTTAGCATTGAAAAAAGACAATGATTACCAACCAAATCTGCACTTGATTTTCAAAATAATAAGCAAACAACAGCTGAATACCAGTAACAAGCAATTTGTTATGCAACAAATGGAAATTTGGTTGGTAATCCTGGTTTTATCAAGGAAGAAATTTAATGCAGAACATGGAATAGTTGTTGATTTTCAGGGAACAATACTGCAGAATAACAAAGAGTTGACAGCTCTGGGAAAGCTACTGTGGACCTACATGTACATGCAATCAGGATTTGCCTGTAACTTTTTTGTTGACTAGCCAGTTTAATCATAATGTAATTCCACTTTTCATGAGTTTGTCAGATTTTTCACTATCCATATTTCATTTTATATGTAAAATAGATGCTTTCCAACATCAAACTAGCCAGCCTAACCACTTTTTGACTGGTCACCATGTGCTTTTAAGGTAATTGGAAATTATTAAAAACATGGTTTAACTTTAGTCCGAAAGCTTATTACTGACTATGAAGTTCACACTAGAACAACTTTTTGTGTGTGAAATATTATCCTCTGATATGAAGTCGTATTCCAGAGAACTGTTGAATTAGGCCTAATCTGAAAACTTTCAGAAGTGCAATGGCTGATCAACATTAAGGACAATGTGTTCACAAACTAAATTTTTGCACAATTTTCATTAATTTCTGGGGACTCACACAACGGGTTAAGCCCAAATTTGCACAGGTTTGTTATTTCGTGTTTGTATAAATGGCTGATCACACAGCACATTAACACTATCTGCACCTATTTTTTCAGCTCTACCAATCCTGTATAACACCTTAAACTAACGTTTGGTCACACACCCTCGTCAGTGACAGTGAAAACACTGTTCATATGGTTTGCATGGGGTGACCACCGACATCTGTTCTATTTATAAAAATAGAAATGTTTAGGTAATCTGGGGGTTGTATTCCAAACTTCTTGCACTTATGAATAGGATTGTACACAACCAGGTTGTATGCCAACTTGCAAATACATGTACATGCAGTTGGTTATTCTTTATGATGTGGGTTGCCCAAATTATGAGACAATTATGAGGGAGATTAGTAATAATAATAATAAGACTTGTAATGCGCACGTATCCACCCAACAATGAAAAAGTTGTTCAGTGTGTGTCATATTTTTTTTTTTACTGAGTGACGATTATGTGATGGAACAAATTTTCTAAAAATTTTTGACCAATTTTGCAGGGCTCAAATTTTGGGGAAATCCACAAGACCACAAAGCTTTACTTGGTAGCTCAATATAGTCACTGGACCAGAACTTTTACGAGACCAGAGTTGATTTTTTTTTTAACTTTTGCACTGTTTTTTTAACAAGCAGTGAGAGAAGATTTAAAAAGAAGTTTTCTTCAAATCAATACACCAGACAGTTAGTAAACATTTGAACAAAAGCACAAGACAAGAGGGCGTGTTCAATGATGAGTTTACTGGCCCGATTTTAAAATCACTACACTAGCCTCGGACCTATTGACAACAAGGTTTTTAAACATTGTTGTCCATAGGTCAATCAAATGATTGTCCACACGGAGATTCTTCTTAAAATAATAGTAATACCAAAACGAAATTGCACAAATTAAGGATCTCGACAGTAAGGCAATGGTACTGGTAAGTGACAAATGGGGGGGGGGGGGGGATTTCATCCAAAAAGTGTGAGTTTCTATTCTAAAAATCATCACACTTCCTGATTATGACTATTTCTATAAGGCCATAAGGCCAAGAAGCAATGGGTGTCTGACAATGAATCAGCACTATTTACAGGGTTCCTACGTACAAGAAAAATAAGTTTGTTTTTAATATAAAAAAATTAAAAAGGAAGTTAAGTTTTAAAACTTTCACAATGACGAAGTGCTTAAAGTCACCTGGAAATAGATTTGTTTTTCTTTCAAACATAAGAGTATATGCTTACGAACAATAAAACAATTTTTTTAGTAATTGTTTGTCACGATTTATATGTATAAAAAATATATAAAGTTGTTTGGGGGGCTGACTCCGCCTACCCCTTTTGTGACGTCAATCGAGGCAGACTTTGCCTGCAATGCGTATAGTAAACACACGTGCAAAGTACATGTACGTCCAAGTCGTGAGTTGGTACATTTCAAAAAGTGTTTTTCTGCATTCAGCAGCAATGCACCTGGTCGGCATTGCCGGAAAAAAACAAAAATTTTTTGTTGTTGAAACGTACAAACTCACGACTTGGTCCGTACATGTACTTTGCAATTGTGTTTACTCTACACATTACAGGCAAAGTCTGCCTCGATTGACGCCACGAACAGCGCCCTCTCGGGTCGGGGTCTACTCTTAAACTTGTAAATAACATAAGAACTGATTTTTTAAAACCTTAGTTAACTGTTTATTCACATTCCACTCATCAAAACACATATATTAGTGACAAAAGCTTTATTTTGAAAAAATACCACTTCCAGGTGACTTTAACTTTAGTTGTTTTTTCAATTATTTAAAACCACAGGGAGTAAACTAACTTACTTACTTACAGTGAAAGTAAACTAATAATAATACGGACATTTATATTGCTCTATAAACTGCGCATTATAAGGAATACAAAAAAATGCAGAGAACAAATTAAAAAAACAAATACACCAACAGAGCAAGAATGAAGTAAATGGGTGAAGTAAACAAATGGGTTTCTAACTTAGATTCCAAACAAATGAGCCAAGGCAAGTAGCTTCGGAAAATTTTCCATATCCTGCCACTACTTTTTCACTCCTTTTTGTCAAAAGAAATGTCTCCTTTCACTTTCAGTAAATTAGACACACATTTATTTTATACTAATTTAAAAAGTGGTGGCATGATACGGAAATTTTCCCAAAGTTTCATTTAATTTTTAAACATGTTGTCACGTTTGATGTTTCAATTGTTTGTAGTAGAAAGTACGTAATCATATTTTATAATTTTGCTAAATTAATTATCACAACACAAAAGACACAACACACTTGTCAACAGTTCAATCAGCTAGTTATCAATATCCATTCACTGGTTCATCTGAATCTCACCTAACGGGCTGAGCTCTCACCGAAACCCCGCCAGCCCGAGACGAGGAAGCGGGCCGTTTGCTTGGGGACTGCTGGTAAGCCATCCCTACACCCCGGCCGGGTCACAAGCCGTGAAGCAAGCCTTGCCCAAACTCAGCGACGACGAAAGTCGAACGAAGGTCACAACAGCTGATCGTCATGAACGTACGTAATCACAACGAGAGAGATTCTCCGCCCCGTTCAATCACGAATTGCATGAATAGAAAGAGCTGGAATCTCACTTCCTGCAGTCCCTCCAGTATGAGAACCCCCTTTTCATAGCATTATGCTTGTTTTCAGCAGGCCTTTCTCGTTAAAAAATATCATACCACCTTTAAAAATGCAGACGTTATTCGTTACCGACTTCGGTCAGCAAGATAGCAAAATGACGTTTGTTATTATTTTCCTTTTGGCTCCAAATTTATTATCTTAAACATTGCCTACAGTCTAATTTTATACTAAATAACTAAGAAAATACATTTAAAAATATAATTTTAATGTAATCAACCATTTTTAGAACTTAATATAAACTAAAATTGTATTGTTTCGAGTAACCTTTACAAATTAACATACATTGACTGAAAGAGCCATGTTTGACCTCAAAAAAGATGTGGGTTGTGGACACAACTGGTTCCCGACATTCTTTTGTTGCATAACTAAAGCTATTGTTATTGACCAGCGAAAACTACCAGAGTGAGAGTGACGTCATTTATTGACAAAAACACCCACAGAACAAGATGTCTTACGGAAAACGTCCGAAAAACCCTTTCGATGATGATGATAAAGACTTCGTTTTTGTGCCGTCTGGATCATCTCGATCCGGAGGGAATAAATATGGCGATTTTGGTTATGAAGAGGAGGAAAATGACCAATACGGGGACCCAAATGCCGGTGCAATGTCCATACAAAGTCAAATTGAAGAAAGACAACAAAATATGTTGCAGAGCACACAACGTTCATTGGGTTTGGTGTACGAGTCGGAAGATGCAGGAAATGAAACAGCTCACGTGAGTATTTAACTATGTATGAATGATTGGGTTCTGTCATAATCATGAGTCAGTAGTGGAGTCGTGTGATACCAATTGTTGCACTGAGAATGTTTGTTTTTGACATTAATTTCTCAACAGAATGTTTTTGTTTTCAATGTTGCCATTTATTTAATGCTGAAACTGAATATAAAACAAAAATACAATAACTTTCAAAACAAAAATTATATTATAATAATATAATATAACACATTCAATTATTATAACACTTAGCGCATTCGGAAAGCCAAAAAACCAAAATGAGCATGCCCTGCCATGCTTGTAAACAATTTTAAAAATTAAGTTCTGCAATCCCACAATACACCATATGTGAAGAATTGCCGGATAACTTTCCGTATGGCGCCACCACTTTTTCACTCATTTTTACAAAAAAGGGATATATCATTGAGGTAAATTAGATACTGTATTATTTCATGTCGAATGAAAAAGTGGTGGCGCCATGCGGAAACTTTTCCAAATTGACATTAGGTCTATATAGCCTACTGAAAATAAAACGAGTTGACTAAGGATTATTAATTTTTTAGTCGCTCTCTAATTTTTCTTTGTAAAGTGGACGAAAAAGGCAGGTAACTTTTTTCGTCCAATTTTGTATCTTGTTTAAACATCAAACTCAAAATGATTCTATGCAAAGAAAATACTGTCATTCAAGTCAAACTATTGTCAGAAATAATTTTCCTGGCAAGAGACTGGAACCCATACTCCACTGTATCCCATACTCCACTAAAAGTGGTCATTTCTCTAGGGTTCCATGGAGTGGTTACATGGGTGGTTTCAGGTGCTTAGAAAAAGTTACAGTCGATAGACAAACTGCGACAGACTTATCGCCTTTCCTGATATAAACATCCTATAATATTAAGCTTATAATCTGTTTCATTCGGCCAGGAATTGTTACGACAAGGAGAACAACTTCAGAATATTGACAAGAAATTAGACACAATCAATAAGGATCTAGACGCCTCCAAAAGGCATGTGACATCTCTCCGCAGCGTCTTCGGAGGCGTTGTAAACTATTTCCAGGGGAAGAAAGCCGCTAAAGAGGAGGCTGCCGAACAGCAGAGAGCTCCAAGTAAACTTCAGAAAATGGTCAATGACCGATCAGATTCGAGTTCTAGCAGAATGGACGAGCAAGAGCATCCTGCAATGCGACTGAAAAATCCAAAAGTCACAAACTATTACAGTAAATACGATACCTCTGGCTTTGAAGAGACACCCTCATCTTCCTCAAGGGATTATAGTCAAAAGTCGAGGACGCAAGCGTTTGATTCACAGCTGGATGATAATTTAGGTGAGTTGTTGTTCAAGCTTTTTTATTCAAAGACAGAAAAGAAGATGAAGAGATGACATCTGGCAGGATCAACACAGACCAGAATTGCAAGAAATTGCAAGAAATATAAATGAATGGCATTTACATAAGGAGGGCTACATCATACACTGGATGAACACCGCCTAAATGATGATAAAAAAGTTCAAGCTTGGTTCTTTCCTTTCAGGAACTTGTGATCTTTAAAGTCAATATGAATGTGTAAAAGCAAGTTTGTAAAAACCTGTTTAAGTTGAGTTTAGAAAAAGTCCCATCCCCTGAAGAGGATCTTCTGACCGACCCATAGAGTAAATCAGGAGGTCGTTGGTTCACATCCAGCTCTAGTCAATTGTTGTTGTTTAATACCACCTCAAAGTGATTGAAGAATAAATAATTCATCATGTTAGTGTTTGACTGATACTCAGATATAATTATTTAATTAGTTTCAATGAAAAGTGTTTCTCTATTTTGAAACAAGTTGCAATTGATTTCCTTTTTTATCTTCTACCGAAACAGATGAATTGGCCGCAGGACTTGGTCGACTCAAAAACCTTGGTCTTGGTCTGGGAGATGAGATTGTTAGACAGAATGATGACATTGACCGCATCACTCACAAAACAGGAAATGTGGACACTCGTATTGCAGGCGTCAATAAAGACGTCAACAAGATCTTATACAGATGAAAACTAGCCGATAGTGTTGATGGAGCTTCCTCCTCTGCCTCCCAGTGTCAGAGAGAAAAACAACAGACTGAGACAACTAGGGACATGAGTTCACATCTATGAGCTTAAGTTTGATTGTGCACCATGGTCAAACTAAAGGTTGACCATTTTGACAACCCCAGGCTGGTCGAACATTGGTTGACTACTGTGGTCGACCATTTGGAACCAGGGGTCGATTTCACAAAGAGTTAGGACTAGTCCTACACAATGTAACTTAGGACTAGTCCTAGGAGATATAAAAAACCTATGGGTAGTCCTTAGTTAGGACGAGTAACTCTTCCCAACTCGAGATAAGACTAGTCTTAACTCTTTGTGAAATCCACCCCTGGCTGTGACCATGCTTTTTTCTGTGGTCCAGATATCATGTTCAATGCTAGCCCTATATAGTACTCTTTCTCTGTACACAGATACAGAGTCCTAACTATAAAGACCCGTTTCTGGGGCGGAAAATTTTCAAAGTTTCATAACTCAAATCTTACCTGCAACAAGCCACTAATTTCAACAGATTCACATTCCATGGCGGCATACATTTTTCTGCGGTGGGTTTTGGTCGTAATATATTCTTCACAAATCCGTCATTTTCGTGAAATAATGCAGCTCCCATTGTTAAAAAATTCACGTTTTGATCGTTTTCTCACAGTGTTGTCTGCTGCCGTGCGTACATCTTGACTGCACAGCGTTTAACACACAAACGCAATGCAAGATTTGCGCGTCGTGCGTACACACGGCAGACTGTGAGAGCACGGACACAAATTTGAATTTCTTAACGTTGGGAGCTGCATTATTTCATGAAAATGACGGATTTTTGAAGAATATATGACGATCAAAACCCACCCAGAAAAACATATGCTGCCATGGAATGTGAATCTGTTGAAATTAGTGGTTTCTTGCAGGTAAGATTTGAGTTAAGAAGCTTTGAAAAATTTCCGCCCCAGAAATGGACCCTGATATCCAGGACGTCACTGTAGTACAATACGAAAGTGTAAGGCCGCCAGGGCTAGTTCAATGCTAACATGTGTAAAGCACAGAGGGGAACCAGTGACACCTATAGCGGAAACACAGGCAATGGAAGTGTTAAATACTGTGGAACCGATTGGTTGACATGACTTCCCAATAAGTCGTTCGAGTGAGTGCGTCACTACGCATGTACGTTGCAGGTCAGTAGTCAACTAGATGTGCGCACTCAAACTTGCTCTAGGTTGTAGCTATTAATTTGTGTGTGGAGCTATTGTGTAAGGTATTTGTCCCCTGAATTGTACATGCATTAACATTCACCACTTATTCTCATCTTTAATAATATAAAACATTCAACCATACAATTTTTGGTGCAGTTTCAAGGGTTAAATTTACTGTGTAAAATGCAATATGGATTTTGTTGAACTCGGGAAGTTTTCCCTAGGGTAAAAAGGAAGATGTAGAATCGTGTTCATTCCTTTAACCTTTCGATTTAAATGCTTTTTGTGCAACCCTATTTTCATTAAACAATCAAATTGAGTCAAAGTGACAGGAAAGTATAGTGATAACTGAAATTTTTGTTGAGAATAGCTGACAAAATGTATTGTAGCAGTAAATCCAGCAATAATGTGTGCTTGCTTAAAATTACCAAAATGTCGCAAACTAAATTGCCCTGTAAGTTTACATAAAATCTGTACACTGTTTCTTGTGGACAGTATTTTTTTTTAAGTGGTATCAGGCTATCATCGCCAGAAAACCCAAAGATTCATTCATAAAATGTGAGCAAACTTGAACTTCAACCTTTGGACATTTTGCTGCTGCATTGGGTCTTGATGTTTTTATAATTTTGACTTCAGGGTCGGTCTTACTTTGGGAATGACTTAAAAGATTTAAAATACCATGAAAGTTCGTTGCTGTTTTCTTAATAAGTAGACGCGATGTTGATTTTTGTTGTATCTTTTTTGAAAATGTTGCCTATAATTCAGCTTTAAGTTGACAACAAAGACATACCCTTACCTCTGGTGCTCACGGCAAAAGTTTGCTTTTAACTGAAATTTATCGATATACTTTGAGGGAACCAGTACCAAACACAAGTTTCTTAAAAGGCTTATGGTGATTAATTTCAACTAGATTGTAAATCTTGTTTTCGTTTTGTTTAATTCTTGATCGGGGGTCAGTGCTTTGAAATTTGCTAAGACAAATGGATTAAAGGAACACATTGCCTTGGATCGGACGAGTTGGTCTATAACAAGCGTTTGTAACCATTTTTTATAAAATGCATATGGTTGGAAAGATGTTTTAAAAGTTTGCTTCGAAATTGCGTTGTGTTCCTGTTACTGTGCGAACTTACACGGTCTGCCATTTATGTGAGTCAAAAATTTGACTCCCATAAATGGAAGACCGTTTTAGTCGACGAGATTAGATGAAAACCGTGCAATTTCGAGGCATGTTTGTTTGGATCAGTGTATTCTACTTTAACAACATCTTTCTACCCATATGCATTTTATAAAAAACGGGTACAAACGTTTTTCAAAGACCAACTCGACCGATCCAAGGCAACGTGTTCAACAAAAATACTTAAAATCTTTAAACCACAGAGGAATCAGCAGGGCCTTATTTCATAAAGATTGTATGCACAAAAACATTCTAAGCACAGACAAAATATTGCTTAGCAAGCAAAAACTTACAAGCCAAAATTCCACTAAGTTTACTGGTGCCCCACCCCACTCTGTTTTTGCTAAGTATAGACTTGATCTGTGGTTTGAACTAGACTAAGGGAGCATCTTAAAAGTGGGTACATATCTGGGAGAGAAAACACGTTCCTGTTGGCATACATCCGAATTCCATCCAGTGAACCAGTCTTCTAGACTACGACATTGTGCCGAACTTCAGGAACAACCTTATTCAAGTGAATAATCAATTTAACTGTTCCCAAGGTACATTCATGCAGTCCAATGGACCGACCATGTTATTGTACACATGCCGGAATACATTCTTGAGATGCTCCCTAAACTGCCAGCTTTATATTATTCCCCCCCCCCCCCACATTTTCAAAGGGAACTTGGGAAGGCACAACTCTTTATACATTTAAG
The DNA here is from genome assembly GCF_902459465.1 of Asterias rubens. Taxonomy (NCBI): domain Eukaryota; kingdom Metazoa; phylum Echinodermata; class Asteroidea; order Forcipulatida; family Asteriidae; genus Asterias; species Asterias rubens. Next base: position 3,106,509 of record NC_047066.1, on the reverse strand, counting down.
ATTTTTCCAGATTTTGTCATATCAAGGGTAAATAACTTAATCCAACAATTTCTGATGAATACAAAGTGCCAACTAAAGATGGTTCTACGAGAAAATGAGCTTCCTAAATGAGTGTTGAATGTAAAATCAGAAGGGTTGTAAATTTCCTTTTATGTCCAAAGACTGATTATGTACAATATGTTGAATTTTGAAAAGAGTTGTGGTTAAATGGGCTCAGAATTTTTAAGTCTTAGCAGTATTAAAATTAAAATTGAATATAAATACTTTAATAACTGATAATTAATTACTAAATCTACGAATGATTAAAGCCATTGGACACTTCCAGTAAACAGTATTGTCCACGGCCCACACTTCGTGAATCACCACTTATATATAAAATGACAAACCTGTGCAAATTTAGGCTCAATCAGTCATCGGAGTCGGGAGAAAAAAACGGGAAAACCCACCCTTGTTTCTGCACGTTTCGCTGTATCATGACATGTGTTTAAAATAAATCCGTAAATCTCTATATCGAGAATTGATATTGTTTTATTGTTTTCTCAAAAAGGAAAGCATTTCAAGATATTATTTCAAGATATATATTATTGGTATATTATTTCAAGAGAAGTCTTTCACCATCGCCTTCTGTAAACCCTGTAAGTTATTTGTAAATCTGTGAACTTAAAAAAAAACAATTCTATTCCGAAAGTGTCCAATGGCTTTAAAAGGTTGGATTGTACTAATATTAACCTCAGACTAACTCATTAAATTGTGGATAATACTTTGTGCAGCAGGGGCTCACTTTCATAGAGTTGGATAAGATTATCGTTCAAAATCGAGTCAATTTGTTTGTTCAACCCATTATTTTCCCCTCTGGTTTATTATTTTATATCTTAAATTGCATTACATCATTTTACAGTATAAAATAAACTTCATGAAATCATCATAAAACTTTAAAACTCTACACAGAAACTAAAGCACTTTGCATACTAATTATGTGTTTTATTAAATTGTAGTAATAAAATACTGCACACAATGTACAATAGCAAAGCTTTTCAGTGAGTTAGTTAATTGGAGAGTAAGGAGTTGCATATCACACAACACCACATAAATCAATCAACAATAATCAATGGCTAGCAAAATTTCTTTCTGATAAAAGATGAAAGTTCTTTTCCTAATTAATGGTGAATAATGTCAAACTAAAAAGGCTGTCATAAATATTCTCTACAGAATGTGTATTAAAGAAAGCACTATTAATGCAAACAATATTCTGCATTGGTACAATTTTCATTGATCATTTCTGAAACTAATACATTGGGAAATACTGATCATTGTTGTCTTATCTACAAAAAAGTTGTTAATCTTCCGAGGATGAAAGCAGAATGTTGAAATTGGTTACATAATACTTTGCCTAGGCCAGTCCAGCAACTTCAGTATCCCATGCTGCCCTCGTGCGTTCGGGGCGTACCTCCCATAAACTTCTAATTTATTCTCAGGTATAGCAGATTGCCACCCTATTTCAGCCGATGTTGTCTTGGGAAACGCCGGGAAGGGGCGTTGCACCCTTTCAGGTACACCTTCGGGAGACCCAGTGCTGATAGTAGGGAGTCTAGCCCGGTGGTGTGAGTCGTGGTACGGGTGCACAGGCGAGCAGGACATGGGGCTACTGCCCAAGATCGACGGTAGGCGAGTTGAGGAAAACCCCGGGGTTGATCTTCGCGAGGATGATGATGCCGTGGATTGATCGCTACCGACGGATGGACACCGGGTAGGATAGAGGGAGTCACCGGCTTCTGGTGTGAGACGCTCGCCGATCATTCGACGGTTCAGACGGGTGTATTCACGGGTCATGAGACCCCATTGCTCCGGCCATTTACGGAGCGACTGAAGCTCGTGACGAACGTGATCTTTCCTTTTGAAGTGAGATTGTTGATGGAGTTATAACGATAACAATAATAAATCCGGGGAAAATAAAACAAATGATGCCTGTGTACTGTGTAATCATGGAGGGTGTCATTATTTCCGATCCTAGTTTCAGGAAAATGGGTATTCCGATACCCTTTTCGTTATTGGTAATTAGGCCTAAGCACAGATTAAAGACAGTGGACACTATTGGTAATTACTCAAAATAATTATTGGCACAAAACCTTTCTTGGTGACGAGTAATGGGGAGAGGTTGATGGTATAAAACATTGTGAGAAAAGGTTCCCTCTGAAGTGCCATAGTTTTCGAGAAAGAAGTAATTTTTCCCGAACTTGATTTCGAGACCTCAGATTTAGAACTTGAGGCTTGAAATCAACCATCTAAACGCACACAACTTCGTGTGACATGGGTGTTTTTTTCTTTCATTATTATCTCGCAAGTTCGAAGACCGATTGAGCTCAAATTTTCACAGGTTTGTTATTTTATGCATATGTTGAGATACACCAACTGTGAAGGCTAGTCTTTGACAATTACCAGTAGTGTCCACTACTTTTAAGCACAGATTATGCAATAAATTACTGATTTTTTTTTTCTGGAAAGGGTAACCTCCACCAATACAAAGAAATAATAGCAAATCGGTGCGTCAAGAAACTTTTAAAATTATGCCACTGTCGAGATGGATAGATTAAAGCCATTGGACACTTTCGGTAAACAGTATTGTCCCACACTAGGCCCACACTTCGTGTATCACAACTTATAGGCCTAATATATAAAATAACAAAAATTTAGGCTCATCAATCAGACATCGGAATCGGGAGAAAATAACGGGAAAACCCACCCTTGTTTCCGCACGTTTCGCCGTGTCATGACGTGTTTTAAATAAATCCGAAAATCTCGATATCGAGAATTGGTACTGTTGTAATGTTTTCTCAAAAGGTAAAGCATTTCATGGAATAATATTTCAAGAGAAGTCTTTCACCATTACCTTCTGTAAACCCTGTAAGTTATTTGTAAATCTGTGGGAAAAAATTATTTTCCGAAAGTGTCCAATGGGAAGGGAAAATAAATTGTCTTCATCTGAATCCTCCAGATCCATGACTATACAACCGGCCGTTCCGACCATTCTAAGCAAATTGTTGTGGTCAGCAGCTTTATGAAATTAGGCCCTTACGGTGCCTCAAGATTACTTACCATATTTCATCATTATGAACAAAATTAAGATGGGTCCCAATTTTCCTCGTGGTTGCCATAGTTGATGGTTGAGTATTGTTGTCTGCACACTAAATTTCTCACTTTGTACAGTTTTGCGTCAGATTGCATAGCGCACTGTAGCTCTAGCAACAACCGAGAACCAGCAAACAAAGGAAACCATTGTTCGGCGAACAATTACATTCATTGTTACTGTTCCAAAAATAGACACCTTGCACAACGCGCAACGCACTTCCACGCACCCACCATCCTAGACTTGAATCAAGTCCCGTTCTCGTGTGCGGTCAAAATGATCGTGGAGTCCCGCCCGCGTGCGGAACAGGTTGGGGAATGCAGAGCATCACAAAACAATAGTTTTTTTGAGATTGGAACGGGATTGAGTCAAGTCTATACCACCATCCATACATGCAGTCTGCCCCTGCCATTTTTTTTGTCACTCCAAAAAATTGCACAAAAGGCGCGTTGGTCGGAGGTGCGTAATGCTAGTGCTGTGTGCAAAGGCCTATAGGGGTTGGTTCGGACTTGGACGAAGTGGCCGTTCTGCCTGGCGCCGGAGATTCGATCCCCATTGGCGAAACGTCACTACAAACTTCTTCTGAGCGCCCTCCTCCGGCCCGGGGACCAACTCGAATCTCCGGGGGACAGAACTGGGATCTATACCATGTTGAACCCCTTTGCAAGACAAAGTTGTGAGAGGGAACACAGGTTTCAAGGCAAGACCAAAACGCCAAAGAACCCAATATCGGCGGCACCTCTGTGACCTCACAGTTTTTTCGGGTGATTAACAGCTATACTGATGCTTTATAATCCGTAAGGTTAGTATTACGAAAATGTTGCTGTCAATAACGCCGACAACACAAGCGAGGCTGTGCCCCCCCCCCCCCAACTCGCTCACAAATTCTGTGCACACGATCCAAAGACGCCCGATCCAAAAGGCACGTGTCCCTCAGGTGAAATTGAGTCATTTTTATCAGGCCTGGTCCGAGATACGGACCGAGATACGGATTTTTAAATAAATCATTATTCCTGGTTAGGATTCCCTCGGATGTAGAAATATACCTCTGTGGTTTCTTGGTACCTTACGACGAATGACAAAAGCGCACTTGATTCAAAAGGCATCCAACAGGGCGTGACAAATTAATACCCGGTGTGTATGTGACATCACAGAACAGCGCCCTCGTCCCGTACTATACGTTAACACCCATTTTCAATTATGGGGGATGGACTAAAAATTGTCAGAAAATATTTCAAAAATCAAAGTGACCCTTTTGTGTAGGAAAACGTCAGGTTTATTATCTACAGAGTAGTACAAACACGAATTTTATTAATTTTATTTCCATGATGATGAAAATTATCAATGGCCATTGATGAATCATCGCCGATGGAAATTTACTGCTGCTCAAAATGTCCCGTGTTTTGCAATGTACTCCTACTTGCGTAACCCACTACACATTGTTGATGTATGTACATGTGTAAATTAATGCATTTCAGTACAATGTACACAAACCCAACGCGTCCCACCCTTTACCACGTGACCATTCTGGTTTCAATTCCCACGAATCTTTGAAGTAATATTGTAAGTTATTTACCTTGTCCACATCTTATACCACAAATTAATGTTGCAAGAATTTCTAAGTTATAATGGAAAGCTAAAATCTGTGTGCTGAACAATTAGAATTTAAGCAGTAAATAAAATAACTGAAGAATCTGTGATTCCCTGAACGCGCGTAGGAAACTAATTTGGTGGGTGCTATCGGCCATCTTTCTTGTTGTGGAAATTTTTGTGCAGTAACTACAGGAGAGTTGATTACGTGCGTACGCCAACACACCACACCGTACACACACATCAAAATACACACGACCAAAATAGTTGCCATTTGTAGGCTGTGGCTGCTGTTGCCGTGTGTTAAAAACGTTGTTTTCTTCAGCCTTCACGAAGCAGCACCATGGGGAATGTAAACACCGTAGGGCCTAATGAGGCTATGGTTGTTTCAGGTATGTTTTTTTCTGCATTATACCTGCTTTTGGTAGATATTTTCAGCTCGGTTCAATCAGTGTTTTGACAAATTTAATTAAGTTCGATCTATCCATCGCTAGGCCGTATTGAACCCGACACTACGCTTGTGTTGGGCACCACACACTTTACTTTGCCTTATCATTATCAGTAAAATTTCCACATTTTTAGATATGTTTAGATAAGTAGCAGTACTAGTTGAGTAGATGTAGATGTATATGTTTTCACTTTGTACTTTGGTTAACAACTTGTTGTATTTCTTTTGTTTTGATCACCCCAGTCCCCACTCCATCCAATCCAAGCCATTTCTGGTTAAAGTGTTTAGGAAACCTCACCCACATCCATCCCCATCATCACGTTGCAGTCTATGGCTTGTAACTGCAGTGCAGTGGCAAAAAAGGCCATTAAATCAACTGTTTTAATAATAATGGGATAACTTTCCGTATGGCGCCACCACTTTTTCACTCATTTTTACAAAAAGGGATATATCAATCAGGTAAATTAGATACTATATTATTTTATTTCGAATGAAAAAGTGGTGGCGCCATACGGAAACTTTTCCTAATAATATTTCTATTTTACCAGCAGATCCATTTTTATTCATTTATTAATTATTACTTTGTTATTATTTTTTATTAACTTGTTTATTATTAATGGAAAATTTTCCGTATGGCGCCACCACTTTATCATTTGATATGAAATAATAAAGTTTCTAATTTACCTCAATGAGATATCCCTTTTTGTAAAAATGAGTGAAAAAGTGGTGGCGCCATACCGAAAGTTATCCGAACCATTCATTTGTGCGTTGTTTAAGTCTCATTATTATGGGGACAAGGGTTCTGAGAGTGGAGGCCCTGCAGACCCGCCACCACTCTGCTCTGGTAACATGGATCAGGTTTTAGACTATGTAACTTTGGTGTTGGATTTTGTGTTGAAGAATCCATAAATAACCATACACGTAGGTGGTTTTAATTTAAGATTCTTAAAAATTTTTGCCGATTTGACCAGAAATGTTAGATCAAAAAGGAAATAGCTATTTCTACAGATTCAAGAAAGTTGTGTTCTTTTTTAAGCTAATTGCATAAAATTATTAACTAATAAGAAATTGTACTTACATTGTAATGAAAAAAAATTATGATGAGTCATTGTTGCGATCCCACTCACTCTGCCCTCACAATTCTTTTCATAACTGTACAGAGAATAAATTCCATTGTTTCACTGCAAGACACTGTTGTAAACTTACTTGAACTTACTTGAATCCACCGACGCCATCACACATCATGGGAGGAGACAGTGGTCCTGGTTACTGGGGCAGACAGCTTAGATAAGCTTATAATGTAAAGCCCCCCAATGATATCTGTGTGAAGCGCTATATACAATTATTATAATTATTATTATTTAAGAATTTGTCAGATGTCCCTTGAAAGTGTTCACACTTGTCGGTGTAATTGCCTCTCTTCCAATTAGTTACCCCTCTCTGGCTAAACCAGAACTTCCTGAGATATTTATTGGTATCTTGTTTAATTCCTTGTCTAGGTGGATGTTGTGGAAGTGGATCCAAGAAGTACATCATCGGAGGATGGACGTGGGCGTGGTGGGCGGTATCAGATGTCCAAAAGTGAGTACACTGTCTTCAAGATGGTTCCCATGGAGAATGTAAATTGCTTATTGAGTGTGCACAGTTGCACTTCTGGGCCCAATTTCATAGCGTTGCTCAGCGGCTGATTTTGTGCTTCCTGTGCAATTTCTATTTCATAGTGCTGCTAACCGTAAGCACACAAAAAGGCATGCTAACCTTCCGGTGCTTATCGCACAAAAATAAATGACATCACAATGCAAATCCACGGTAAACACGCAATATGGCCACCCAATTTTTCTGCTAACCTGTGAAATACGCTAAGGCTGAGCAAATTTTTCTGCTGCAGTAAGCACACAAATTTGCTTACAGTTAAGCAGCGCTATGAAATTGGTCCCTGGTTGGCGAAATAAGGCGAACATTGCACCCTCTTGAGTGCAGTTGATAGAAAGTTTCCGTCTGCCTAGTGCCCATAGATAACAGAATAAGGCCGTGTCCGAATTGGTGGCTGCGGCTATGACCATTGCCAAGGGTGTTGCTAAGGGCGTCCTATACTTCAATGCATGACGACGCGGCGATCCGGCCGTAGCCGTAGCCGCCAATTCGGATACGGCCTAAGTGTGCTATATTTGAGTTTTAAAGAAAAACATCAACACTCAAATGTAACTCAAGAATTGAAATCATTTTCCAACACACTCCGTTAACTTTATTTTGTTTTTGAGCCATCAAAAAGGCTTATTTTTATTTTGAATTGGACATTTAAATCTTGGCGTTTTTTTGTAAAAATAACTTGAAAAACCCACCTCAATTACATAAACTCTCTCTATATTTGTATGATTCTTTAAAAGATTGTTTTTTTTGTCTTTCTAGGATCACCCTGGAGGTCATGACCCTCAACCCCAAGTGTGAAAATGTAGAGACATCGATGGGTGTGCCCCTCACAGTCACAGGCGTGGCCCAAGTCAAGGTCATGACAGAGGAGGGACTGTTAGCGACAGCTTGTGAACAGTTCTTGGGTCGTTCTACCAACGAGATTCGACAAGTGGTCTTACAAACTCTGGAAGGTCATCTGAGAGCTATCTTAGGTAGGTGTTTGGCTGGCTCGTTTTTTGTCTGGATTTGTTGGACAGATTTCATGAATTAACATCCATATTCTCCTTTTTCCTAAATTGAAGCTTTCTTGAAACACTTTGGCCCCAATCTCATGGCTCTGCTTACCGTCAGCAAAGAATCAGCGCTTACGGAAGCAGGAATTCCGTGCTTGTACATCAGGCGTATTTCTCAGGTTAGCAGGGAATTTTCGCTTCTGCACGTGCGTACTCCACATTACTAGGCATTCTACGCCTAAACAGCTAGTGCAGAGATTCGGCGCTTGCTTGTAAGCGAAAATGGTGATCGTAAGCGCCGAATTCGGCGGTAAGGAGAGCCATGAATTTGGGCCCTGATCTGACCAGACAAAAAAAAAAAAATCTTAAAAAATTACTTAACGCAATGATGCAGTGGGCCTTGGAATCCTTGCACAGACCTGGGTCCAATTTCATTAAGCTGTTAAGCAGCCGATTTTGTGTTTACTGCGCGAGTTTCCATTTCAAAGCGCTGCAATGGAATTTTATTTTAAGATTTATAGGAAGAGTTTGTACAGTTTTCAAGATAATTCCATTATTGTGTAATCTTATTAATTGTTTGATTATTTGTTATTTTTTTACACTACCATCAAGTCATTGTAAACACTGCTTGTTGTAAACTAACTTTAGCATCCTAACATTTAAAGGAAGCAGAAATATTGAAATACAAACACATTTATTCCTCATGACTTTCCGACGGATTTGTTTAGGTGAAAACAAGTTCCTATAAACACTGGTTGCAACGTACAGCCTGTAACTTCCTGTGTTTATGTATAGAGGAGAAAGAACTGTTGACAAATGAAATACAATATTCCTAGATGGTTTCCGGCAGGATATGTCAAGGTAGTAACAAGTTCTCATTCATAAGCGCTGACTGCAAACCTGGAACTAAAGATCTGCAGATAAAGGATAGAAACATAAATGAAGGAAAAAAAGCACACTGTGCATTCATCATATGAATTCCCTGATGATATTGTATGCGCTCTCGAACAGGCTGGTAAATTATAATTATTAAATTATTATTTTTATATAGGCATAGGCCTACTGTATCAGTATTATCAAGTTCAGTGTAATAGCCATGCTGGGCGTTGCTGGGCGGTGCTGGGCGGTGCTGGGCGGTGCTGGGCGGTGCTGGGCGGGCCTGCCCAGGACATCCAATGTTTACCCAGCACTCTGAGCAACATACATTGTCCCACCAAGCACAGACTTCAAAATTCTGTCCACTGAGCATTGATCTGAGACATAGTTAAAATGGTATCAAATGTCACAGAGAAATAACACAGTCAAAAGGCCAATCAACTGATTGCATGTCCCCATAACATGAACAGTTTGGAAACCTGGCCCCACTTTAGCAATAATGGCCCTAGATAATTAAACTTGAATGTTTTTTGTTGATCCGCTCGCCCTTTCTGACCACCACTAAAATTTGTCGAGCTATAACCCTGGTTCCCATAAACACTGGTTCCAAGCTACATGTACACGTATAACTTCTGAAATAAAGGAAAAAGAAATATTGAATTAGGTAAAACAGTGTGAGAAGTTGGTGTTCACTGCCTATGAACAGGTTGGTGGCCAGTGTTAATTACATGTAACAGCGGCCAGCCACCAACCAAGGTCATTTTTATTATCATTATTATGATTACTATCAGTGTTATCAAGTTATCATAAATAATGGTTATCAAAATATAATTCTCTGTAAATAAATGAACAAGATATCTTCCATGTAGGTTCATAAAACAATTTGTTGTGAAGGTAAAGCTGCTTTATTGGCAAAACTATAAAGAAAGATACATTAAAAGTCACATATGAAAGTTTAGACAGAATACACTGTTTGATTGCTAAGAAAACAGCAAAAATCTGTCACGATATTTTCACAAGATCATTGAGTCCACTCTTGTTTAGTGAGGTGACAGCGGGTAACCAATCTCATCTATGGCCACAGCATGCCGCTCTCACCCAAAATCACCATTATGGTGCTGCACACAGAAAAACATGATCTTGGCAAAAGGGGGTTGTGCATTCAACACTGCACGAGGACCAACATTTTGTCAACCTTTTCTCATTATACACTGTGAGAATGGCCTGTCTTGGGTCAATGAGAGAGTTGCAATAACTTGGGATAAAGCAGTTTTGTGTAAAAAAACGCGTTGGAGAATACAGGGTGCCAGACTAGTTTGCTTTTTGGGTTGTCCAGCAATCATGCGACCAAAGAAAACCGGTCTCTCTATGTTGCAACTCTCTCATTACACAGCTCTGGTGACAAGAACCATAAAGCACCCTTACTGAGGTAAATTGGCTGAGAGTTTTTGCGCGCCACATATATATGTGTGACCTCAGCAATTGTAGCTAAAGCAAGGGGTCTATAGACCTTATGCACATGACGTCATTTCAGTACGGCGCCCTCGCCTTGAGGTCAAAAGGAGGTTGTTCATTGGCCAGTCTATGTGCATTTTGATTGTTTCGTCACCGTTTGACCTCAAAGATGGCGGCTGGATGATGTCAATGCATAAGGTCCATTGGACACAGTGTGCAGGATTTGACATGATTGCCTGGTCGCTATAAGAGTTCATTATTTATAGATATTTAACGCTTTCCCTTCGCTAATCAGGTACGCTGACGGTAGAGGCAATCTTTCAGGACCGTGACCAATTCGCCCAGCTGGTACGAGAAGTAGCGTCCCCCGATGTTGGACGCATGGGTCTGGAGATTGAAAGCTTCACCATTAAGGATGTGTTCGATAGGGTGGACTACCTGGACTCTTTGGGTATCTCACAGACTGCCGTGGTCAAGAGAGATGCTGATATTGGTGTAGCTGAGGCTAACAGGGATGCTGGAATCAGGGTAAGCTTTCAGCTTGTAACTTATTTGATTTCAAGACATTTATTTCCATTGCAACAGATAATCAAAAAAATAATAACAAAGAACATTATTGAGGAGAATTGGAAATGGGGGCATAACCAGACAAGCCAAAGCTTGTGGTAGGCATGCCCAGGTAAACAAAACACAAATAGACTAACATGAACATTGACAAGTAGAGTGAGAGTAGGTACGATAGTTATAGCCTGATGTAAATTTAACATATCATATATATCGTTGCGATACCCGCTGCCAAAACATAGGATCCGAACTGCCTCTACCTACTGGTCAATCACGGTAGTCTAATTGGTAAGACACTGCTCTATAATTGCAAGGGTTGTGGGTTCGAATCCCACCCGAGTAATATGCCTGTGATATTTGTTCACAAGACTCGGGGGAAAGTACTGAGTATACAGTGCTAACACACAAGTGTATGGGTAAAAACCAAAATTAATATACTTTTTCCAGATGCAAGTTTCAGTTTATTCAATTCAATTAAAAAAACTTTAATCCTTTGCAGGCAATTACAACAGTAGACCTGCTCCATATACAAATATTAAGAGAAATATACAATATATACAATAATAAAAAAATATAAAGATTACTTGACAAAATGACAAAGCGGATATGTACAAATGGTTGCAACCATAAAAACATTATAAAATTGAACGTACAATATTAAGAACCACAAAACATAAAACATAAGCAGGTACACAGTGGTGAACCAGACCTCCAAATAGTTGACATCCCGCACACAAAAACAGTTGAAAACAAGTGCAAAACGTCAACCATTCAGAAGTCTGGTTGCCACTGGAACGAAAGAGAACTTAATTCTATTTGTTTGGCAACGGGGGAGGCCAAAACGTCGTCCTGAAGGAAGGATTGAAACAATTGTTTGAGTGCATAACAATCACTGGTTAAAATCGATTGTGCTTTTCTAAATACCTGTTGCTCACAGAACTGGGTATGATCTCTCTGTGGCTCTCCGATAATTTTAGACCAAAGTCTTGACAATTCTTCTCAAACTGTTTTTGTTCTTTACACTTAAGTTAAAATACCAGGAAATGAATGAAAAACACAACACACTTTCAATGAACGACTGATAAAAAAGACTAAGGATAGTTGTATCAACAGAGAAGGTCTTTAACTTTCGGAGATTGATGACATTTTTAAACAACTAAATCGGTGTTCTCGTCCCATCTGAGTTTGTCATCAAAAATAGTGCCCAGGTTCATTATATTTGGAAATTTAACATATTATACGTTAGTTTTGTTTGTTTGTTTGTTGATCTTTTCTGAATTACGGCTTTTTGTGATTGTCAGGCTCTCCCATATGGTCTATAAGCCATAGCCAAAAGATGTCACAGCCACACAGACACCTAATCCATTATACTGAAGAAGACATAGCCAAGATGCTTGATTGTTTGTTAGTTTGTTTGTATGGAGTGATGATCTTCCCGTCATGGGAACTCGACAAACTCCCACAAGGGGATATACACACCAAGCTGGCAACAGCCAATCTCTCTCATACAAACATTGTTTTAAAAGGCATTTGACACTATTGGTAATTACTCAAAATTATAGTTAGCATAAAAACTTACTTGGTATCAAGCAATGGAGAGCTGTTGATAGTATAAAACATTATAAGAAACTGCTCCCTCTGAAGTATAATGGAGTTTTTTGAGAAAGAGGTAATTTCTCACTCAATTTTTTTTTCCCCTGCAAATTTGATGACCAATTAAGTCAAAGTTTTCACAGATTTGTTTTTTTTATATATGATGGGACACACCAAGTGAGAAAACTACCAAATTGTGTTGTCAATGATTATGAGTTGCACAAATCAAAAAATTGTGTTGTCAATGATTATGAGTTGCACAAATCAAGAAATTGTGATTCAGTAACTAGACAACAATACTTTTTCTTGTCATTGTGAAAGCAGTGATAACCAAACATCTCCTTCTAATACCCTCCTTTTTTTAAATTTGAATAAAACAGGAGGCAGAATGTGAGAAGGTCATGATGGACACAAAGTACGACGCAGACACCAAAATTGCTGACTCGTCTCGTAAATTTGAGATGCATCAAGCAGGATATGAGGTAGAGGTCAACACAAAGGTAAGCACCAAACTATCGCTTAGAGAAAGATATCTTAGTTGATTTCAGAATCAATACCGAGGAGGAGAAATTTCACACTATTGCATGAATTTAGAGGTTTTTTTTATGTTCTGCCTGGTGAAAATAATTTTTTTTTTTTTACATCAAATATAAAGAAATATTGCTTGTTGTCAATTTATCAAGCAGGGAAGATACTGCTCCCAAATCCTCATTGGAATCTTTAACTCCAGAGATTACTAAGGGAAGCGAAGAGCAGCAAAGAGGTTTTAAACTCGTTCAAACAAGCTGAGGCTTGGTCCTTGGTTATTTTACTGAGACGGTTAAACTATCAAGAACTAAGCCTAATAACATACCACATTGGAAAGTAAAGATATCCGGACATGAACTTTACTTCGACCTCTTTATGTGAATGGAAGTAGGTCAAACCTGTGGCAGTTTGCGTCTGCTATCTGAATTTTTTTACGAGTCACTTGTGGCCACTAATGTCAAACCATACTGCCATTTGCAGCGGCTATGGGCATTTATGTACAAGTCACTTGTGGCCACTATGGTCTGTAATAAGGGGTGAATATAAAATACGTCTGTCTCCTGCCTCTAAGCAACAGTGTTTTTGCCTGATTTTTCTGATCACAGAAAGCCGAGGCCGAGTTGGCGTATGAGTTGGAAGCAGCCAAGGTCAAGCAGCTGATCCGTAGTGAGGAGATCGAGATCGACGTCGTAGAACGAAGAAAACTTATCGACATTGAAGAGAAGGAAATCGAGCGTAAGGAACGAGAGCTCATCGCCACTATCAAGCGACCCGCCGAGGCTGAATCATACAAAGTGGAAACCATTGCTTTGGGTGAAAGGTAAAAAATACTTTGATCATGTGCTTCACCTTCCATGCTGGTAGAATAATTCGTATTGGGAGACTTTTTGAAAGCTCTGCCACTAGAGGGCAGCAGACCTACCAGGTAAAGGTGCACAACTCCCATAGCAAACAGTGGTAAATGCTAAAAATTCAAAAACACTCAAAAAGTATTTAGAAGTCCCTCAGCCTCTTGAAAATTAATCAGATACATTGTCAGACATCTAAACTTCAGATTTCTTTTTAGTTTTTGGTAGGTCAGCAGTTTGGAATATTTTCTAATAACCATGAAAAAAAAAAACCCAAAAAACTCAGCACACCGCTTGTTATCCTTGGGGAACTTGTGTCTAAGCTTGGGCGATATCGATTTATTCTATTCACGATATATCGCCGACAATATATCGTGATATTCGATATAATCGCGATTAATTAAATTTGACATCATCAGTCTTCAAACTCCAAGTGAAAGTTGTAGAAGAGACAGTCATAGCATAAGAGAGGTGTTCTAATGACCTATTCTTCTGGTTTTGCTCCAAACCTATGGGGTGCAAGATGTATTAGCAAGCAAATACATCGCGTCATTAAATCGATATCGCGATATATCGCGATTATCGCGATATATCGCGATATATCGATATTTCGATTAAAACCAAATCCATCCGATATCGAAATCGTTTCCAAATTAATATCGCGATATTCGATAATATCGTGATATCGCCCAAGCTTACTTGTGTCCAGTACGTCCTGTTCCAGAACAGTTTGGTTTATACTGCACACCAAATGTTTGGCATTGTGTTATGAAAAACAAAATATTTGTTGACAAGTGCTGTCGGTGACCGTCACTCCCATGCTTCTCCTATTCCCAAATTATTGTCATTACCTGGTGAAGAGCGCCCTCTCTTGGTGATGAGCAGAAAGTCTAAAGTTTGCCATTGGAATACACAAAAGTATGTCATAGCTGAGTGGTTTAGAACATCAAATTTAAGCTCTGATGGTTAAGTCATCGGAGTGTGGGTTCGAATCCTGGTCTTGACAATTGTGTCCTTGAGCAAGATGCTTACTATAATTTCTTCTCTACAAATGGTACCTGCGAGGGTAGAGGTTGATATTCTGTATGAAAAAGCCTTTTGGAGTGCACGGCAGCTCAGGCTTGTATACCCCTCAGGGAGCTGAGAAAGATTAAAGGAATGTTATTGGCCCTATGACCAGGGCACTAATGTAAAGCGCATTGATTCGGATATTGTAAAAGGCACTATAAGAACTAATTATTTTTTTGAGATGTTAAATTTGCATCGGGGATAAAGAAAATTAATTTTGGTTTTTACCCATACACCGATGTGTGTAAGCACTGTATATTCAGTATTTTCCCAAGTCCTGTGAAAAAATATCACAGGCATGTTACTCGGGTGGGATTCGAACCCAATTATTTTGTCATTATTAATATCCACTCTATGGCATTCTGGATAATTGACGTACACACAGTTTCAGTAAATAACCACTACTTACTATAACAACTTTGGCCAATAAAAAAATTGTAACAATTGAGGTACGTTTCTCAACAATGGAAAGGTATATTGATTTGAATGAGAAAAAAACACATCATATCCGCACTATGATAACGGTCTATGAATTCATATGAATACTAAGAGTCCATGGAGTTATATATAAGAACTAGAGGGCGCACTGGTGATGCTTTGTGCACAAACGCCACAGGACCGCAAGATGACAAGCGCGCCATTCTGTACGAGCGAAGAATATGAAATACACGTTTGAGTTTTTTTTTATTGAATTCTCACGCGATGCTCTTTGTTCAACTTACAAAATGGCCGCACAAACACACGCTGTTTTGTCAACTTAGAAAATGGCCGCCTGCGCACATACCAGGGCGCGTATATAGGCCAGTGCGCCCTCTAATTCTTATAATAACTCTATGTAAGAGTCACATCATCTTCTCTGTTGTACAGAACAAAGACCGTGCTAGCAGCCAGAGGAGAGGCCGAGAAGATCAAGAAGGTCGGCCACGCTGAGGCGATATCCATCGAGGCTATCGGCAAGGCTGAGGCCGAGAGAATGAGGATGAAGGCTGCTGCTTACAAACAGTACGGAGACGCTGCTAAGATGAGTCTCGTCTTGGAGTCACTGCCTAAGGTAATGATCCAGTTTATTTTCACAAACACCTCTTAATAAAAGAAGGAGCAATTCAAAATTTTGATATATTTGAAGGCAATGCGCCTCTTCACATCAGGCTCCGTTCAGGCTCCAAATTCATAGAGATGCTTAAGCAGAAAATATTGCTTCAAGCTTTTTCTACTAAGCAGAATTGGGCAGGATACCAGTCACAAATTGTACATGTGACATGTTATACATGGTTCCCCATGTTACTAGGCATTCTTCGCTTACACAGCTTATCCAGAAGTTTTGTCTTATGAGTGAAAACAGGTGATTGGAAGCGCAGAATTTGGCGATAAGCAGAGCCATGACATTGTGCCCACATCCTGCTGGCTATTTACAAAGCCATTTTGTTTCTAGTCACTATGAAAATTAAGAGCAAAGACTGGTTTGTGATAGAGCTGTGTATTAAGAGAGTTGCAACATAAAGGGACTAGTTTTTCTTTAGTCCCCTGGTTGCTGTATGTCATTTTCAGTGCAAATGCAGCACAACCCTACTGGGCAGACTAGTCTTGCACCCTGTGTTCGCCAATAAGTTTTTTGGACACAAAAAATTGCTTCTAATCGCAACTTAGGCCACATAAAAACAAATTGTTGAGCGTCCTTTTTTTTTGCAGATGGGGGAGGGAGGGAGGTTTTTTTTATAGTTTAAAAAAAAAAGTTTTGTTGACATGCCAAATATGAAATCAAGAATAAAGAAATCATCACAATCACTATAAAACAGAGGATAGTTTTGTCAAACAAATTTAACTCCTAGATGACATTTTCTGTGAACTTTTTCAAACAAAGCACAGTGTAGCCCAAGTAAATATTTGAAGAATTGTTCTTGCTTTGCCAACATGAATAAAAACCTTCTTTAAACATCTTTTCAAACCTGTACATTTTGAAAAAAGTATCGTTGAAAAGGTTGTTTTTTACGATAAAAAAAAAACATTAAAAAAATGGGGATGGGGGGGTTTTGAACGGTCGGGCGGGGACGATCAACAATTTTCTTTATTTATGTGGCCTTAGATAGATGTTGGAAACCACCAAGTAAGTAAGGTTTGCGGCGACACCATGTAAAAATATCTTCTTTTTGAGTAGTGGTGGCTCTGTTACAAGTTGTCGCTACTCTTTAACATATGGCTCTGGTTTAGGATATTGGGAGATCCACATGAGACGTAACAGAAGCTGATTTTACCTTGTACCTCCCACAGGCCACTCATCGCCTGCTAAATACGCAGCTCACAGAGTCCGACACGATCCCCCAGATAAAAGAACAAAGGTTCAAGAGGAGAACAGTATGCAACAATTTGCTTCCCCTTTGTTGCATCGTGTACTTTGCATGGTATCAGTAGCATAAGAAGATGTTTTCATTGGGAGTCAGGGGAGTCGGGGGAGGGGGGCAAGCGCGGGCAAGGATGTAATGTGGGGGACTATCATGTAATGTGGGGGACTATCAGCCGTTCATTTGTGCATTATTTTGATCTTGGGGGGCAGGAGCTGCAAGGGTTCCCAGAGCGGGTACTGCCCTCCTGCCCCACCCCCTCCCCTAACCACTGCATGGTATGCCGTCGATTTCACAAAACTCTTCCTAACTGAAGACTCAACTTAGGACTTAGGACGAGTCCCAACCCTGCAATGTAGCATGCAGACCTTAAGATTCATCCTAAGTTAGGACAAGTTACTCGTCCTAACTCGAGATAAGACGAGTCCTAACTCTTTGTGAAATCGACCCCTGGTCATTTATGTATCTTTATTTTAGTGCACATGTGATCTGAAATGTTCAACTGTCAGGTTGGCGAAGTGGATTCTTTCCTCGCCTTCCAACTCTAGGACCCCGGTTCGCATCCAGCTGTGGGCACCGCATGGATTGGGTGTTCTGTGCCTATCGGGCCGCGCGGGTTTTCCTCTGGTTCTCTGGGGTTTTCCTCCCACATCTAACACTAAAACTTCCTTTATTGTCTTCTCTCCATAGGTTACTTGGCTAGTACAGCGATTAAGTTTCCTTTTCTGAGCGTCCTTGGCTTCACAACCAGCCGTCGATTTCACCAAACACTTCCTAACTTAGTAATTATTCCTAGGACTTAATGTAGGGCGTGTTAATTTCCCCAACCATATACATTAGGACGCATTGAACTTATCCTACCTAACTCGAGACAGGATAGATCCTAGCGTTTTGTGAAGTCGGCTGCAGAATTAAGAAATTAAATGAAATGAAACTTTGTCCGATTCTTCCGTAGATTGCTGCTGAGATAGCTGCTCCTCTCGCTAAGACTGATGAGATTGTCCTCCTTGGAGATGATAGAACCACCACTGAGCTCAGCAAGCTTCTTGGATCCCTCCCGGTCGCTGTTCAAGCTCTGACTGGCACAGACCTCACAAAGGTAAGTCAGGACGAATGATAACTATTTGTGATGTGATCAAGCTATATGAGTTGTTTGTTGGAAATATCATGATTGAAAAACAAGCCAAAACATGCCAACCCCCAACGGATGAAATTTTTAATCGTTTTAATTAACTTAAATGCCCAAATACATCTTAATTTGTATTGGTAATTTCCTTCCTGATAAATAACATAAAAAAGGAGTTCAAATTAGCATTGAAATGTTCATTTTGTCTGTTTAAAGGCAGTGGACACTATTGGTAACTACTCAAAATAATTATTAGCATAAAACCTTTCTTGGTAACGAGTAATGGGGAGAGGTTGATAGTATATAACAGTGTGAGAAACGGCTCCTTCTGAAGTAATGTAGTTTTCGAGAAAGAAGTAATTTTCCACGAATTTGATTTCGAGACCTCAGATTTAGAATTTGAGGTCTTGAAATCAAGCATCTGAAAGCACTCAACTTCGTGTGACAAGGGTGTTTTTTCTTTCATTATTTTCTCACAACTTAGACGACTGATTGAGCTCAAATTTTCACAGGTTTGTTATTTTATACATATGTTAAGATACACCAACTGTGAAGGCTCATCTTTGACAATTACCAATAAACAACTTGACTTTAAACTTGACTTTTAAGAGCGCATCAACAAAGGGTTTTAAGAGCATTAAAGCATAGATTATGCTCTTTTCAAATGTATCAAAAAACTGAACAATTACCTGGGTCGACAAATGACTTATTTTGCTTGATTGCATCACATTATATTGTCTTATATTACGCATGTATCTACCAATGTGGTACTTAAGGCACTTGAACTACTGTAAGAGAAACATTTTAAGACATGTTTTTAAATGTTTTGAGTTTTGAGAACAATTTATGTAGCACATCACAAGGACCCACTAAGTACTGCTGGGTCGAGGGATGGCATTTTTACCCAGATGTAGCAGTTTCAAGTCCCGCTCAATTTTCAAAGAAATTTACCTAGTTTCCTTTGTGGTTCATCACTTGAAAATTATTTTTTTTTTTCCTGCTCTAATACAAGTTCTTTTGTTTCTTTATTTTATCTACTTCAGATGATGTCTAAGATACCAGGAGCTCGTTAAGACGCCACGCTATGAGCTCGTCCGATCACTTCCCTGAAGGGTATTGGTGCAACAACAACCCCTCCTCACCTAAGATCTCGCTCATACAACCCTCGTTATGAGAGTGTGGAGAACCCTTACTAAAACAGGAACAAATACATGTACTTCAAAAAATGATATTAGTGCATTACTTGTGTTTGTAATTTTAATCTTGATAAACATTCTTTTTAATTCCAACTTGGTAGTTCTCCCCAGTGATCCGCTGATGTTCTATAATAACGATAACAACAGATGATTTGCTCGCTGGAGTAAACCAGAACCTTTGGGGCGCTCTATCTGCTCGAGATAGCTCAGCGAGTTTTTCAGTTACTTATCGGTTTTTGTGGATTTTTGGCGGAGTTAGGAAAAAAGTACTGTGTTTGGAGTGTGACAAAAATTTGTGGAGGTGTCCGCGTGCTAGGCTGGATTTTGTATGAGGAGTTAATGAAACAAAAAAAAGAGAGGGTCTAACAAATTTTCAGTTATGTGTGCTTTAACGACCCCCCCCCCACTTGACCTCAACCCCTAACCCCTTACCCCTGACCCATACACTATATAAATGTTACTTAAACCCTATGATATTATTATCACTAAATACATTCATATATAACTTGATGTTTGTAGTTGCTTCAGGAATCTCTTGTTGGTATTTTTTATCCATGAGGATACTGCACTCTTAAAAAATGAAAACAAAAACTTGTTTTTTTGTTTTTCATTTTTTCAATAGACAATCAAGACTAGCATGTGGACACCCATTCTAGTTTCCAAATCCTCTGTTTTAACCACTGTATATATTATGACTATATAATGACTATAAATAATGTTTTAACAAATTCTTTACATGTTGGCATACTTCCAATATTTTCCGCTCCCTGACCAAAAATTGTTGAAGTCCAAATATCAGGCTTCTTGGTGGAATTCTACTCGGATGGCGAGATCAAGAAATAGTATTTCTAGAAGTTTGTTAAACCTTCATTGAAGGTAGGGTCATAGCCTGGTCTTTGTCAATATAATGCTGGTCAAAGAACGATACAATGCAAATCACACGTGAAAGGTTCAGCCAAGTTCTGGCGCTGTAGTTTCACATGGATGTGAATTCATCCGCGTTTAGCGAGGTGCCTAACGAACACCAAACACACAAAACAGCTGCAGTGCTTCTCACCAAAGGACGTTTTTGTGGTCATTATTTTTTTGAGTATTTAACGTTCTTTGACCCTACCTTTACATGTTTGAACTATACCCAAGTCCCCAGTAATTTTAAGACTTTGTAACATGGGCATGTTTAGATGGTGTTGTTTCAATCTGAGGCCTTTGCTAAATTCTGGTGTTTGTGGTTATCAGGTTCTGGCTTTGGCTTCATGAGCCAGGCTTCACGAGCCAGAGCCAGTTGTAGATAGTTGGACCATAGTCTTATCTTAATAATTTCTTTGTCATGGTGGGATCTTTTCCAAATATGACTTTTGTGTTCACTGGTGGTGGCTTAGGCTTGCTCAACCAGAGCCAACTGCAGTTGGACTATAAGCCAGTTGCCAGCCAGAGCCGATTGTAGTTGGGGTCCCAGTCAATCATATTATAGATTAATCCAGCAGAAGTTACAGCATTGATCCGGTAAGTGCTAAACTGAAGGTATTTTCTGACTCTTTTCTTTCAATATATATATTTTTGGGGGAATGTATTTTTTGTGGAAATTTCTATTTCCAAGGACATTTTGCATGCTGACCAATTCGACATTTTTATCTCAGGAGGTAGTCACAGGTTGTTCGATTACCATACTCAGGGCTGTGAAATTGGGACCCAAGACTCCTGCCATCGATTTCACAAAACTCTTTCTAACTTAGGATTAATCTTAGGACTTAGGACGAGTTAAGTTCCGTACCACAAGACGTAGGACGCATTGAGCCCATCAAATGTTAGGACGAGTTACCTTCCTCTAGTCCTAACTCGAGCATTTCATGAAATCGGCTGTTGGTTCTCAGCTGTGCCATTGGAAATTGAAAATCAAAGTACAGAATGTTGCTGTGACTAGCTCTGTCAACGTTTTTTTGACAGACTGCAGTTGCTCGCTTGGAACTGAGTCTCAGACAAAACCTTCCGTTAGTTCAAGTGTTTATTTCAGGCTTTCAAAACGCTGTACATAACCAAAATGTGACGTCTACTATCGCCTGTATAATGCTCTGTATATTTTCATTGTTTTGTATGTATCGCTATTATTGAGTAGAGAAAGTAAATGTGATTATTACAATGTGATTAATGTGGTATTTTATATGAGGATGTTTTACTCTTTAGGATTGTAATAATGGCATCATTTATTATAAATTTTATCAAATTTTTCAGTATTTCAGTTTAGCAGCTGTGGGGGTTCAAGGCTTGTTCGAGTTAACCAGTCATTCATTAAAGGTCATGGCCCAATTTCATAGAGCTGCTTAAGCAGAAAATACTGCTTAACAAAATCCCTGCTTAGCTATTATAAGCAGGGTGCCAGTCACAGATTGTACATGTGACATGGTATTGTGGCTGGTAACCTTGTTCTGGTTAGCATAATGTTGTTTTGCTTGGCTTATTTTTGTGCTTAAGCAGCTCCATGAAATTTCCTCTTTGAAGCATTTTGCATAATATTACAAGACTGTCGGAAAATTGGAGACCGAGTCAAGCTGCACTTTTTTTAAGGTTTCAAATCTTTGCCTGTTTCCAGGCTGCCTTGTTTCAAAATGATTATTTACATTATTATTCTAAAACAGGGTACATTTGGTTTAATATTCGCTGTTTCACATTTTGTTGTTGGTATTGCTGCAAGTTTTTATACAGTTAGAGCTGCATGCTTTTATCATGGGCAGCCATCTTGTATTTCTCTGAATTACATCAGTGTAATAAAAGTGAGGCTGAACGGATAAATAGTCTGGTGCTTTTTGGGTATAGATTTGAATCGGTATGTATTATTCATATTGCACACGGGGTACTCAACAAAGATGGCGACTGTTTATGATAAAGGTCATGTAGCTCATGAAGCAACTGTTTGACCTTACAGGTGTTATACAGGATTGGTAGAGCTGACAAACCATACACGATATAACAAACCTGTCAAGATTTGGGCTTAAGCCATTGTGTGAGTCAGGAGAAAAAAAAGTGAAAACCAAGCACAATTTTCAGCTTGTTCACACATTGTCTTTAAAGGCAGTGGACACTTGGTAATTACTCAAAATAATTATTAGCACAAAACCTTACTTGGTAACAAGTAATGGGGAGCTGTTGATAGTATAAAAACATTTGGAGAAACTGCTCCCTCTGAAGTGACGTAGTTTTCGAGAAAGAAGTAATTTTCCTTGAATTTGATTTCGAGACCTCAGATTTAGAATTTGAGGTTTCGAAATCAACCATCTAAACGCACACAACTTCGTGTGACAAGGGTGTTTTTCTTTCATTATTATCTCCCAACTTTGATGAGCTCAAATTTTCACAGCTTTGTTATTTTATGCATATGTTGAGATACACCAAGTGAGAAGACTGGTCTTTGGCGATTACCAATAGTGTCCACTGTCTTTAATTTGGGTTGTGTCTGCTGATTTCAGATGTCTCTTTATGTTTTCAGATACAGTTTTCTTGAAATGACTTTATTTCAGAGGGAAACATTTCTAAGACAAACATGGTTCTAGTATGAACTTCATAATCAGTAAGCTTTCGGACAATGATGTTTTGTTTGCCTACCAATCCTGTATACATGTTGAAGCTATAATCATGTGCCCTTTTTCGCCGTCAATAAACGTATTCACTAGTTCAACTATATGTTACGGGTAATTTATACCCTGAAAATTCATAACCTAGAAATTTTAAGTTCAGTATTAATTTTTAAATGATTTTTGATTGTTGAAATATTATAATGAATTTTTCATCGAGGTGTGGACGTGATTATAAATGAAATGTTCCGTTACAGATGGGAACAAAAAAAGAAAGGAATATGCATGAAGTTTGATTTAATATTAATGCAAGGTTTTGACTTGGAGGTATATATGAAGAGTGAAAAATCTGTGACAATATTTATGGAAAATTAGTATAAAACATTGACCATTTTGTGTCTGAATTTGTCACCGATGTATGAATGTAATGATTTGAATCTAATTTCCTTTTATATTTAGCTATCCTTTCAAAGTTTCCCTGCAAACACTGAATTAATCATGAATTTATGTCTCTCTTTGCTTCAATATCCTTTATGATTATATTGCCTAATTAAATGTACATGTATGTGATAATGTGATTCGATTTTTAATGTGCTGATTTCTGAATTAAACAAAATTGTATTATAGTATACAAATATTGGATGCAGATGATGGCATCGTTGCAGAAGTTACAATGTGAAAACTGGACTGTTCCACTTTCAAGTGGGGGAAAATAGGAAAGCCAGATTTCCAGCGTGTTTATATTCGGTGACAATGCAAGAATAAATTGTATTCAATATTTGTTTTTAATAACTCACACATAGATCCTTGTTATCTTGAAAACTCTTTCACCAAAATAAACACAAAATGGGTGCAGAAACTCACCCACCCCACACTTGAGAAAGAAGAAAAAAATGTATGATACATTGTCCGCCATGATATGACCTGTCCTCCATGATATGACCTTGCCTCGTTCGGACGAAAGAACAGGAACAATCATTTTGAGAGCGATGCTGTGAAGCATCCAATAATTATCCATATTGGACTCAAATATTAACCTTTGGAGAATTGTGGCAGAAATAATGGATGACGCCTGACATGTATTGCACCAATCAAATGACAAGGATCTGTCTGTGGTATATACATATATAATAGTTTTAAGATCCTTTCTGACCGTTTAACATACTTTTTCCACAATAAAATAATAACCAATTGCTCTAAAACAGCCTTTTTTTTTATTGTACTATTAATTGCAATGATACAAATAATTATTGACAAATAATTGTATGATACAAACTTCATTGATCCTGGTTCCACAGAAAAATTATTACATAGTTGTGGTTTTATACATATTTAAGATATGTTATGTATGCAATTTTTGTTTAGATAGTTGAATGTTTAATCCTTACTTAGCCTTTTCATCAAGTTGGTGCACACTATAGTGCAATCAATAAAAATGAATTTATTGAAATCATGTTTGTGAAATTGTGTCCTACATGTAACTTGTCAACTGTTGTGCAAACACATACTACATGTATGTACTATAATAGCAAACATATCATGTACTATAATAGCAAACATATCATGTACTATAATAGCAATATCATGTACTATAATAGCAATATCATGTACTATAATAGTATGTACTATAATAGCAAACATATCAACCAATAAGGTACTTAAAGCCTTGAACAAGGGCCTTTTTTTTTAAAGACAGTTTGTGAAGTTTAATAATGATGAGGGCATTTATGGAGCACCTTTGCCACTGCTAAAGCAGCAGGCTAAAACCCTTGTCAATAAGTGTATTAAATAGTTCTTTTACATGCATTACACAACACACAGGACCTTTGACTTTTACATCCCATCCGAAACGGCAGTGGACACAATTGTAAATACTAAAAATTATTATTGGCATAAAACCTTAGCTGCTAACGAGTATGTGGAGAGGTTGACAGTATAAAACATTGTGAGAAACAGCTCCCTCTGAAGTAACATAGTTTTCGAGAAAGAAGTAATTTTCCATGAATTTGATTAAGAGACCTCAGAATTAGAATTTGAGGTCTCGAAATCAAGCATCTGAAAGCACACAACTTCGTGTGACAAGGGTGTTTTTTCTACCATTATCTTGCAACTTTCGATCACTAGTTGAAGTCAAATTTTAACAGGTTTGTTATTTTATGCATATGTTGAGATACACCAAGTGAGAAGACTGGTCTTTGACAATTACCAATAGTGTCCAATGTCTTTAAAGACACACCAGGGGCGGATTGCACCAAGCGGAATATTTATGACTTTATGAGCCCTGCCCACCTCATCCATATTCATGAATGTAAACTAAATCAAATAAACTACTCAAAAACACTGGTTCATTAAATTCTATTTTATTCTCAAAAACATTTTATGGCTTATAGTAAAACCTCTCAACTCTACTATAAAATCACTTTTAATATAAATTTATGATACTTATAGGTTATTAACAGTTAATAATATGTATTTACAGAATACAGAAAATGAATACATTTCTTTCTCAAATCAGTAAGCTTGAAGATATTTTTAACTCTAAGCATTCAATGAAGAAAGACTTGACTATCAAACAAAAATATTACATGTTTACAAATGTACACATAGGGTCCTTTTTCATAGAGCTGCTTAAGCACGAACTGAGTGCAACACTTGAAAAATACTTCACTAGAAAAAAGTTCAAGTCAATATACCGTTTCACATGTTCCGTACTATCTGTGAAGGGTATCCTGCTCATTTCTGCTAAGCTAGAAAACGTTAAGGGCAGTGGACACTATTGGTAATTGTCAAAGACTAGCCTTCACAGTTGGTGTATCTCAACTTATGCATAAAATAACAAACCTGTGAAAATTTGAGCTCAATCAGTCATCGAACTTGTGAGATAATAATGAAAGAAAAAACACCCCTGTCACACGAAGTTGTGTGCGTTTAGATGGTTGATTTTGAGACCTCAAGTTCTAAATCTGAGGTCTCAAAATCAAATTCGTGGAAAAATTACTTCTTTCTCGAAAACTATGGCACTTCAGATGGAGCTGTTTCTCACAATGTTTTATACCATCAACCTCTCCTCATTACTAGTCACCAAGAAAGGTTTCATGGTAATAATTATTTTGAGTAATTACCAATAGTGTCCACTGCCTTTAAGCAATATTGTTTGCTTAAGCAGCTTTATCCTCTCATCATTCACCTACAAAAAATGTCGAACTCCACTAAACTATGTGTCAGCACTGTAGGCCTATACTTACCCAGCCACCGAGTAATATGCCTGTGATTTTTTCACAGCACTGTGGAAAGTACTTAGTATACAGTGATAACACACATCAGTAGTATTATGGGTAAAACCAAAATTCATATTTGTAATTTTACTATAAGAAAACAGACAAACAACTTTTAATATTTACATGGCTTAAGAATGCAGCTTTTTTATAATAATATCTATGACTGATATTACTGATGTAATATAAAACTAAATTATGTGTTTTCTTTATTGACAGTATTAATGAAAAGAGACAAACTTCTTTTAATATTTACCTGGCCTTGGAATGCAGCTGCTATGTAATTCCTTCTATGAATAATTGCAAACGTTACTAACGGTGATAAAATTAAATATTTGTTTTCTTAATTGATGGCAGGGTTCTGCCCAGGATTTCTTTAGTGGTGGAAAAACGTTTCCCTGGAAACCATTGGGAGATGGATCAGTTACATGGTAGATCATATAAATAGACTCAAATCAAAGAAGTGCTCAAAATTAATGGCTTTTGATTGATACCATTTTTACCGGTAAATACCCAATTTTATTGTTCGTTGAAAACCTTTGAAAGGAATGTGCAAGTGAAATTTAAAACATTTAGAAGAGATGAGAAAATTCTTCCAGTGGGGGTTGGGGAATCCTGAGTGCTGGGCAGGTTTTCAGGCACCGACCACTGTGGGCACAACCCTACATAGTAAACTCAAGTAGGCAAAAAGGCACAGCCAACAAATAGAGCAAGGACCA
Source organism: Asterias rubens (assembly GCF_902459465.1). NCBI lineage: Eukaryota > Metazoa > Echinodermata > Asteroidea > Forcipulatida > Asteriidae > Asterias > Asterias rubens. Next base: position 3,079,549 of record NC_047066.1, on the reverse strand, counting down.
GGAAGAGTGGGGGGGGGCAGGGTTCACCAAACTGTTTTTTAAATTATTATTTTGCAATTACAATTACCTCAATTTTTCTTTGTTCATCCCCAAATTATTACAATTTCACCCAATCAGTTTCCCTTGTGCTGTATTACTTTAAGAATAATTTTAAGTTATCCTTACTTTCTGTATCATGACTGTTTGCTCAGTTTTTATAAGGTGCGCACAATATAGGCACTGGACACCTTTGTTAATTGTCAAAGACAAGTAATCTCACTTGCATAAAATAACAAACCTGTGATAATTTGAACTCAATTGGTCATTGAAGTTGCGAAAGAATAATGAAAGAAAAAACACCCTCGTTGCAAAAATGTGTGCTTTCAGATGCATAATAAAATTGCTTCAGGCCTGAAGTCTTTTTATTATTTGTGTGAAAAATTACCTCTTTCTTTAAAACTAGTTACCTCAGAGGGAGCTGTTTCTAACAATGTTTTATACTATCAACAGCACTCCGTTGCTTGTTACCAAGTAACTTTTATACTAACAACTATTTTGAAATTACCAATAGTGTCCAGTGCCTTTAAATCAATTAATATTTTATTCGCAAGAGAATAGTAGAGAGTTGTTTTTTGGTTTACCCCGGTATTAGCTTGGGATATTATGTGCTATGGGTAGAATTTGAAACTATGCACAGTGTAAATTTGATCTAATATGGAGGCATTTCATTTCATTTCATTTATTCTGGTTGTGAAGCAGTAAAGCAAGAACTCTCAGATGAGTTAACTTAGTCCCTAAACTAGCCAAGAACCCTAGGCAGTGGCATTGGCTTTAAAGGCTTTGGATCGTCATAAATATTTAGTTAACTTTTTAAATTCCAGGCAGGTGCCTTTGGCTTAATGTCCTTGCTATTTTGTTTTGTTTTTCCTGTATTTTGTATTGTTCTTTTGTTATGCCAAATAAATAATAATAAAATTAGAGAATATGTACACTGATTGATGTTTCAGATGTGGGAATAAAACCCCAGAGAAATAATTCCAGGGAAAACCAACGCAATCAGGTAAAAACTGAAAACCCAATCCACATAGTTCCCACGGTGTGATTCAAACTGAAGTCCTAGAGGTAGAAGGCGAGGAAAGATACCACTTCGTCAACCCAAGAAAACTTGAAGGCTCAAGTAGATTTTGAGGAAAATAATGAAATCGGGAGAAATCCAGAGAAATCTTGAGCCTGGCGACTAATTGTTGGATATTCACAATACAACTCCTAAGAGGGCTACGGGTGTTGTCTGGACACCCAATTCCAGACCCTTTGTACCAGTGCCTTTTATAAAATAAAACAGTTGTTTTTTAATTTGGCTTAGGCTAGAGTTCTTTGTTGCATTGATATTCTCAAAAAACAAAAATTAGAAAATTTGAAAAATATTCTGGCCATGTAAAATGTAAATGAATGGCAGTTACAACTGAGGGATCTAGCTTTTAAAAATTACATATGGATTTGAGCACCGTATAGTGAGGTATCAATGTATATTTGGTTTGAGGTAACACCATGTTTGTATCTACCTGCTAGGTAGATTATGTTTTTTTGAGAACTTGTCTTGCTATAGATTCCACTCTCACAAAGTGGACTTTTCGGATTTCGGAAACTTCTCTACAACCGCAGGGGGGATAGATTTCCAGAATTCGGGAGACTTCTCAGTTCTAAAAAGAACTGTCCTGTTCCAATTTTCACAGAGCTGCTTAAGCAGAGAATGTTGCTCTACAATTTTCTGTTAAGCAGAAATGAGCAGGATACGAGTCAAAATTGTACATGGGTGGAAGGTAGAAAATCGGTCGGGACTACTGCTTTCGCTTAGTGGATCGAGGGGCCCTAGTAGATATTGAATAGGTAAGATATAATTTGTATACCATCTTGGCGACTGCTTTACTTATCGTAAGATATGAACGTCGATCATGTTGGTGTCCTCCTCAAAGTCTAGGAGTTCTGGAGTGTCCGATGGTTTGATCGTCTCGCCATCAAAGGAGAACCTGAGCTTAGCGACGGGGTGTCCACAGAACGTACTGTACTCCGCCATTATTCTCTCCAAGGGATCAGTCTGCAATTATGAAGAGGAAAATAACTTGGTGAGAGTGTTTAAAGACAAAAACGTCTTACACTGGGATCCAGATCTTAGGGAGGTCCATTGAAATAATGACATTTCCACCTTTTGATCACCCATGGAGTTATAGAAGGGGCTGGTTTCACCACAAGGTGCAAAATCAAAGGTGGGAAGGGAGAGAAAAAGTAACTTATTGCTTTTTCTGTGTGCTTTCTGCCCCCCCCCCACCCTCTTTCTCTCTCTATTCACATTTTTCCACATGATTGCTTCTGTTACACTTGTCTACCTGCTGATGTGTGTCATCTTGTCATTTTAGCCTTTGAAAAAAGAAAAAAAAAATCCGCTAGAGTCAGAACTTCGGGCAATGAACTATTTTCTTAATTTGAATTTCTAAGACACAGGAGTTCATCTTACCCTTGAGGTTATCGTAGTCATACTTGAGTTTTTCTCCATTCCTTGCAGAGTGACTTCAACAGTGTCTTGGGATCCTGGAAGACTCGGAGGATCAACTATCAAACAATCTAAATAAATTTAAAAATATAAAATCATATTTTTTTCTAAATACATGATTTGAGTGACCTTGTGCTTGTTCATTGTGTTTTTGATTTTTTCAATTTGGGCAAAGAGAAATGAGAACCAATACTTCTAGATAAGCTTCTCACCCCCTAGGTTTTTTTTTTATGCATTATGTTGAGATACACCAAGTGAGAAAACTGGTGTTTGACAATTACCAAAACTGACTGGGAACCCGACAAACTCCCATAAGGGGATATAAAAACCAAGCTTGAAACAGCAAATCTCTCTCATACAAACATTGGATTAACGCCTACTATTATGATTAGCACAAATCAAAACATTAGGATTCAATAGCTAGACGACATAAATTATTCTATATTCATTGTAAAATCAACAGTTAGCTTGGTAGGATTCGAATCCACAACCTGATTGCAAGTCATGCGGTCTAACCATTTGACCACGATTCTTCTTACCAATGATATCTGCAATGTGTAGATTAATAGACTGTGGTGTGTCGAACTCTGTGATTTCCTTGTCGTGTCCAACCCTAGTCAGCTTGACGCAGTCCCTACTGGCTCCCTCCAACTCTGCAATCTCTGTTATTATTGTGCTGAAGCTTTCAGTCTGTGAAGGTAAAATAACACGTACAAAATAACAAAATATGATTTCCAAAATGCAGGGTTTGGGATTCAATTCCAGTTGAACTTTGCCCCACATTTTAAGTTTTTTTCGTTATGAGAGATCGCCTAATATCACATGGCTGGACGGCCACTTCAAAGTCAGGGTTACACTAAACCAATTTGGGATATGTACCCAAATCAAATACCAATACGTTCTACAAAATGGCGGACTGTGTTACACCCTGGTTCAGACAGGTGCTCCAGAGTCGCGCCGAACCAAATAGATTAGGAGCGACTCTGGGTCGACCCAAATAAATTTCGGTTTCAGACAGGCAAACTTAACATTACATTAACATTAGGTTCGGCTCATGACAAGATCGACGTCTGAAACAAAGGCGCTCCAGAGTCGTTCCGAACGACTGCAACAGTCAATCTTTCCACTTCTAGCACGTCCAGGCGCACCCAACTGTTTCAGACGTCAAAGTTTTCATGTACTTAATTCAATAATTTGGTTCGGTGCGACTCTGAAACGGATGTTAGTTCACAATGTAAAAGGAAAATCACACAATTTCGAGTCATATTTGTGTGGATCATTAAATTCTACCTTTAAAACATCTTTCTAACCATATTTATTTTGAACTGGCATCGGAAGGTTAGCATAATAATAATAATAATAATAATAATAATAGTAACCCGTTTTTATATAGCGCTTTTCACATCCGGAGGGCGTCCCAAAGCGCTTCACATTATTACCCCTGGTCACTGGGCCTTAATTCACTCCTTAAACCATCTCAGCCCCCTGGTGGGGAGTATGCAGCCTGTGCAACATGAATATGCGCTACTCGGCTAAATCAATCACAAGAACCATCTCTGCCCTCACAGGTACCCATTTACCCCTGGGTGGAGAGAAGCAATTATAGTTAAGTGTCTTGCTCAGGGACACGAACCCACACTCTGCTGAACAGAAGCATCAGAGCTTGAGTTCGGTGCTCTTATCCGCTCGGCCACGACACCGTAAGCATGCCTTTTCGTCTGCTTACAGTTAGCAGCGGAAACTTGTGCAGCAAGTACAAATTCGGCCATTAAGCAGTTATTACTGCTTAAATCTTTTAAATTTGTACAAACGTGCTTAGTCCACATTGCTAAAGATTAATCTACAAAATCCAACAGAGCTGGTAGAATATTTAGATGAGTTGATGAGCATCCTTACCATGGCAAGCTGATATCGATGAAGTCCGAATTTCGATCGCACTTTGACTGTGATGGAGTTCCTGGTCCGTGGGGGTTGAGGCGCATCGATGTCGATCACCGACAATGATCCTCTGGGCGTCCTGGAGAGCGGAGAAAATGCATCATCTGAGGAGAACTCGTTCTGGACGCATCTTACATTAGTTAGGGTCACGTTGATTTTCCTGATACAGCGGGCAAACAAAATAGTTACGTCAGTGAGCAAGGAAAAATTCCGCATGGACAAATTTGTTTATCTTTGAAATTTATTATTCTTCTGAGACATACTGTAATATTGAACAACAAATTATTTCTTTTTTTTTCTTTTCACAAAGCCGGATGCCCACTTCAATGTGAGGGATACACTTAAATGAATTGGGCAATCGATTTTGAAATCAGC